>NW_006408567.1:10538301-10540013 GCF_000296735.1 Chrysochloris asiatica | reverse complement strand
CCTGCCCACCAGTGATGTATCCACCCTGGCTTTGGGGTGCCTCATTGTCTCCCTTCTTCTGTTTGTCTGTGTATTCTTTCGCTATCCCTGTCGCCGCTGGATCTCCCCTCCTCGTGAACCAAAAACTCGTGACAACTATGTCGGGGCCAGACCCCGGCACAACTCAGAATAACTGTTGCAGGTGTTGGCTGCCTATCTGGTGTATAGCAGCTGGTACTGTCTCTTGCCTGGATGGTGGGATTTTATGGCCTCAATTGTTATCTCTTCTTTGGTAATGTAGGGAAAGAAAGAACCCCCTAAAGTTGAAAGAAGACCAAAAACAAAACAGTAACAGCAAAAAGCCCAGACTGGATACTATAGTCTATAATCACAGAAAAGAGAAAATAAAAACATTCTGTAGCAAAATATGAGTATGCCTTTAATGTCCCTCTCTTGGCTTCTTATTTTCAAGGTCACCTGAGAAATCTCAAGATGTCACTGTTGGTCAATATGACGTAACTCAGGATTTAATTTTCAGCCTGTTTCCTTTTTAGTCTGTTTTTCTCCAACTCCACAACCCCCATTCAGGCCTTTTTCCTAGCGATAAACAGTTCAGGGTTAGCTGTATCTGTTTTGTGCTGCTGTTTGGTTTTAAGCAGAACCTTTCCCCTTAGATACTGCTAAGCAGATCTGAGTGCATGCGTAGTAGAACCCTCTGGGGGTGGAGGTGGGGTGTCCACTTACTCAGGCACCTCTTCTAGTCACCAGAGTCTGTGTGCAGACAGAGAAAGACCAATGAACAGAGACAAGAAAAAAAAAAAAAAAAGAATATACACACCTTTATCTCTGAGGAGGTGTCAGATGTTCACAGTGGGAGCACTGCTCTGTTCCTTCACCTGCTCCATCTCACCTAAGATGGTCGCTCTGGGAGCCACTGGGACAGGCTGATCAGAAAACATCAGTTGCCTTGCTTCCACTACAAATTCCATTGGCTATAAGCTTTCAAACTTTCTAAATATTCCTTTATATGTAGTTCAGAGTTCTGGGACCATTCCCTGAACTTGCTTCATCCGGTATTCTGTGTTATTGTTGGCAGAGGTTTGCACTAGACTTCTCCCTAATCTGCCATTAAGCCCCACCCAATCATTTTCATTTGCATGGTAGATTTCAATTGAGTCCAACACCAAAGGCTTTCAACCCAACTTTTCATGCTTCAGGGAGAATAACTCCTTATACACATATAATTATATAGGGAATGGTAGTGATGTTGGTTATGTACTGTGGAGTTGGTTCCGACTCATAGCGGCCCTGTACAGGGTTTCTGAAGCTGTAAATCTTTACAGGAGCAGAAAACCTCATCTTTCTCCCACAGAACAACTGGTCATTTTGAACTGCTGACCTTAAGGTTTGTAACCCGATTTGTAATCACTATGCTATGACAATTCCAGTAATTGGAGGAAATTCCTCTTCTTTGTTCTGTTTGGAAGAGGGATTATGGTTTGTCTGCCAAAGTAAAAAACAATAGAACATGGGCACTTTCATGTCTGAATGCCACTCAGATGTGGAGAATCTGTACTCTAGGATTTGTGATTTCTGTATCTGGGAATTTCCAAATAGTTCAATATCTATGGCCTGCCCCTTCCTCAACTTCTTCCAATATACTCCACCAAAGAGGAAAAAGGGAAGTTCTCACTTTCCTAATCCTAGATGTAATCACTCTTGTTGTTGTTGTT
>NW_006408567.1:10537088-10538201 GCF_000296735.1 Chrysochloris asiatica | reverse complement strand
GTCTGGTTCCTGTTCACAGAGGGAAGGCTTTCAGTTTCTCTCCATTGAGAGTAATGTAGGCTGTTGGTTTTGTATATATGCTCTTAATTATGTTTTCCCTTCAATTCCTACTTTGTTGAGTGTTTTTTTTTTTTTTTTTAATCAGAAATGGATGTTGGATTTTGTCAAATGCCTTTTCTGCATTAATCGATATATATGATCATGTCTTTTTTCTTTTTTCTTGTTTAATATGGCGGATTACATTGATTGCTTTTCTAATGTTGAACCATGTTTGCATCCCTGATATGAATCCCACTTGGTCATGATATGTTATTTTTTTTGATGTGCTGGTGGATTCTGTTGGCTAGAATTTTGTTGAGAATTTTTGCATCTATGTTCATGAGGGATATTGGTCTATAATTTTCTTTCTTAGTGATGTCTTTCCCTGGTTTTGGTATGAGGTAACCCTTTTTTTTTTGCTTCATAAAATGTATTAGGAAGTTTTCCATCCTCTTCTATATTCTGGAATAATTTGAGTGGAATTGGTGACAACTCTTCCCTGAATGTTTGGTAGAACTCACCAGTGAAGCCATCTGGACCTGGACTACTTTTGGTTGGGAGTTTTTTGATGACCTGATCAATTTCTTCTTTTGTTATGGGTCTGTTCAGTTTTCTAGTTCACTCCATTTAAGTTTAGGTAGGTTGTGTTTTTCTAAAAGTGTATCCATCTCTTCTAAGTTTTCAAATTTGTTGGAGTACAACTCTTCATAGTATTCTGTTATTATCCTTTTGACTTCCTTTGGTTCCATTGTGATGTTACCCATGTGATTTCTAAGGTATGTTATTTGTGTCTTCTCCCTCTTTTCTTTTGTTAGGTTTGCCAGTGGTATGTCAATTTTATTAATCCTTTCAAAGAACCAGCTTCTTGTCCTGTTGATTCTTTTTATATTTTCAGTTTTCAATCTCATTTATTTCTAACCTTTATTATTATTTTTTTCTCTTGGTGAATGTGTTGTTGTTGTCAGGTACCATCGAGTCGGAACCGACTCATAGTGACCCCATGCACAGCAGAACGAAACAATGTCCGATCCTGGGCCAACCTCACTACCGCTGCCACACTTGACGCCATCAATG
>NW_006408567.1:10533220-10536488 GCF_000296735.1 Chrysochloris asiatica | reverse complement strand
GGAATGAAGTCCTTGACAACTTTAATCTCTTCTCCATTGATAAGAATGCTGTTTATTGGTCCAGTGGTGAGGATTTTTGTTTTCTTAACATTGAGATGTAATCCATACCGAAGGCTGTGCTCTATGATCTTCATAAGTATATGTTTCAAGTCCTCTGGTGAATGTAGGTTCTCTCTATTGGTCTGTTTCTAATTATTGGAGATGCTGTGTTAATGTGTTAATTATGGTTCTTTCTTCTTTTTGGATGTACGCATTTATTGCAATAAATTGTCCTCTCAGCACTGTCCCAAAGATTTTAGTATGTTGTGTTTTCATTTTCATTTGTTTCTAGGAACTTTGTGAGTTCCCCTTTAATTTCTTCTACTACCCAGTTGCTTTTCATCAAGGTGTTATTCAGCGTCCAGGTATTCAACTTTATTTCTTTGGTCTTCTTATTGTTAATTTCTAGTTTTATAGCATTGTGATCTGAAAAGATGCTTTGTAGTATTTTGATGTTTATAAATTTATGGAGGCTAGCATTGTGACCTAACGTATGATCAGTTCTGGAGAATGTTCCATGTGCACTGAAAAAGAATATGTATTATTTTGTTTGGGGGTTGAAAGTTCTGTATACATCTATGAGGTCAAGTTGGTGGATTGTGCTGTTTAGTTCCTCTGTATCTTTGTCGAGTTTCTCTCTGGCTGTTCTATCCTGTTTCAAAAGCTGTGTATTAAAATCTCCCACTATAATTGCAGATTTGTCTATTTCTTTCTTCAATTCTAGTAGGGTTTGCTTTATATATCTTGGTGCTCTTTCATTGGGAGCATAGATATTTATTATGGTTATGTCATCTTGCTTAAGGAACCATTAATTCATGACAGAGTGTCATTCTTTATCTCTTATGTTGGTTTTTGCCTTAAAGTTTATATTATCTAAAATTAGTGTTGACATGCCGGCTCGTTTTTTATTGCAATTAGCTTGGTATATTTTTTCCATTCTCTAACTTTTAGTCTGTTTTCGTCTTTGTGTTTAAGGTGTGTCTCTTGCAGGCAGCGTATTGAAGGGTCTTGTTTTCTTATCCATTCTGTTACTCTCTGTCTCTTCACTGGTGCATTTAATCCATTGATGTTCAGTGTAACAAGTTGTGAAGTATTAACTTTCTTTGAGGTTACCCTATAGTCTACTAACTTTTCCCTCCATTTAAGACAGTCTGTTGTATCCCGTAATCCATCTGACCTCCTCACCACCTGGATCTCTGTTTCTATATTTTTTCCTTCTTTGACATTGTTATTATTTTGATCTTTGATTGACCTCACAGGTCTTCTCAATTCGTTGTTGTAATTTTGTTTTCTTCTGAGCTCTGCAGAAATTGTATCCCAGAATACTTAACTGTGCTTATGAGGAACCTGTTCATAGACACTGAGGCAGTCATTCAAACAGAACAAAGGGATACCTAATGGTTTAAAATTAGGAAAGGTATGTACCAGAGTTGCATTCTTTCTCCATATTTATTAATCTGTATGCTGAGCAAATAATTTCAGGAGCTGGATTATATGAAAAATAACATGGCATTAGGATTGGAGGAAGACTCATTAACAACCTTCAATATACAGATGAGACAACCTTACTTGCTGAAAGTGAAAAGAACTTAAAATACTTAGTGATGCAATCAAAAGTGGCAGCATTCAGTATAGGTTGCACCTCAATGTAAAGAAAACAAAAATCTTCACAACGAGAGCAGCAAATTACATCATTATAAATGGAGTGAAGATTGAAGTCATCAAAGACTTCATTTTGTTTAGATTCACAATAAAAACTCACAGAAGAAGCAGCCAAGAAATAAAATGATGTATTGCATTAGACAGATCTGCTGCAAAAGACCTCTTTAAAGTGTTGAAGAGCAAAGATGTCAATTTGAGGGCTAAAGTGTGCCTGACCTTAGTCATGGTATTTTCAATGACCTCAAATGCATGTGAAAATTAGACAATAAATAAAGAAGACTTTAGAAGAACTGATTCATTTGAATTCTAATGTTGGAGGAGAATATTGAAAGCACCATGGACTGCCAGAAGAAAAAACTAATCTGTCATATAAGAAGTGCAGTCAGAATGCTTCTTAGAAGACAGGATGGTGAAATTTTGTCTCTCATACTTTGAACATGTTGTCAGGAGGGACCAGTCCCTGGAGAAAGGCATCATGCTTGGTCTAGTGGAGGGTCAGTGAAAAAGAGGAAGACCCCCAATGAGATGTGATGATGTCACAGAGCTGGACAATGTTTCATTCTGTTGTGCATAGGGTAGCTATGAGTCGGAACTGAGTTGACAGCACCTAACAACACAGAACAAGAAGAAGCAGAGACTGAGTATTCATTCTCACTAATCCTAAAACCTGGACCACACACTGTAGTCTGGCCTTTCTTGTATACCTACTCCTCTCTTACTGACTATCTCATTATCTGACATCTCACATTTAAAACTATAATAAAAAAGCTACTATCTGACTATTTTGTGCATAACCTATGTCTGGCAATATTGAACACGAAGGTGCAAGGCAAGAGTAATGCTGGTTGTGATGTTTAAGGTATGTGTCAGCTTGGCTAGGCAATGATACTCAGTGGTTTGGTAGTTATGTAACGGTGTAATTTGGCAGTTGTCTAATAATGTAATCATCTTTTGTTTTGTGATCTGATGTGGTCATTCTCCATTTTCACATAATGCTGATTTTCGCATAATGACCTGGTCTGTGGAATATAACCATGCCACTAAGTGAGGAGAGGGTGCACTGATGTGTCAGTGATCCATCCATGACCCTGTCAATTCTCTTTACATTAGCCTGTGTCTTCTAATTGCAAGCACCTACAGCTTTGTTGCCTGCAGAGTAGATGCGCTTGGGAATGTGCTATAATGTTCCGCTGAGATTAGCGGAACCAATGACTTAACCAATGACTGATGGCTCGAGGGGTCCAAACATGTCAGCTCTCTCATCTCTTGGTAATGATAATTTAGAGGCATGTGTTTTATGTTATTTCTCAGAGCGTTTTTAGGGGATTAAGATTTACCTACCTGCTTTGATAACTGGTTTATTGAATGTCTTCCTTTCCCTGTCTTATCTTCCCTTTACTCTGATGCTGTCCCTGAAACCATATGCCATGGAGTTGATTCCCAGCCATGGTGACCCCATGTTTGTCAGAGTAGAACTCTGCTCCATAGGGTTTTTTTTTTTTTTTTAAGGTTTTTATTGTGGATTGAGTGCAAGTTTTCAGGGCACATCATCGGTTTCACATTCAAA
>NW_006408567.1:10526993-10533120 GCF_000296735.1 Chrysochloris asiatica | reverse complement strand
TCGGGTCCGACCCATAGCAACCCTGTACAGGGTTTCCGAGGGTGTAAATCTTTACAGGAGTAGAAAGCCTCATCTTTCTCCCGCGGAGCGACTGGTAGTTTCGAACCGCTGACCTTAAGGTTCACAGCCCGATTCGTAACCACTACGCTACCAGAGCTCCTTGTAATCACTCTAGTGACTGCCAAATCTGTCACATGCAGAATTATGAATAACCATGTAATTATTCAAAATGTTTCATCAATGGTGAAGGAACTGGGGGAGGATTCTGGACAATCACCAAGAACCATTCAAAAATCATTAGTCTCATTGGCCAATATGGTCATGGACTATCATGTAGCCCTTGACTATCTACTGACCAAAGAGGGTGGACTCTGTGCAGCTGCTAATATAACCTGCTCTACTTACATAAATGTAGCAGGACTACTTTTGCTCAAATTATAGCACATCCTAGAAAACAGTAAGTGATTACAAAAACAAAGAAATGTCCTCACCCAAGATTTATGGTCACACACAAAAAGTATCTCCCCTACATCACCTGTCTAAATCCATTACTTGGACCATTAACTACTATATTACTTCTGCTTATGTTTGGGCCTTGTATATTAAATTTGCTGTCCCCTTTTGTTTCTAAAAGACTTGAAACTTTTCATAGACAAATGCTGCTAACCCAGGGTATGTTCCTATTCCCCTTGAAACAATAGATCAGGCCCAGCAACCACTTCCTGTATTCTATCTTAATGCCCTGAGCACCTACAGTGTCTCCGATGTGCATCCGTGGCAACCCTAACTTGCAGATAAGAGGACTGGAAATTTGCCACCCAACAATGTCTCTGTTCAGTGGGACGAGGCTAAGAATGAGCCAGTGTCCATATTACTGAAGCATCAGGGTTTCATTTTTCTCAGGGGGGAATATTAGTTAGATAGTTAGAACAGGGAAAATGGCCTAACCACTGAATAACCACAAAGAATGCAGGAAACGGCTTGACCTTTCAGGAGATTCTAATAAAAGGAAAATTAGAACAGGGGACTTTCACCAAAATCAGGCACACACAGAGAAGAATAGGGTTGATATGGTGTGAACAAGGAACTAATCATAATACTTCTATAATAAATAAGCGTTATGGTTAGTTTATGAATAAAATTATAACAGACTGATATAATGGGGAAAAAGTACATCAGAACCAGGAAGAAATGATCAATTATGGGTCCTAAAGTCCTGTTGCTGTAGGATAAGCACTGGACTGCAAGGTCAATTTGAACTTCAAGGTCTGCAGTTCAAACTCACTAGTTGCTCCTCAGAAACCCTATACAGAGTCACTATGAGTTGGAACTGACTCGACAGCAGTTAACAACAACAGCAAACTATGATAGGAAAATTTAGGAATCAGGAGACAATTACCAGAAGACCCATAGTCTGCCCCAAAGAAAACAGCATAAAAAGTGAAACCAGCAACACACTCCCTCATGAGGTAGAAGCTTGTTCTCCACTCTGTGAGAACATCTATGCTTTATCTATGTTTACTAAATCATCTGCTTGCTTAAACTACTATCTCTCTGACTCCTTTTGTGTGTGTAGAGTGCTTTGCTGTTGATGTTAAGTGCTGTCAAGTTGGTTCCAACCCACAGCGACCCTGTATAGGGTTTCCAAGGTGATACTGGTGAGCTTGAACTGCCGACCTTGCAGTTCAAACAGCTTTGCAGTCTGGGACATTAACTCACAGCACTACACCAGGACTCACAATTCTTTGGAGGGACAATAGGACTAAACCAGGATGTTTCATCTGTGCTGTGACAAGATCAGCTGCACAAATATTCTCAACCCAAATCCAAACCAAATCCACTACCATCAAGTAGATTACAACTCCTAATGGTCCTATAGGACAAAGTCGAATTGCTCCATAGGGTTTCTGAGGTTGTAAATCTTTACAGAAACAGACTGCCTCATCTTTCCCCTATGGAGTAGCTGGTAGCTTTGAACTTCTCACCTTATGGTTAGCATCATCAGGGATCCTCTGACATGCACCAAAAAATTCTTTATCGAGTTTAGAAATACTGACTTTTGCCTTCTTTGTTGTTTAAGCAGTAAAACACTGATAAAAAAGACTAAATAGTTTAGTTAGAAAAGCAGAAATGAAAATATCTTAGTTGAATTCAAACAGGAGCTTGTAATTTATGTCTGAATTCACCCAATTAGTATATGCCAGTACATCAGCTTTTTTAAGTTTCATATCCACAGGAATGAAGGCAATCTGATGGGAACTATTTCCTCTGACATTTCAGTGTGGTTCAACTCTACACTCATTCATTGCAGAACTGTAACAGTATGTACATCATACTGGTGTGATGAGAATTAAATTGATTAATGTACATAAAGCGCTTAGGCCCATGTCTGGCCCATGTAATTCAATGAATATTGGTGATTATTATTTTTTTTTCTGAAAATTGTGGGTGTTTTTTTTTTTTTTACTTCAGATGAGCTTTACAGGAAGAAGAGATCTAGTTCTGCTAGAAAAAGTCTGAAGCATCAAATAGTCCCAAATATGGGCTCAAATTTAAGACCCTCTGCACTCTCTTCAACCTTTTGCCCTCAACTTCCCATTTTCAACAGATGTTCTCCCACCAACCTCCTGCTTTCTTAGAAAATAGAAGCAATAAACAGATCACATCTCAGCTTCACACCACTGACACCTCACACTCAACAATGATTAATGATGGAGTCCTGGTGTGGCATTTTTGGATAAACACTGCATTGCTAACTTCAAGGTTTGCAATTCAAACACACCAGTCACTCCTTGGAAATCCTATACAGAGGCACTATGAGTCAGAACTGACTTGACAGCACTTAACAACAACAACAATGGCTAATGATCATAAACATTTCTTCATATGTTTGTTGTCTGGCTGAATGTCTTCCTTGGTGAAGTGTCTGTTTATGTCTTCTGTTCATTTTTTAAATTGGGTTGTTTGTCTTTTTCTGTAGAGGTGCTGTAGTTTTCTATACATTTTAGAGATTAGTCCCTGGTGTGGCACTGTGGGTTAATGTGTTGGACTGCAAGGTCAGTTTTAACCATAAGGTTGGTTGTTCAAGATCACCAGCCACTCCTCAGAAACCCTATTCAGGGTTGTTATGCGTCTGAACCAACTTGATGGCACTTGACAACAACAACAACAAACCCTATTCTAGATCTTTCTGTTTCTTCCATAAATTTATTAATTTTAACAGAAGCTCAAATTTGTTCTTTGATTAAACGCTTATCTTCTATATTTGAAGGGGTGCAGAAAGCATGCATAAACAATACCCAGAGGTAAAGTTTAGAAGAGTAGATGCTAAAGGTGGAAAATACATGATTTTTTATTTGAGAAGACTCTATTTTCATCACACATAGGCCAAAGCCTTTTTAAAATTTATTTTTTGTTTTTGCTTTTAAAAAAGTATCTAAAATAATCTTGAGTGTTATATCTGATGCCATATTTATTAATGTAAATTGTTTTCTGGGCTGGAGGTAATAAAAGGCCATAAATCCACAATACTAAGTTATCATTGTCAAAGTTGTCATCGTACAACTACCAAGACCACAGAATTTTGGGCATGACTTATGAGCTGTAAGGGAGGTAATGGAGAACATTGTTCATATAGTCTCTCATTTAGATCATTTGCAAAGGTTATTTGCTGTTTCAAAACAAAACAGTGTGACGCTGTAGGATAAGCATTGGACTTGAGGTTGTTTGAACTGAAAGATTGGTGGTTCAAATCCACCAGGCACTCCACTGAGACCCTATCCAGGGTCACTATGAGTCAGAAACGACTCAAAGGCACTTAACAGCAGCAACAACAAAGAATACAGAGAGTCACTGGACCAAAAGAATTGGTTGATGTTCAGTTATTTCAAGAGGTACCATATGATCAGCAACTGATGGCATTGAAGTAAGAAGTCCAACCTGCCCTGAAGACATTTGTGATAGACAAGGCTCCAAGAATTGATGGAATACAGATCAAAATGTTTCAACAAACTGATGCTGTGTTGGAGGCTCTCACTTGACTATGGTAAGAAATTTAGAAGACAGCAATCAGATTGAAAGAGATTCATGTTTGTGCCCATTCCTAAGAAACGTGACCCAACAGAATGCAGAAGCCACTGAACAGTGTCATTAATGTCACATACAAGTAAATTTTGCTGAAGGTAATTTAAAAATGTTGTAGCAGTATATCAACTGGGAGCTACCAGAAATGCAAATCAGATTCAGAAGGGACAGGGAGCTAGAGATAATATTGCTGAAGTTGGATTGATTTTGGCTGAAAGCAGAGATTACCAGAAAGATGTTTACTTGTGCTTTATTGACTGTGCAAAGGCATTCAACTGTGTGAGTAATTACAAACGATGGATAACATTGTGAAGAAATCTTATTCCAAGCTGTTTTGACCAGTGATGCCATGTAGTAAAATTTGAAATCAGGGAGTGAGAGGCTTCCAACTTTATTCTTCTTCTTAAACAGTGCTTTGCTTATCCTGGGTCTCTTTCCTTTCCATATAAAGTTTGTCATTATTTTTTCCATCTCTTTGAAGAATGTCATTGAAATCTGGATTGGGATTGCATTATATGTGTAGATTACTTTGGGCAGTATTGACATTTTCACAATGTTAGTTAAGTCTTCCTCTGGTATATTCTTCCATTTTTGTAAGTCTATTTTGTAGCAGTAGTGTTTTTAATTTATTTTTATTTAAGGTTTTTATTGTGGATTGAGTGAAAGTTTACAGGGCATATCATCAGTTTTACATCCAACAAATCAATACCTTGTTTCATTACATTGATTATAATCCCCTCCATGTACCATCAGTTAACAGTATTTCTCTCTATCCACTTTAATGTTTTAAAAAGCACACAAACAACAAAAAAAAACCCTACTCAGGCATATATAATAATTTACATCTCTAAAGGGCACATTCTGCAAGTCTGCTTCTGCAGCTTGTAGTCCTTCTCTTCTTAGTCCATGAATCTAGAGTCCTCAGCCACTCCCCCTCTCCATGCCCCCATCTCTGCCTTCATCTCTGGCGCTGCTGCTTCTCTGGATAAGGTCCCGCATTCTACCTGTGCATTCTTCTCTTGATGGTCCTAGGGTCCTCTGTTTCTGGACTATAAGATTAACCACTCCCCATTTTTTGTTACAAAACATCTACCTTTACAATTGTGACAGTCGTGATTAGTCATAAGAATTATTCACCATTGAATCTTACAAATCTTATCCCCATCTCCTTTCACCAGACCCATCTAGACAAGATGATAGCTATTCAGTGGGGACTTTCTTTCCCCCCACACTCTTAAACTAAGCTCCCTCTTGAAATCTTGTAAACCAGTCACTTTGTGCCTTTATTGCCCCCTTATTTTAGATAGCCAATGTCTAAATTGCCCTTCCCTGTGTACAGAGGGGATAGCATTGATACTTGATTTGAAAACTCTTTCCCTCTCTGTTGGTATTTAGAGTAACTACCACTCTGAGTATAGGTCAGGTTCATCATAAAGATGTATCTTCTGTCACTGTAGCTGTTCCAGTCTACTTGTCCTTTTTAGTGGGAATGTCTTACCTCACAAGGTTGTAGATGGGACTCAGGATTCCACCTAAGGTCCTATACTCTGTAAAGGCTTTGCATGAGGCCTATGTCACTGGCCAAGTTGTAGAACCCCTTTTAGGTATTCCAATCAGTCATAGGCTGAAGGCTGGCTTACAAGTTTTCTCTAATCATGTTTCCCAACATGATTATTCATAAGGCAGTCAAGGATTTTAGCATTATTTACCCTCTTCAAGCTATACCTAGATCCCTGTATCCCAGAGCCCAGTCTCAGTGTTCCCCTATCTATCTCGTTCTTCTGCCTCATCCCCCCTTCTTGTATTGCCCTCCGCAACATGCAAAGTAAACCCCCCACCCCAACCCCATTGTGGTTACCTTATATTCCATTAGTTCTTCCCTCCATTTAAGATAGCCTATTTTATCAAGTAATCTACCTGAACTTCCCACCACCTGGGTCTCTGTTCTTCTGTGTTTACCTTTTTTTCACATTGTAATTGTTTTGATCATAGACTGACCTCCCAGATCCTCTGTTCTTATAATTTTATTCTGTTCTTGACTCTT
>NW_006408567.1:10488020-10520085 GCF_000296735.1 Chrysochloris asiatica | reverse complement strand
CTGCACGGTCTGCATCAGATTCCCCCTTATTTATTATTTGTTTAAGGGACGCTGCCTGTCTTAGGCGGTCAGTGCGAATTCCTCAGTCTTACCCATCATCGAAACTCATTGCAGCATGGCAATGGCTCGGTCTTAGGTTATTGAGGTTCCACGTGATCCTTGCCCGTCTCTGGCCACACGTCCAGCATAAACAGCCGTCAACCGAAGAAGTCAGGGAGGAAGGAGACCGGCTGGGGACCCCACACGCAAGATGTTGCCAGATCCATAGGGTTTTTAATGAATGATTTTTCATAAGCAGACCACCAGGTCTGCCTTCCAAGATGCATCTGAGTAGGTTTCAACGTCCAACCTTTTAGTTTAAGGAGCACATTCACCATTTTTACCACTCAAGGACTCCTGCTGTCCCTGAATTACTTGGGAAAACTTCTTGCTCTTAATCCTACTTTCAGGGTCTTCTCCAATTAAGATAGATCATAAAATTAGCCAAGAATGGATACTTCATCCATTATCCCCTTACACAAAACTCCACTCTTCCCCCTCAAAAAGGCCTCTGGTGATGAGGGGAAATTTCCATTTTATACTTTCCTATAATTTGCCACCTCCTGCTTATGGCAGATTCAGTTCAGAATGTGGCAGATTAATCTCTAAAATGGTTAAACCACAGTAAACTCAAACTTTCAAGAGGAAGAGGAATGCAAGTTTCAGCTGTTACAAAGAATTTCTTCTGCTGAAGTGGGGTTTTCACTTCCGTTTATTTCTACCAAAAAAAGGTACTACTGCAGAAATAAAAGGCTGCAATAACACAGAAGCCTGTGAATTTTGTATTTAATTAACAACTTACACATTCTTTAAAGCAGTATTTCTCAAACTTTGGTAAGCATCAGAGTTACCTGAGGGCTTGTTAAATATGAGGGGACACTGAATGGCTCAAAATCAGGAAAGGTGTGCACCAGGGTTGTATTCTTCCACTGTACATATTCAATCTGTATGCTGAACAAATAAGTAAAGAAGCTGGATTATATGAAGAAGAATGTCTTAACAAGACCAGGAGGAAGACAACCTATAATATGAGATGGCACAGCCTTGCTTGCTGGAAATTAAGAGGACTTGAAATATTGATGATGATCAAAGACTGTAGCCTTCAGTGTGGATTACACCTCAATGTAAACAAAATGAACATTCTCACAACTGGGCCAGTAAATAACATCATGATGAATGGAGAAACCATAGAAGTTGTCAAGGATTTGGATCCATAATCAGTGCTCATGGAAGCAACAGTCAAGAAAGCAAATGATGTATTGCATTGGACAAATTTGCTGCAAAAGGCCTCTTTAATTAGTAAAAGAGCAAAGATGTCAGTTTGAGACATTAAAGTGTACCTGATTCAAGCTGTGGTGTTTTCAATCACCTCATGTGAAAACTGGACAATGAATAAGGACAACAGGAAAAATGTGATGCATTTGAATTATTATGTTGGCTAAATATATTGAAAGTATGAAATATGGACTGCTGAAGAAGGGATAAATCTGTTTTGAAAGAAGTAGGGATGGATTATTCCTTAGACACAACTATGGTGAAACTTTGTCTCTTGTACTTTATGCATGTTGTTAGTAAGGACCAGTTCTTGAAGAAGGACTTCTTGTTTGGCAAAGTGGAGGGTCAACAAAAAAAAAGAAGACCCCAAAAGAGGTAGCTTGACACAGTGTCATCAACACTGTTTTCAAACATAACAATTGTGAGAATGGCACATTGTATGGTAAGGGGATAGGAGAAAAATGACTGAAGAAAAGATCAGTAGTGGCTTTAGCAGGAAAGATCAAGAAACCCATCAAAACTCCAAAAACCTCCAAATGCAAAAATCAGAGGGTTAGGACATGGGCAAGAGATAGACATGATCTCTGTGTCAAGTGGGCAGGGAATAAACAAAATAAAACAAAACAAAAAAACTCTCTCTTAGGAGATCCAGAACCTGGGGGTGGGGTGGGTTGTGAACCCTCCCTCCCTGTTAACAACCTTCCCCTGAACCAGTTTTCAGCGCAGATGCAAAATATCACCACTGAACTCATTGTGGTGCCACCAGGGCAGATCTGGTTCTCGAACAAGGATCCTGGCAGATGGGCGCGTGTGTGGACTGTTATGTCAAGTATCCCAGATGCCTCCACAATGGAGTCCATCATAGACACCAGATGCGAGCATCATAAGAAAGACAAGCAAGGAAGCAACACATTAAAGCCGGACTTTGCAAACAGGAAAGCCCGCTCCTTTAAAAAATCTGGCAGAACCGTGTCTGCAGTATAACCCCTTGCTATAAATACACCTTAGACTGTGAGCAAGGGCAGGTTCTGCTGTCTATGGCATGCCTTCCCTACAGGTATTTTCCATATTCTAATAAACCTCTTTAATACTATATTTCATGACATTCTAGTTTTTTGTAGCTTGACCTGGTATCAACAGGACCCAGCAATGTTTTGCTGTTTTGTACATAAGGTGGCTATGGGTTAGAACCAATTTGATGGTACCTAACAACAGTCCTGGTGTGGTGCTGTGGGTTAAGGCACCAGACTGCAAAGCCATTTGAACTGCAAGGTCGGCAGCTCAAGCTCACCAGCTGCTCCTTGGAAACCCTATATAGAGTTGCTATGGGTCGGAATCGACTCGCTGGCACTTGACAACAACAACAACAACAGTAGTGAGATTGGCCCAGGATTGGGCAGTGTTTTGTTCTGCTGTGCATAACTAAGGTCACTATGAGTCAGTACCAACTCGATGGCACCTAACAACAACAACAAACAACAACAAATCAATGGCATTACTTTCAGACACATAACAATCAACATACCCTATACAGGGTTGCTATGAGTCGGAACCAACTTGATGACACTTAGCAACAACAATATATATGTATTACAAGTATATTATAGTTCCTGTTGAAAGTTGTGAGGTTTAGAATCTTTTAAGAAACGTTCTGCACAGACTTTGCACAGTAATGCTCTTTGAAGGAAACATTCCCTTCTCTTCCTTTACCTCAATGCCCTTGCAGTGTGTTTCCAAAAAGGCTGAGGTATTTCTGGGAAGTGGAAAAACTGATACCAGAGTAGGACTCCAGAGGAAACAAAAGACCTTAAGGGAGAAGCCACGGCAGGCGTGCTAACAGTCCAAAGCTGCACCAGAGATCAAGTAGGCCTCTTCAGGCCACAGAGGGTGAACAGACACAGAGAAGCAAGGGGTTGTTGGAGAGGAGGAGGGGAGAAGCACAAAGCTTGCCCAGATTTGGAGACAGCAGTGATCCCCATCCTGTTTGAGCTCAGTGAAAGTGTCCAGAGCACCTCCCATGCCCAGTGGAGAAGCAGAAATTATGTCTCTGATAGCCTTTAGTCTTGAAATAGGCTATAACTTAACATAATAAGAAACATTGTAGTATTCAATTGCTGTGGTAAAGTTCAAGATAGGAAAGAAGGAAGACATGAAGAGAAAGAGGATATGAAGAGAAGTCCATCTCATAGGATTCTTGTTGTTACTGTTGTGTGCTGCCAAGTCAGTTCTGACTCATAGTGACCTTGTATAGGGTATGTTGATTGTTATATGTCTGAAAGAGTGGCTGGTGGGTTTGCACCACCAACTTTTTGGTTAGCAGTCCAGTGCTTATTCTGCAGCACCACACCACTGAAATGTGATTAGCCAGATAGTATAAAGTGCTTTCTTAGCTGACACCATGCATGCCATGCCATCTTTTATATTGCCTTCATTACAAATCTTTTATCTATATTATCAGGGGGTATTAGGGGTTCCTGACCCTGTAATGAAGAGTCATAGTCTCTGCTAACTAAGAATGGTCCGGTTAGACAGACAAAATTTCACATGAGCAAAGGATTTGAAGAGTTATTAAGAGAAAACATTTGACCAGAGGGATTTTACAATGCTACCTCCATCTCCCTGAGGTCTTTTAAGGATTCTTGGGCAGAGAAGCAGCGTACAGCAAGAGTTCAGAATGGAGTTGTTTCCATCCAAGGTGGAGTTGTCCATGAAGATGTCTGGGAGGCACTGCTAGGACATATTATGGGGTGGCACGCTCTGTGTCTGGACTGCAGTTTGAACCCTGGGCTGGGTTCGAGATACTTCACCTTTCTCAGAGGGGAGCCATGTACCTATTAGGGTTGGAGACACTGCTGTTTGTTTCAAAGACTGGTCTGCAGCAGGCCACTCCTGTAAGATACTTCTAAGGAATCTGTTAAGTTCATAAAATATTCTTATTCATTCCAGGATTTGGCTGCTCGGTCATGTGTACCAGGTGTGTACTGTACATCTTCATAATTGTGCAAGTCGAAAGTGGAAGAAAGCCCTCAGCTTTCTCAAGTATTTGGTTATAACATTTTAGTTAGTAAATAGCCCAGGTTTTAATTCTGTTTTCTGAACCTCCTTTTCTTCCTGCCTCATTTAGATTTACTAATAATTAAGGGGCAAAAAAATGAAGGCTTTCTGGAGATAAGTGATTTATTCAATGACATATACTTCTATCATATGATCTCCCTTGTTTCCATCACCAATTCCATGTTTTCCAACTACTGATCCTTCTATTTCGTTTCCAACTTTTGTACTCCAATCCCCAGTAATTATCAATGAATCTTGATTGCATGTTTGATCAATTTCAGACTGTACAAGTTGGTAAGATTTCCAATTTCTTCATCTTTGTCATTACAGTATTTGGTGCATGTGAATAATAGTTATATTAACTGGTATTCCTTGTTTGCATATGGATATTACACTATCACTGACATCTTACTTCAGGATAGATCTTGAGATGTTCTTTTTGATGATGAGTGTGATGTCATTCCTTTTATTATTCCTGGCTGAGTAGACCATATGTCTGATTCAAAATGGGCAATCTTAGTTCATTTCAGTTTGCTAATGCCTAGGATTTCAATCTTTTTGCATGCCATTTCATTTTTGACAACTTCCAGTTTTCCTAGTTTCACATCATGATTATTAATAGACGTTTGCAACTGTTTCTTTTCATTTAGAGTCTTGTCCCATCAACAAATGAAGATTCCCCCAAACTTTGTTTCATCCATACCATTAATGTTAATTCTACTTTGAGGAAGCGGCTCTTTCCCAATTGTATTTTGAGTACTTCCCAGCTGAGGGGCTTATCTTCTGGCACTCTGTTAGACAATGTTTTGCTGATGTTCATAAGGTTTTCGCTGACTACTTCTTTCAGAAGTAGACTTCCAGATCTTCCTTTATAGTGTGTCTTAGTCTGGAAGTTCCTCCAAACCATGTCCACCATGGGTTACCCTGCTGGTATTTAAGTTACCAGTGATATAACTTCCAGCATCACATCAACACGCAAGGCACTTTAGTCTACCAAACTGACAGACCCAAATTGGTTTACTGCATTAAAAACAAACAAACCCCAAACTCACAGCCACAAAATCAGTTCTCACTCATAGCAACCCTGTTTCCAAGACCGCAATTTTTTTATGGGAGCAGAAAGCCTTTTTCCCGCAGAGTGGCTGGTGGGTTTGATCTTCTGACCTTGCAGTTTGCATTTCAGTGCTTACCCTACAGAGCCACCAGCACTCCTTGATTTATTGCATTAGAAAGTAAAAATTCCACTACTGAACCACCAGTGCGCTATTGAATTTATTGTTGTTGTTGTGAAGTACCATCGACTCGGTTCTGAACTCATAACAACCTTGTATAGGGTTTCCAAGGAGCGACTGGTGGATTTGAACCACCAACCTTGCAGTTAGTTGCCTGTACAGTGCCACACCAGGACTCCATTGAACATATTAGAAAGCACTGAAATCTACTTTAGTCAAATTGTAATTTAACTTTTAAATGGTTACTTTTCTGTTTTATGAATTTCATTTCAATAATTTAAAAAACACAAACTATTGCTGGTGGTGGATCAAGTTCAAATATCATGTAAAATTGTATTCTTCCACAGTAGTCACTCCAATTCCCTGTTCCCAGAGCACTTGAGGGTGACCTTCTATTCTGTTTCTTCCAGCCTACCTAAGCTACTAGTAGACTCTTGTAATAAGATCTCAAGTACAGTGTAGAAGTCAAGGCAAAGGGACATGGCAGGGAGAGAGGAACTAAATGAGGGTTGTAGAACCTTTGCCATAAATTCTGTAGTTTAGAATGAATGAGATCAAAGAAATATAAAAGTGCTTAAATTTCCACATGATGAATGAAGATGTTTTAAAAGTTCTAATTATAGGTTGTTGTTGTTGTTGTTAAATGTCGTTGAGTCGGTTCCAACCCATAGCAACCCTGTATAGGGTTTCTGAGGAGCCGTTGGTGAGCTTGAACCACCCACCTTGCAGTTCAAACGGCTTTGCAGTCTGGTGCATTAACCCACAGTGCCACAGAAAAAAAATCAAGCCCACCCATGACCACAGAGTCAGTTCAAACATATAGCAACCCTATGAGACTTCTTAGGGCTTCCGAGGTTATCAGTCTTTACGGGAATGGACAGCCTCATCTTTTTCTCACAGAGCAGTTGGTGGGTTTGAACCGCTGATCTTTCAGTTAGCAGCCCAACGGCACTACCAGGGCCCTATAGGTAAAGAAAGGGCAGTGCAAATGGTGACTGAGCTCAGCTGCTAACTGAAAGGTTGGAGGTTTGACTTCATTCAGAGACACCTGGGAAGAAAGATCTGTTGATCTATTTACTAAAATTCCACCACTGAAAACCCTATGGAGCACAGGCCTAGTTTGACACACATAGGGTTGCCATTTGTTGCAGCTCACAGAGATAACCCCAGTGTAGGATAGGCACCAAGCAGAAGGCAGATATAACGGAAGTTGCAGCTTCTCAGTATTTCCTGTTTTTTTGAAGTATTGTACAACCAACTTAAAGTCTGTCCTTGTTTTGATTTTTCCTGTTTATAGACATTATCCTCATAGGTTTAACCTTTTTGGCAAATTTTAGTCTCAAACCAAGGACAACAAATCTCACTAATCTGTAGCTCATAAAGTACCAGACTACTAGCTACTGATTGTTTAATGAAGCGTTTTGGCCAGGGTGGAAACACAGGCATTGTTTGGTGTCAGCTTGGTCCAAACACAGGTGGGTTTGGGTCAGGCTATGGTGCAGGCCCTGGGGTGGGTTTAGTCTGTGTCATCCGACACACCACTGGAGAAAAGATTCAGGGATGAGCCCCCAGCAGCGACGAGACAGAGATGTGACCATGACTCAGGAAGAACACCACATTGAGTGTGTGTTGTGTACGACAGAATTTGTTTTTCAAGGAAGTGGGTTGCTTTGCACACTGTCTAGACTAGAGAATTCAGGTAAAATGTTGAGAGTCAGGCATATTTGGCTAATCTTTCAGGCATACTCCTTGCTGGGGAAAGGATGGCATCAGGTTCCCATGCAATGAATGTCTTCTTTCCCATTTAAAACACTGAACACTATGAAGATTCGACTACCAGGGAGAAAACAATGGAGACTTTCACAACTGCACTCCTTTCTTGTGCTGTGGTAGCAAAGTGCCACACTCTGTGGTGACTTAAAATGGCAGAGATTGATTCCCCCAAAGTTCTGGAGGCTGGAAAGCTGACTGATGCGTGTTGACAGGGCCATGTTCTCTCTGATGTCTCTAGGAGGTGGTGGTGATGGTGGTTATGTGCCGTGGAGTCAGTTCTGACTCATAGCGACCCTGTATAGGGTTTACTGAAGCTGTAAATCTTTACAGGAGCAGGAAGCCTCACCTTTCTTCTGCAGAACCACTGGTAATTTTGAACTGCTGACCTTGAGGTTAGCAGCCTGATTTGTAACCACTATGCTACCGGAGCTCCTTGTTGTCTCTAGGGGAGGATCACATCTTGTCTCACCTAGCTTCTGCTAGCTCCAAGTGTTCTTTGGCTTGTAGCAACAGTATAACTCCATCTTCACTCTTGGTATTTCTTTGTCTTTTCTACCAGGGCACTACAGAGTAAACATTGAACTGTTAACCACAAGGTTGGCAATGCAAAACCACCAGTCGCTTCTTGGAAACCCTATACAGGGTTGGTATGAGTTGGAGCCAACGTGCTATTTTGCAGTTCTTGGCTCAGTACCTTGTATAACATAAGCTCTTTCCAAGTCTGTGCAAGTCCTGTGGAAATCTGAGCTTGTTTTAATATTGACAATGTCTTTAATATCCAGAAGTTGTAGAGACACTAGGACACAAGTTATTTGTACAGACACTCATGCATGGTTTAGTACCGTATTCCTCTCTTGAACCACTTGTACTCTACTGTGACACTCATGGAATTGCCATGAGTAGGAGGTGACTCAGTGGCAACTGGTATTGGTTAACAAGGAGTTCTCAGCATGAAGACGCAGGAGTATAAGGATGTGAAGCTTTAAAAACTGAGAAATAAGAGAAACTGTTCCCCTTGCGAACAGGCAACAGACAAGGATGCCCTTTATCACCACTCCTATTCAATATTGTTTTGGAAGTGTTAGCCAGAGCTATAAGGCAAGACAGGGAAATTAAAGGCATCCAAATTGGCAAAGAGGAAGGAAATAAAACTCTATTTGCAGATGATATGATCCTATACATAGACAATCCCAAAGACTCAGCAAAAAAAAAAAAACCTACTGGAACTCATTGGAAGATTCAGCAAAGTAGCATGGGTACAAGATCAACATACAAAATCAGTTGGAGTCCTCCATACTAATAATGACAACACTGAAAAGGAAATTAGGAAAGCAATACTATTTACAATAGCTACCCAAAGGATGAGACATCTAGGAATAAATGTAACCAGAGAAACAAAGGACCTATACAAAGAAAACTACAAAACACTACTACAAGAAACCAAAAGACACTTACAAAAATGGTCTAAAAATATACCATGCTCCTAGATAGGGAGACTTAACATTGTGAAAATGTCAATACTGCCCAGAGCAATTTACACATACAATGCAATCCCAATCCAGATTCCAATGACATTCTTTAGAGAGATAGAAAAAACAATTACAAATTTTATATGGAAAGGAAAGAGACCCAAGATAAGCAAAGCACTGCTTAAAAGAGAAGAACAAAGTTGGAAGCCTCTCACTCCCTGATTTCAAAATTTACTACATGGCTACAGTGGTCAAAACAGCCTGGTGCAGGTACAATGAAAGATATATAGATCAATGAAACAGAATTGAGAATCCAGAAATTAACCCATCAACATATAGGGAACTGATCTTCCACAAAGGGTCAAAGTATACTGAGTGGGGAAGACACAGTCTCTTCAACAGATTGTCCTGTCAGAACTGGAAATTGATACGCAAAAGATTGAAACAAGACCTTTACCTCACACCATATACAAAGACCAACTCAGCATGGATTAAAGACCTAAATTTGAATCCAAGACTTATAAAAATAGGGACAAATTTAAGGACTCTAATCTAGGGCACACACAGACTATGATAGATTGTGAAAATTATACAAACAAAAGAAGACAAAATAGATGATTGGGATGTTCTAAAAATTAGAAACTTATGTGCATCAAAGGATTTCACAAAAGTGTAAAGGGAGCCTACAGAATGGGAAAAAATCTTTTGCAATGACATATCAGACAAGGGACGAATTTCTAAAATTTATAGGAAACTATAATACCTGTACAAGAAAAAGACAAGTAACCCAGTTAAAAACTGGGCACAGGACATGAACAGACACTTCACCAAAGAAGACATTCGGGCAGCCAACAAACATATGAAGAAATGTTCATGATCATTAGCCATTGTTGTTAAGTGCCGTTGAGTTGGTTCTGACCCAAAGCGACCCTGTATAGGGTTTCTGAGGAGCAGCTAGGTGGTGAGCTTGAATCTCTGATCTTGCAGTTCAAATGGCTTTGCAGTCTGGTGCATTAACCCACAGTGCCACACCAGAACTCCATTAGTCATTTGTTGTTGTTGTTAAGTGCCGTGGAGTCGTTTCTGACCCATAGCGACCCTGAACAGAGTTTCCAAGGCTGTAAATCTTTACGAGAGCAGAAAGCCTCATCTTTCTCCCGTGGAACGGCTGGTAGTTTTGAACTGCTGACCTTGTGGTTTGCAGCCCAATTCATAACCACTATGCTACCAGAGCTCCTTCCACATATGAGGTGATTGAAAATACCATGGGTTGGGTCAGGCACACCATCATTTTCAAACTGCTATCTTTGCTCTTGAGCATTTTAAAGAGCTCTTGTGCAGCAGATTTGCCTAATGCAATCATTTGATTTCTTGACTGTTGCTTCCATGAGTGTTGACAGTGGATTCAAACAAAATGAAGTGTTTGACAACATGAGTCAGAACCAGCTTGATGGCATTTAGTAATATATTGAAATATTTATAATAACAAGTGCATAAAATTCAATGGCCACTACAGCTGAGTGGGATGGGGAGAGAAGAATTTATCACTTCAGGTGTTTATAGTTTAGGGAAAAACTTGGAAATGGATAATGGTCATGGTTGTATAACAAGTTAAAAATTATTAATATCAGTAGATTGTATACATAAAAATGGTTAAATGGCAAATATTTTGTTATTTATAGTTTACCCAAAAAATGTTGAAATTACAATGCACCCAGGATGCTGGGGCAGAAACAGGAGGTCATTACTGTGACTAGAAGCTTCTCAGACCGCTTCTTGTGTTCTTTGTACTGACATCATTAGAACTGCTCTGTGCCCAGCTTTCTGGAGTTTAGTCAGGGTTATGATCACCCTCAAAACTTCCTCCTGCTTTGAAACAGGAGCCTTCTTAGTTGGACAGTTCTGTAGGTATATTTGGCAAGTGCAATTTGTATCATTAAAAAAAATTTTTTTTAGCCATAAATTCTACATAGAAGTTCTGAAAGGCTAGAAAAAGAATGAAAGAAATACATCTTCAACTTTAGGTTTTCTTCTACAGTATTTGTTGTTGTTAAGTGCTATCAAGTCAGTTCTGACTCATAGTGACCTTATAAGGTTTCAGAGGAGCAGCTGGTGAATTTTAACCTCCAATCTTTTGGTCAGCAGTCCAGTGCTTATCTTATAGCACCACACTAGGACTCCTTGACAGTATTTGTTGTTAAGTGCCATTGAGTTGATTCCGACTCATAGCTACCCTGTGCAGGGTTTCCAAGGCTGTAAATCTTGCTGGGGCAGAAAGCCTCATCTTTCTCCCATGGAACAGCTGGTAGTTTCGAACTGCTGGCCATAAGATTAGCAGCCTGATTAGTAACCACTACGCTGCCAGAGCGCCTTAGTCCCTTAGACCCTTATTACAGGTCTCCAATTTTAATTCCTTCCTTTTTGGTGGGAGCAGGGGCAGTGATGGCTCAGGGGTAGAATTCTCACCTTCGATGTCGGAGACCCAGCTTCAATTCCCTACCAATGTACTTCATGCACAACCACCTCCCACTCATCAGCCAGTGGAGACTTGCATGTTGGTAGGATAATGAAGAAGATTCAGCAGAGCTTCTAGACTAAGACAGACTAGGAAGAAAGGTCTGGCAATCTCTGTCTGAAAATTAGCCAATGAAAACCCTGTGGAACACAGTGGTCTAATTCACATCGAGTCATGGGGATGTCACAGGACGAGGGAGCGTTTTGTTCTGTTGTGCACAGGAGCACCATGAGTCAGGGGCCATCTCCATGGCAGCTAACAACTACCAGTTTTTGGTGAGAATGAAGTTGTGACCAGCTAACTAAAAGAAGGAAGTAAAATACTAGTGATGAACATCTCATCTTTCTCTTATAGGTGGGTTTGAACTGTCGACCATGTGGTTAGCCGTCCAGTGCTTACTCTACAGCACCACTAGTGTGCCAAAAAAGACTGCAGTCTAGGAAAGCCTGTGGGGCAGTTCTACCCTGTCCTATAGAGAGAGCCGTTATGAGTCAGCATTAAGTCAAAGGCAATCAGTTTTTTAGTTAGTTTAACTAGTGCTGTTGTCAAACTAAAATATAAGTGGGTTGTTTTAAACAACATACATTTATTTTCTTACAGTTCTGGAGGCTAAAAGTCCAAATTAGATCTTGGCCGTGTTGATTCCTTCTTGGTTGGTTTTAAGCATAACTCTTGACTATAAGAATCAACACCATAAGGAGCAACTATTGGTCTCTCCTTGTCCAGAAGAATGAAGAGTGATGAAAATTGAAGACGTTTGGAATCAATTAGTCTAATGGACCAATGGAACACATGAACATCAGTCTCTACGACGCTGAGACCAAAAGAACTAGATGGTACCTGTATACCAATACCAACTACTCTGAAAGGGATCACATTAGAAGATTCTGGATACAGTGGGGAAAAACATGGAACAAAACTCAAACGCATAAAAAAAGAAAAGGCTTATTGGTCAGATACAGACATGTGGAACTTCTTGAGACGCTTATTCACTCCCCATTCCCAGGGCACTTTCAATATTCTTCTCCAACACCATAACTCAAAAGCATCAATTCTTCTATGGTCTTCTTTATTCACTGTCACAAACAGATCTGTGTTGGAAGAGGTACAGCTGGAATGATCCTTGGAGGCCAGGATGGCCAAACTTCGTTTCTCATACTTCGGACATGTTGTCAGGAGAGACCAGTCTCTGGAGACGGACATCATGTTTGGTAAGGTGGAGGGTCAGAGAAAAAGAGAGAGTCTCCTAGTGAGATGGATTGGCCAGGTGGCAGCAACAATGGGCTCAAACATGGCAGCAATTGTGAGGTTGGTCCGGGACTGGGCAGTGTTTCTTTTTGTTGTGCATGGTGTTGCTATGAGGTCGGTACTGACTTGATGGCACCTAACAACAACAACAACAACTACCCCCCCCCGCAAAAAAAACAACAACTCCAAACCAGTTGCCATTGATTCTGTTTCATGGTGGTGACCTCTATGCACACAAAACTCTATGGGGTTTCAAGGTTGTGATCTTCTGGAAGCAGCTTGCCAGGGTGGATGTGGATTTAAATATTCAGCATTTTGATTAGCAGTTGAGCACTTCACCATTCCCACCAGCCAGGGACTCCTTAAATGGGGAGTAGATTTCACGAATTTCTTTCTTGTCACAGGACTAACCTTTGGAGGTCCCTCCCTTGCAGCATGGAGTCCTGGTGTGGCGCTGTGGGTTAATGTGCCAGACTGCAAAGCCATTTGAACTACAAGGTTGGCAGTTCAAGCTCACCAGTCGCTCCTTGGAAACCCTGTACAGGGTCGCTATGGGTCTGATCCAACTCGACAGCACTTGACAACAATGACAACCCTTCTTGCAGCATAAGACTGAAAATCATTTTTAAATACTTAACTACAGAATGAGTGTAAGTAAGGCCAACAAAATTCTGAATGTTTCCCCTCAAGATGTTTCATTTAAAAAATGTCAAACTATTTCAAAAGGGTTTTTCCTTAGTGTCTTTGATAAACCTTTCTTGGGCAATCAGGCAGAGAGGAAGCAACATTTTTTGCGGAGCTAAGGTTACAGTGTTAAAGTCATACAGTGTTAAAGCCATGGATTGAGTGGCATGTTGGCAGTATTAGTCATTAGCAGTATTAGTCATTCTTAGGTCTTATCTCTCTGTACAGGTGTGGAAACCAAGAGTTCATAGGTTACTAAGGGAGTGGGTTATAAAGCTCAGGGACCTTTTCTTTGGATTTGCTTAGCTTGGGAGCTTCCAGAGGACCATGCACTTAAGTGTCTGCTGATAGTAGACAGGCACTAAGAAATGTCAGTAGAATGAATGGATCCCAAAAGTGGCAAAAGGAACCCTTGCCCAAATCTAGTACCATTAATACATACATATTAGAGTCAAAATTGAATAGCGCACCAGCAGATATTAAACATACACAAATAGAAAAAATAGACTCAGTGATAAAGATCCCTGAGAGCCACAAAAGCTGGCATTCTATACGATGTCGTGCTGACCACTTCTGAGTTCAAGCTGTTGTTCAGATCTGTCTTTCAGTAGTCTGGAAGGATTTTACAGTATCTTGGTTTCTATTCCTCATTATAAATATTTCTGCTTGAAATTAATGATTTCTTAATAGTTGGTCTTTAAATTTAAATAATTAAAACTTGGTCTTTATTTAGTGAGTTGACACTGACTCATGGCAACTCCACGTGTGTCAGAGCAGAACCGTGTCCCATGGGGTTTCCAATGGTTGATTTTTTAGAGGTAGATCACCAGGCATTTCTTTCAAAGTGTCTCTGGGTGAACTTGAACCATCAACCATTTAATGAACTTAGCTATTTGACCTCCCAGAGCATAGAGACTGAAAATGATACTTTCAGTGGCCAATTTTTTTGTTTTGTGTTAAATGAACAAATCCTTTATAAAGCAGCAAGTCACGACATAGAGTATTTTGGCCAAATGAGCCTTTAAAATACAGCTCGTTGGCTGTCTAGAGAGGTCCAATGCCTGAGAGCTCTAGAGTTGGGGTTTGCTCAAGGGACCTTAACCTTGGTTTGGCACACTGGTCGCTCTCAGAGGCAAATGTGAGAGCTGGAGGTCACTGTGTCTGGTGGGCTGTTTCTTCCTCAGAGACTGGCTCGAAGAAGTCCTGCTTGGCCAAGGTTCTGAGCTTGCAGCTGCTACCAGAACTCTGTTTGCTGCTTTGTAAGTCTTCTGTAATAACACTTAATTTGTCGAATACTTCATCTTCATCAGATGGTGGGATGGAGAAAAACTGCAGGGGGCCATGATGAGGGTAGCTCAAAAACTGTGGGAGAAGAAAACATGCAGAATTAATTAAGATATTTTTCCCACTGGCTTTTTTGGACTCACAGAGAGTTTACACATACTAGAAAACATTGTTTTAAAAAATGTGACAATAAATCTGCACCTCATTTTCTAAGTGATTCTAGGTTATCCTCAGATGGTTCCTCTTTTTACACCACGAGGAATAGTTTTCACCCGATCACAATGCTATGGGGCTGACACAGCCAGATGCCATTTCTGGAGTGAGGTGGTCCTCTCTGTGCCCCCTGATTTCATCCTCAGCACCACACTGGCCAGACCAGTGTCCATGAACACATGGTTACTGAGTACTTGAAATACAACTAGTACAATCTAAGCTGTGCTTTAAGTATGAAATACATACTGGATTTCCAAAACTTTGCATAACAATAAGAATATCAGTATTGTGAGACATTAATTATTTATGCTAAAAATTAATTGATGTCACTGTCAAAAAAAGTATTCATTACATGTCGAAGTGATAATATTTTGGGTTGGGTTACATCAGATATTAATCTTATCCATTTCTTTTGACTTTTCTATGAGCAAATGAAAAAAAAGGAAGTAGTTAATTCTTGTTTTTCATGATAGTCATGTCCTACAAAGGAGCTATGATCACTGAAGTAGTAAATACCGAGCCATTACTCCTCATGGAAAGGAGCTCTGGTAGTGTAGTGGTTACGAATTGGGCTGCAAACCTCAAGGTCAGCAGTTCAAAACTACCAGCTGTTCCGTGGGAGAAAGATGAGGCTTTCTGCTCCCGTAAAGATTTACAGTCTCGGAAACCCTGTACAGGGTCGCTATGAGTGGGAACCAACTTCATGGCACATTGCAACAACTCCTCACGGAAATACCAGGCTAGCTTCCATGACTTTGTTTTATGTGCATTTCTGTTTAAAGATACTTAAGATACACTGTTGATTCACTAGCACTGTAACTCATGCCAGAACAAAGCTAATGTAACACATATCTTTTCTTTGTAGGACACATCACAGCCTTCTTGTGCTTATGAACGCTACACAGCAATTCAGCATGATGCTTGGTGGTGGTGGTGGTTATGTGCTGGGGAGTTAGTTCTAACTCATAGTGACCTCGTATACGGTTTCCGAGGCGGTAAATCATATGGGAGCAGAAAACCTTTCTCTCACAGAGTGGCTGGTAGATTCAAACTGCTGACCTTGTAGCAGCCCAGTTGGTGAGTGTAAACAGCCAAAGCACCAACAAAAAGCACAACATGTGAAAAATGTAACATGGAATAGACTGAGAACATGAGTTCATAGCATGAAAGCTGGAACATAAGAAGGCAGAGCATCGTCACACCTTGTTCATACACTTCAGCCGGAAATGTGCACATCGGATGACTCAAAATTTTCACCACTCTGTGCATGTCCATGAATGACCGAGAAAGTGCCAACAGTATTAACTTTGGGACTCCCAATATATTTTAAAGGAGCTCTAGTAGTGTAGTGGTTACCAGTCAGGTTGTTAACCTCAAGGTCAGCAGTTCAAAACTGCCAGAGGTTCCTCGGGAGAAAGATAAGGCTTTCTGCTCCTGTAAAGATTTACAGCTTTGAAAACTCTAATGCAGGCTCACTATGAGTCAGAACTGACTCCACAGCACACTACCACCACCACCAATATGTTTTAGATATTCAAATAGGGAATCATGAATAACGAGGATGAACTGTGTGTGTCACAGGCTCACACGGTGCTGTGTCATGTATGTTGGTTGGCACAGTCATGTCTCTTCCAACAGACTGGGTTTTTCAGGGCAGGGATCATAGTCCAATCATTCTTTTCTCTCCAACGTTCTATTTTTAATTGTAAAAATATGCATACCAAAAATATACCAACTTACCAATTTCTACAAGTGGAATTCAGTGATATTGCTTACATTCTTCAATTGTGTAACCATTCTTGCTAACCTTTTCCAAATTATTCCATCACCAATAACACAAACTAGTGCTGTTTTAACAAAAATACTCCAAGTGGGATGGCTTTAAGAAACAGAAATGTATTCTCTCACGGTTTAAGAAGGCTTGTTGCTGTTAAGTGCCGTTGAGTCAGTTCTGATCCATAGGAAACCTGCATAAGGTTTCCAAGGAGCGGCTGGTGAGCTTGAACCGCCAACCTTGTGATTCAAACTGACTTTGTAGTCCAGAGCATTAACCCGCAGCGCCATATGGTGGTAATGACCTCCTCTCATCTCTGTTCCCTTGATTAATTTTTTAATCTGTTCTCAAAGATTAAAAAATAACTTAATCTGGTAGTTGGATCCTATCTCATTAATTCAACTGCTTCCAATCATGCCTCATTGACATCACAGAGGCTAGGATTTACAAACAACACAAAGGATAACTATATCAGATCACCAAGTGAAAGATAATTATATAACACTGAAAAGCATGGCCTAGCTAAATTGACACATGTTTTGGGGGGACACAAGTCAATCCATAACACCTTGTAAATAAAAATTCTCCTCTCCCCTCCTTCTTACCTCTGGTTGTGATGGTGGTTGTACCATTGAATTATAGTGACCCTCTATGGGGTTTCCAAGGATATAAATCCCTATCGTTCTCACATGGCATGGCTGGTAGACTTGAACTACTGACTTGGTAGTTAGAAGCCCAGCTCAAAATCCACTATACTACCTGGGCTCCTTTTCTACCCCAGCCACTAATAACCTGGGTTCTGTATATGAGGCTTAAGGAGCCCTCATATAGTGGCTTATGAGTTGGGCTGCTAACCACAAGGTCAGCAATTCGACTCACTCTCACAAAGATTTACAACCTTGGAAACCCTAGACATGGTCACTGAGTGGGAACCGACTCCATGACATATCACCACCACCACCATACATTTGCTTACTTCAGGTAAGTGAAATTGTATAACATCCATCCTTTAGTCATATTTAACTTGGCATGTTTTCAAGGCATGCATCATAACTTCATTTCTCTTTATGGCTGAGCAGTATTTTACTGTTCACATTTGTATAGACCACATTTTGCTTGTTCATCTGCAGGTGGACATTTGTCTCTCCAACATTTATTTTTTCCAATTTAGCCCCAAATATCCCTAGTGCCAAGGTTGAGAAAACAAGTTGTAAATAATTCTTTGTGTGTATATGTGTCAGGATAATGCTGGTCTCACAGAATGAGTTAGGAAGTGTTCCCTCCACTTCTATTTTATTATTTTCAATACAATTATTATTTTTTCTACTTTTCTGAGGGTCAGAGCAAGGGGTTAGGCTTATGACAATGGCTAGGATTGGCTTAATGTTAGGGTTAGGGGTAGGAGTAGGGCTCAATTTAGTTTTAGGGTTACAGTTCAGTTTATTTGTATTCATTCTTGAAATTGACTTGATTTCCTTTTCATTTGTAACCAATTACACTATTTCCTCTTTTTACTTTGTGTTTTGTTGTTGCAAACTGGAAACTCTGGTTCCCTGTTTTCAATCTTGTAGATTTGTTCTACTTTGGATATTTCTATATCTGTGCTGAGTTCTGGGTGATGTTGCCATGTATGTTAATCTCAGGTTGTCTGTTGTTGGCTCTCTGTCCAAAAAACCCGCTAGTATTTTTTGTATGGTTGGTCTGGTTTTTCAAAATTCTTTTAATTTCTGTTTATCTGATAATTTCTTAATTTCACTGAATATTTGAGGGACACTTTTGCTGGATATATGATTCTTCGTTGGCAATTTTTTTTTCTTTCAGAGTTTTATATATGTCATTCCACTTTCTTCCTGCCTAAGTGGTTTCTGCTAAGAAATCAGAGCTGAATCATGCCTCCTTTGCAGGCATCTTTTCATTTTTCCTGAGTTGCTCTCAGGATTCTCTCCTTGTCTTTGGTTTTATAGAGTCAAAATGTCTTAAGTGATTTGCTTTTGGAGTCAACTATGTTTGCAGTTTGGTCAACTCAACTTTCATGATATTAGGGAAATCCTCCTCCAATAACTCTTCAATATTCTTCTGTTTATTTGTCTCTTCCTGTGTTCTGGAAGTCTGATCACATGTAATTTATTCCTCCTACTGGTGTCTCACATAATTCTTAGGCTTTCTTTTGATTTTTTTGTTCTTTTTCCCCCCTGATTGCTCCTCTAGCACATATATATTGAAAAGCAGAATACTGAAAGATTTGTCTTCAAACTCACTAATCTGATGTTCCATTGATTCAATTCTGTTTCTCTGTCCCTTCAATATCTTAACTATTTCTGAAATCTTAGTATTAATCTTTTGGATTTCTATCTGCTGCTTTTGTATGGTTTCTAATTTATTTTGTCAGTTTGTTCTTATAATGTTTTCCTGAATCTGTCTAAATTTTTTTCTGTGTTCTTCTTGCTTTCATCTACAGCTTTCTTGATCATTCTCTCAATCAGCTGAAGGTGTCTAAATACCATTCTTTATCAGGTCGTTCTTATACCATTTCTGGTATTGTAGTTTCTGACTCTGTATTTTGGTCGCTTGTTTGAGCCAATCTGTCTTGTGCTTGGTTCCCAGCATAAGCTAAAACTATTCGTGTTCTTGGAGACCTTGTGGTGTTGTAGCATTTATATTTAATTGATGATTGTGTGATGGTGTGTCCTTAGACACTCACCATCTGTCTCTCGGTGGGTATAATAAAGAGACTAGATGTATATACACAACTCTCTGATGTTTGTGTAATGCAGTTCAGGGTGAGTTTGTCTCATGTTGTTGTTGTTGTGCCGTCGAGTTTGTTCCGATTCATTGTGACCCTGTATAGGGTTCCCAAGGAGTGGTGGGTGAACCTGAACTGCCAACCATGCAGTTCAGACTGACCTTGCGGTCCTGCGCATTAACTCACACACACCACACCAATTATTGCTGATCAGGTGGTAGGTACAGGAGTGGATAGTGGCGCCTACCTAGTAGGCGGAGCTGAAGGAGACACAGATGTGGTTAGGCTGTATGGGTACAAATGCTGCCATCCTAAAACAAACAATAGCAACTAAAGATCTAATGAGGTACAATTCATGAGGGTAGAGCAGGCAGAGTAGAGGCTGTGCAGGGGTGACACATGGCGGGGAGGACTGGCCATACCCCAGCCACTAGGTGAGTGCAGGGGATAAGGGAGAACCTTACTTCCCTTGCTGCCAACCTCCAAGGCACTCCCTGTGCCTCCAGGATGTTGTCTGTCTCCTCTCTTGCGGGGCCGCCACTCATCTCTCTCTCCCAGCCAGTACTCTGTCCACCTCTCTATCCTTTCCTCCAAAGTTCAGCATTCCAACCACTATCCCTATCAGTTTCCCTTGACCTTCTGTGCCCTTGTTGTAGACAGTTTGCTCAGCATATCTGCCTACTCTGCTATCTTGTCCCAGAAACCTCGTCTGTCCAACGTTTTGAACGATGAAGATACCCATTTATGTTTCCTAACATATCTGCTAGATTAGCATTTTCCATTCTTCATGTAAACACATCCTTAATCCTCTGCATTAGACAGAGAAACATGTTTAAAGCTTTGCATTTTTTAACCCCTTCTCTCTGGCCACTGACTCCTTGTTCCATGTTTAAATGATGTCTACTCTCCTTCATGTAATTTTCATACTGGGCCCTTTGATATGACTTAAGTTGACTGAATTTAAGCATAGGCAGCTGTATCACCTACTGGTGGAGCCAATGGAAGGGAAAGAGAGGACAAGAGGACTTATGTTTAGACCTGTTAGCCAAAGGAGGAAGCAGGTGGAAGTAGGAGTCTTTTCAAATCTTCAGATCCAACGGATTCATGGGAATGGGATAGAAACTACTCTTGATTCTTCTAGGAAAGGGATAGGGAGAAGAGGTCAAAGCAGGATGCACTGAGCCTCAAGAAACAAATATCAGGCTGAAGGTCCAGGTCAGACACACAGAGAAACCGGTGACAGAGGAGATAGAAAAAAGGTCCCCAATAATTCCCAGGTTCAGTGGACTCAAGGGACAGGCACCCTTGATTTTCCTGGAAAAAGAGATAGACACTCAGTGAGAGGAGTAGCTGGTTAGCCAGCCCAATACACGGAAGCCATATATATTTGTTCAACTGAATGTATCCATCGCCAGAAAATTTCCCTAAACTCAAAATGATTCTTGGGGTCATGGTTAGAATTTCATGATGTGAGGCCCAGAACTGCTCTGTAGTTTCCTCTGAAGCTTCCTTAGCCCTCACTCTCCCGGTCCTTTTCTAGAACCCCACCCCCAGCTTGCTTTTAATTATCACAAAGGTTGGTTCCACAGTTATGCAGTGAAGTCCTCTGATCTTGGAGGTGACAGTTCATTTCATAGGAATCCTTTATTGTGACTTGTCTCCAGCTGTAATTCACCTGGAAGACCACTGGCTTCTTCTGCCCTTTCCTGTTGCTTAGCCTCTTTGGTGGCAAAACCAGAACCAAAAAGAACAGGGGAAGGCAGGGCTTGGCTTCCTCTTGGTTCTCAGTTAACAAAACACTGAAGCAGAGCAAAGCACCTGGCCCTCTTTGTTCTTCCTGCTACACATGTGGCTTCTCAAGAGCTCAACCTTAGAGAACACACAAGATGGCAGAGAGGGTGGAAGTGCAGTGAAGAGCTCTGTCAGCAACAACACAGATTACCGGACCAAGCAGGCTCAGGGAATGGTGTGCCAGAACTCTGAACCCCATATAAAGGAATATTTACAAGGTTGGAAGGCTTACAGCTAGGTGAATTTGTAGCAGAAGCCAAGAAATCCATTGTTTTCTAATCCAAGATGCTCAGCTGCTCCTGGAGCTGCCATCTTGGCTGAGACCAAGTTGGGGAAGGATCAGAGCAGCCACAGATGTCTGACAGAACTGCAGAGATCAAGGTGTGGACATTTTTTTTTTTTTTGGTATCTGTTTATTGGTCTCTCACTGTCTGTGCACCTCCATTCTAGACTAGAAGGGGTGCCTGAGCAAGTGGACATCCCACCCCAATCCCCAAAGGGTTCTACTATGCATGCACACAGATCTCCTCAAAATTTAAAACCAAATGGCCACAGCCAGCCCTGAACTGCTTATAACTAGAAAAAAAGCCAGGATGGGAATTGTGGAGTGGGACAGGCAGGCTAAAAAGAAAATAGGTCGAACATTAAATCCTGAGTTATGTCATAGTGACCAACAGTGGCATCTTGAAATTTCTCAGGAAGAAGAGTGAAAAGGGAAGCCCATCTCCTGAACACATCTACCTGGAGGCAATCAGAAAGCATAAAAAAATACCAAAATACACACCCATATAATTAAGGCCACTGATGAATCCTTAATATGCCCAAAAAACAGAAATAGATGACCATATCTGCACATGTCCAGAAACAAGATAAAGTGACTGAGGCAAATGAGCTGGAAGTATACCTACACTCCATACTGGAAGATAAGCAGGCTTTGGAAATGCCTGAGAAGGAATTCAGAAAAATGATTATAAAATGTATCAAAACACTGTACAATAGAGTTGAGAAAAATAAGGAAGAAATCAGGAAAGCTCTACAGGAACAATCAAATAAGACAGATACAACATTGGAAACAATTCAAAACCTACAGAAAAAGGTCCAAACAAATAATAATAAAACATCAGGAATGGACAATATACTGAAAGGGCAAAGAAGTAGAACTGAAGAGATAGAAGTCAGAACTAGTGAGCTAGAAGATAAATCTCTCAACAGTACTAAGATAGAAGAGTAAACACAAAAAAGGAAAAACAAATCTGAAGAAGGCCTAAGATTCATGTTAGCCAACATGAAGAGGCATAACTTAAGAATTATTGGCATTCCGGAATAGGAAGAATCACACAAGTCCACAGAGTAGACAGTTGAAGAGCTTCTGGAAGAAAATTTTCCTAACATCCTGAAAAGTGAAAAGATAAGCATTCAAGAAGTTCAATGAACCCCAAGAAATAGAGCCCCTAAAAGACAATCACCAAGACATATAATAATCAAGCTCTCCAAAATCAAAGATAAAGAAAGAATCCTGAAAGCAGCTAGGGAAAAGAGAAGTGTAACATACAAAGGCAAGCAAATCAGATTAAGTTTGCATCTCTCAACAGAAACCATTCAGGCAAGAAGGCAATGGGGAGACATATATAAAACCCTGAAAGAAAAACAAAAACAAAACTGCCATCCAAGAATCCTCTACTCAGCAAAGATGTCAATCAAATACGATGCTGTAATCAAAACATTCCAGGACAAACAGAAGCTAAGAGATTTTGCCAAAGCCAACCCTGCTATGAAAAATATACTAAAGGAAATTCTGTGGACTGAGAACCAACAAGAACAGACAACAGAGAATAATGTATGTGGCAGCATCACCCTGAACTCAATTAAAGAACGGAAGAGTCAGGAACAGAACAAAATGGTAAGAATAGAGGATCTAGGATGTCAGCCTATGATCAAAACAATCCAGGTGGTGAGAAGGTCAGGTAGATTACAGGATAAAATAGACTGTCTTAAATGGAGGGTAGAATTAATGGAATGTAAGGTAACCACAACAATGGGGTTGGGGTGGGGGGTTTAGTTTGGGTGTTGGGGAGGGCAATACAAGAAGGTGGAGGAGGCAGAAGAATAAGATAGGGGAACACTGAGACAGGATTGCATGGCCTAAGTGGGACAGAGGTAAATAGTGATGCATGTTCAACCTTGGAACAACAAGGCTCTGGGATACAGGGATCTAGGTATAGCTTAAAGAGGAGAAATAATACTAAAATGCTTGAATGTCTTATGAATTTTAGTTTCCCTTGCCTACTATTGTAAAGTAGACACTTGAGTGGGACAGAAAGGAATGTTGAGAAACATGATTACAGAAAATTTGTAAGCCCGTCTTCAGCCTATAACTGACTGGAATTCCTAAAAGGGTTTCTAGAACTTGCCCAGTTAAATAGGCCTCGTGCAAAGCCTTTACAGAGTATAGGACCTTAGGTGGAATCCTGAGTCCCATCCAGAACTGTATGAAGTGGGACATTCCCACTAGTAAGGATAAGCAGACCAGCCTAGAACAGCTACAGTGACAGAAGATAACATCTTCAAAGAAAGATCATCAGGAAAAACTGAAAACAAAAATGTCAGCATGACTGGCTACTACAAGAATAAGGAAGCTGTTCACCAGGGAGCCAACAAGGCAAGCAATCAAGTTCCTTCAGGACAAACTCCCCTCTAAGACTGAAACTCAAAGGGAACACACAAAGAAGCATGTAAGCTTGCTGGCGACCACATTGGTGAGTAGAAGAGGAGGAAAGGCAGCAATGAAGAAGTGGGCTGAGTTCAACCACAGTCCATTGATTCCCGTTGGCCTGGAGATGAGAGAAAGAAAAGGAAGGGCTGGTTGGTCCGAAGTGTGGTGAGACCTGAGGACACTTGAGCCCGTGGACAAAGACATAGGCACAGAGGGCTAGAGCTGAGAGTGAGCATCCAGCTGATATGAAGTGAGGGGAGATGCACAAGAACACCCAAACTTTTAACTTAGCCTTGATGGCTCAAAAATCAGAACTCGACTAGAGGAAGATTGCAAAAAAATAAAAAAAAAATATATTTTTTTTGTATATAAAGGAAACAAGGGTAAATTACTACAATTTGATGAACCTGACCTACACTCAGAGTGGTAGTTTCTCTAAATATCAACAGAGAGGGAAGGAGTCTTCACATCAAGTATCAATGCTATCCCTTCTGTACATAGGGTAGATAGGGATGGGAAACTTAGACACTGGCTACCTAAAATGAGGGGCAATAAAGGTATGAAGTGACTGGCTTACAAGGTTTCAAGAAGGAGTTTAGTTTAAGAGTATGGGGGAAAGAAAGAGTCCCCATTGAATAGATTTCATCTTGTCTAGATGGGTCTGGTGAAAAGAGATGGTGATAAGATTCGTATGATTCAATAGTGAATAATTGTTATCATCACTAACTGTAACTGTCATAATTGTAAAGGTAGAAGTTTTGTAACAAAAACAGGGGAGTGGTTACTCTTACAGTCCAGAAACAGAGGACCCTAGGACCATCAAGGGAGAAAAGCACAAGCAGAATGCAGGACCTTATCCAGAGAAGCAGCAGCACCAGAGATGGAGCCAGAGATGGGGTCATGGAGAGGGGGAATGGCTGAGGACTCTAGATTCATGGGAAGAGAGGGACTAAGAGCTCGTGGCCATGAGGCAGACTTGCAGAATGTGCCCTTTGGAGATGTAAATTATTATACATGCATGAGTGTTTTTTTTTTGTATGTGTTTCTTCACAGCTAAAGTGGATCTAGAGAAATACTGTTAACTGATGGTACATGGAGGGGATTATAGTCATTGTAATGAAACAAAGTGTATGATGTATTGAATGTAAAACTGATGATTTGCCTTATGAACTTTCACTCAATCCACAATAAAAAACTTAAAAAAAAAAAAAGCAAAAAAAAAGCTCAACTTTAGAGGATTCTTAGCTCTCCCTGGAGCTGCAGCTTTGCTTGTACCCTATTTTGTTGTTGTTGTTAAGTGCCGTCAAGTCGGTTCCGACCCACAGCAACCATGTATAGGGTTTCTGAGGAGCAACTGGTGAGCTTGAACTGCTGTCCTTCTGGTTCAAATGACTTGCAGGCCGACACATTAACCCAAAGCGCCACATCAGGACTCTGTTTGGTGGTGGTGGTTATGTGCTGTGTAGTAGGTTCTGACACATAGTGACCCTGTACAGAGTTTCTGAGGCTGCAAATCTTTACGGGAGCAGAAAGCCTCATCTTTCTCCTGCAGAACAGCTATTAGTTTTAAACTGCTGACCTTGAGGTTTGCAGCTCGATTTGTAACCACTACACTACCGAAGTTCCTTAAGTTGTTTAGAAAGCTCTAAATACTAAAGCATTTGCTTTGGTTGTATGCCCACTTCCTATTCTTAGTGGATGTTGTGGTGTGCTGCCAAGATCCCTTATGACGGAGACACTCATTCCTCCTCCTCCTGGGAATACAGCAGCTGTAATGGCCAAGTCCAGGAATTGACATTCACCGATGGAGTTGTCTTGGTCAAGTCTATATGCTTTCCCAGAGCAGCCTGTATTAACTAACTGGTTGGTATGGGAATGAAATCCTATTATCATCCAAATCCAGCTGTCATTGAATAGATTCCAACTCACGGTGATCCAGTTATGTGAGAGCAGAACTGTGCTCTATAGGTTTCTATGGCTGTGATCTTTCAGGGGCGTATCACCAGGCCTTTCTTCTGAGGTACCTCCACCACCACCCCCCACTGCTATGGAGTCAATTCTGACTCAGTGACAGGACAGAATAGAACTGCTCTGTAGAGGTTCCGAGATGAAATCTTTAAGGGTGCACACAGTCTCATCTTTCTTGTGTGGATCAACTGGTGGGTTTGAACTGCTCAATGCTCATCCCACGCACCACCAGGGCTCCTTAAGGCACCTCCAAGTGGGTTCAAACCACCAACTTTTTGGTGACTAGCTTAGCACTTTACTGTCTGTGATACCTAGGGACTCCTCATTATCAACAACAATATGCTAAGAAAAGAGCAAGAAGTGGCAAGTGTACAGCGGACCTCGTCAAGACACATGCACTTTAGAAGGTGGGAAGCTCACCCTATGAAGATTCGGGGGCCTTCACTTCTGTGAAGTTTTAGGGGTCCTATGGTGTGGGGCAAGGTCAGTGGTTCAACCCACCAGTTACTTCTCAGAAACCCTATACGCTGTGAATTGGAACCAACTTGATGCCACTTAACAACAATAACAACATGCTGTGGGACATGCTGGGACATACCCTCCAGAGTAACGAACAAATTATCTTGCACCTGCCACCACTAAGAAGGAAATACCACACTTTCAGGCCCTTTTGGCCCTAACATACTTATTTTACATTTAGGAAAACTGCTCCAACACGTTTGTCAAGTAACTGGGAAGGCTGCCAGCTCTGAATGGGGCCCAGAGAGAAAGGAGAGCCAGTAGCAGGTGTGGGATGTGATACAGGCAGCGTAGGCTACATATATTTCATGAGTGGTTGATAAGGTTATGAACGCCCAGCATTATCTATCGACAACCAAATATGCAGAACGTGAAGACTCAGCAGTTCTTGAAATTTTTGTGGTGGGAAAAGATACTGGGTAGTGTTAATGGCAAGGTCCCTGGGTTTGCACTTGACTACTAACTTAAAGGAGCTCTGGTATGATGCTGTAGGATCAGCACTGGACTGCTAACTGCAAGGTTGGTGGTCCACACCTACTAGCTGCTCCTCGGAAACCCTATATCGGGTCGCTATGAGTGGGTACCAGCTCGATGGCACTTAACAACAACTGACCTGCAGGTTGGTAGTTCACACCCACCCAGTAATACCACAGAAGAAAAGCTTCGTGATTTGTTTCTGTGAAGATTATAGCCAAGGAAACCTTGTAGAACAGTTCTGCTCTGCCATGGGTCAGAACTGGCTTGATGGCAAGGAGTTTATTGTTGTTTTCAGTTCATGGCAATTCCCAGGAGGAGAAACACAGTGTAGCTGCTAGAGTTCCTGGGCTAGCCCATCTGCAGTAGAGATTTATACCCTATTTGAAACATAGCTCCTGGTAGTGTTCAGGGACTTGGTAGATGCGACATGTCTGACTATGGATGCCAGGTGACCATGCTGCCAGAAGGGCCCGTGGCGAGGTCTGTTAGGATCCACTGAGTCCTAAGAGCATGTCAGAAGGCATGTCAGCAGCAAAGGCAGGTGGCTCAGACTCCCATGCCACCCACGGGTGCGCCAGTGCCTCTCCCTCTGTTCGCACCTATGATCACCTTGTGTGGGGTCCTTACTGCTGGCTGAAGATGGAGGAAAAGGTCAAACTTGGTTCACAGGGAGGCTGGTATAGTATGTGGACACAAACCAAAAATAGCCTGAAAGTGCACAATACTCCTGACCTAAGGTGGCCCTGGAAGGATGTGGTACAGGGAAAGCCTTCCAAAGGGCAGAGCTATGGTACGTCACCCAAATTTCTCTCCAGGAATGAGGCACTCACTCTGAATGCTACTGGGAGTATTGGCAGCTGATGTCTCATAGCTGGGTCTCTCTCCAAGAATCTCCCTTGGCTGAAGGAAGCTGCCACATGCTAGGATATGCCACTTTCCTGGCAGCATAAGACTCAAAGTTCCAGCTCACTTGCCTCGTCTGGGGAAATCTCTGGAGGGTCATTCCAGCTTCAGAACCCCCATGGGATTGACTTCCCTTACTCTCTTACAGATTCATCCCAAGTAGTACTCCTATATAGGTATTTATCCTCCCTGTCCCACCCCATTAAGCCTTTTGAGTACAAATCTCCAGTTTACAGTCCTAGGGAATCACGCTGAAGACGAGTCCATTTTGGGTATGTTGTTGTGGTTAAGTACTATCAAGTCAGTTCTGACACACAGTGACCCTGTATAGTGTTCCCACGGTTTTAAACCTTCATGAGAGCAGAAAGTCTCATCTTTCTCCAGCAGAGTGGCTGATAAGCTGGAATCTCAGACCTTGTGGTTCACAGTCCAGTGCTTATTGTGTGGAGCCAAAACACTCCCATTTTGGGTCTAGACTTGGCATATTTTCATTTTCAAGTGTGTAATCAGAATTTCATTTCTTATAGGTCTCTTCAGACATACAGCTATGTGCAGTCTTTCTTTTTTCTAAATTTTGTTAAAATTGTAAAATATGTATACCTGTTCTTACTTACCAACTGTCTCATTATCTGACGTTTCATATTTATGACAACAGCCAAAAAATCTGCTATCCAATTATTTCTGCATTGATGATGTAAGTCTGGCAGTAACAAATGCCAAGGTATGAGGTTCGATCAATGCTGGTTGTGATGTTTAAAGTTGAATCAACTTGGATGGGCAAGTGGTTTGGCAGTTATGTAATGACTTAATTTGGTAGGTACATAATGATGTGGTCACCTTCAATTTTTGCATAATGCTAATCTTCAAATCACAACCTGGTCTTTGGAAGCTAACCATGATGTTAAGTAAGGAGTTGGTGTTGTTGTCAAGTGCTGTTGAGTCGATTCCGACCCATAGCGACCCTGTATAGGGTTTCCAAGGAGCAGCTGGTAAGCTCGAACCTCCGGCCTTGCAGTTCAAATGGCTTTGTAGTCTGGCACATTAACCTACAGTGCCACGCCAGGACTCCAAGTAAGGAGTTGTTGTTGTTGTTGTAATGTGCCATCGAGTCGGTTCCGACCCATAGCGACCCTGTATAGGGTTTCCGAGGGTGTAAATCTTTACGGGAGTAGAAAGCCTCATCTTTCTCCCGCGGAGCGGCTGGTAGTTTCAAACCGCTGACCTTAAGGTTTGCAGCCTGATTCGTAACTACTACGCTAAGGAGTAGGTTTATAAAAAAAAAATTGGCCATTTTCATTATTTTAAAGTGTACAATTTAGGGATATTAATACATTTCCAATGTTGTGTAACCATCACCACTATTTCCCAAATTTTTTATCACCCTTTCTAAACTTTTTGAAAGTAGTTCTCCTAAAGTCTAGGATACACATTTAATGGCTTCAGACTTTTAAGATATTCAAAATGGAAACTTCCTCTTCCCACCCCCTCTCTCTGGTTCATTAACTGGCAGTTATCCTACAATTTTTTTCTATCTCATCTTTTCCACCTTAGCTTTGCTCTTTCCTTCCTGTCCCAGAACCACCATCTTTGTTCCCTGAGGACCTGAGGTTTTGGGCAATAAAGGCTGGAGGAAGACTGATGTCCAGGTTGGAGGAAGGCTGCTGGACCAAACCTCTGTCTCATTCCCTAGGACTAATCCTTGATCACGAGCTTCCCTGAAATAAGCACATTATCTAGGAGAATGGTCAAGGGTCACAGTGCATAATACATGTTAGTCTCCAGGGAAACAGCTTTGACTGAAAAAGAAAACTCTTTGCCATAGGGTTTTCTAATCTATATCCGGCTACGCCTTGCCTACCTCTTTCAGGTGCTGTGGAAGAGAATTGCCAGGGACGAAGATGTACTTTATCTTCTTGTAAATGTACCACATCAAGACGAAGCAGCTGAGGAGCATGAGGAAGGCCAAGAAAACGGAGCCTATGAGGCCAATGGCAATAATCCAGGAGGAGACTGTTTCTGTTGGAGACAACAGGGTGGGTTAACCATGTGTGTCACATTCTGGTTATGTACATATTCAGCTGCAATGACTGTAACATTGTTTTAACCAACACAATCCAATGGCGACCACTGGATTGCTCAGATACAGATCTCGGAAAGTGTTCAAGAGTAAAGCTAGTTCAAGGATGCAGAGAGAGCGGTGTCCAAAATGTTCCGCCCTTTTCTTCTGGAATTATTGCTGACATATATGAACAGAACAATAAGAACTCTGACCCACTTTACTTAATTGCAGTGTAGCCACAAGTCTCACTGTTATAGATAAACCTCTTCTGCCTGGAAGTAGGAATTCCCTGGGCCCACAACACTAAACATATGTATTACTGTATTTTCTATCCAGGATGATGTCCCTGGTCTCCTTATGGCCCTAGCTCCTTTCATTTAGCACCAAACTTTCTTTTTACTTCTCTATAATCCCCCTTAATCCAAACCATGTACAGATTCTGTTGTACATGGACCAAGAGGAAGTTGTTCAAACAGAGCACGGGAACACTGAATGGTTTAAAATTAAGAAAGGTGGCTGACAGGGTTGTATTTTTCACCATACTTATTCAAAATGTATACTGAGCAAATAATCCGAGAAGCTGTGTTAATATGAAGAAAAACATGGCATCAGGATTGGAGGAAGACTCATTAACAACCTGTGATATGCAAATGATACAATTTTGCTTGTTGTAAGTGGAGAGGACTTAAAATATTTACTGATGAAGATTAAAGAGCACAGCGTTCGGTATGGATTACTTCTCAATGTAAATAAAACAAAAATCCTCACCACTGGACTAATAAACAACATTCTTATCAAGGGAGAAAAGATTGAAGTTGTCAAGGACTTCATTCTTCTTGGATCAACTATCAACACTCATGGAAGCAACAGTCAAGAAATCAGATGACATATTGCATTAGGCACATCTGCTGCACAAGACCGTTTAAAGTTGAAGAACAAAGATGTCAGCTTGAAGACTAAGGTGCGCCTGACCTAAGCCATGGCATTTTCAATAACCTCATATGCATGTGAAAGCTGGACTGTGAATAAGGAACACCATAGAAAAAATGATGCTTTTGAGTTATGGTGTTGGAGGAGAATATTGAAAGTGCCATGGGCTGCCAAAAGAACCAACAGCTCTGTGTTAGAAGAAGTGCAGCCAGAGTGCTCCTTAGAGGCCAGGATGGCCAAACTTCATCTCTCATACTTTGGACATACTATCAGAAGTGACCAGTCACTGGAGAAGGATATCATGTTTGGTACGGTGGAGGATCAGAGAAAAAAGGAAGACCCCCAATGAGATGGATTGGTCAAGTGGCAGCATCAATGGGCTCAAGTGTAGCAACAATAGTGAGGTTGGCCCAGGATTGGACAGTGTTTCGTTCTGCTGTGCATAAAGTCGCTATGAACTGGTACTGACTCGATGGCACCTAACAACAACAACAACAATCCAAACCATGCCATTAGCCTCACAAAGCATTTGGCACTGAGAGAGGCCAAGAGAAGAAACTCTGCCTTTTAACAAGTATCTCTCTCCTTTTAAAATTGTGATAAAATATGAGGGGATTTCAAAAAGGTTGTGGAAGAATTCCATTATCTTTTTTTTTTTTTTGAGACCTTTTATTGTGAATTGGGTGAAAGTTTAAAGACAAAAATAACACTTTTACATTCAACAAATCACACATTTTGTGTCACCTCAAGGATTGCAATCCCACCTGTTACAACAGCAATCCCACTTCCTCCCTGTGGTTCTTATTTCTTTTCCACCTCCTTCCCATCTCTTCTCAACTTAGTCCTTAGGTAAATGTTGCCCTTTTGATCTTGAGTGGTTGACCATTCCATGGTAAAAATATCTTACTAGTGTTGTTGTCCCCCATGTACTTATCTACTGCTTGGCTGAAAAATGGGTCACGATAGTGAATTCCATTCCAGATCTGAAGTATGGTTCAGGGTCACTGTCTTGGGCTCCTTCATTCTCTTTCTGACCAGTGAACTGGGTATTTTTTCATAAATTTGAGTTTTGTTCCACATTTCCTCCCACTTTACATGGGCCTATGGTCCTGAGCTCCAGGCCCAGCAACACATTGCCTTAAGATGTCTGATGATATATAAGAAGTTTCCATAATTTTGTCCGCTGTATGATCCACCACATTCATAGTTGTGCTTTTAGGAAAGGTATATACATACACATGTACCAATAATCTCTTTAAAACTTTTATGAATTTCTTCCCATACCCATTCTGTCCAGATATTTCTGTCCATGTATCTGCCCGCAGAACATCATTATTCCAAGGTTGTATCTATCTATCTATCTATCTATCTATCTATCTATCTATCTATCTATCTATCTATC
>NW_006408567.1:10439061-10487920 GCF_000296735.1 Chrysochloris asiatica | reverse complement strand
TCTATATCTATATATATATATATCACTGTTTACCTCTATCCCCTTTAGCCCTTGCATACCTCTTTGTGTCTTCACCTGTCTTTATTATTCTTCTGCCAACCTCCCTCTTCTTGCATATTGCCCTCCCCTCACCCAAGTTAACATGTGTCTACCCTCAAGCCAGTGAATGACTCTTTCCTATGCCTTGTAACCATCAAAGAATACTTCTTTGAGCATGAAAGCCTTGAGTCTTTACAATAGTGGTCTCATACAACGTATGTCTTTTTGTGATTGACTAATTTCACTCAGCATAATGTCCTCTAGGTTCATCAATGTTATGTAGATTCATGTTTCATAGATTCATTGTTATTCTTAACTGTTGTGTAGTATTCTCACGTGTATATGTACCAAAGTCTGTATAGCCATTGTTCCACTGATGGCTATGTAGGTTGCCTCTATCCTTTTGCTATTGTGAATAATGCTGAAATGAACATGGGTGTTTATAGTATTTACTGGTCCCACAGCTCTTATTTCTTGGAGATATATACTAAGTACAAGTATTGCTGGGTCATATAGTATTGCTATTTCCAACATTTAAGAAGCACCACACTGTTTTTGCAATGGTAGAACTTACCAGCAAGGTAGGGGGGCCCCAGTCTCTCCACACCCTCATAGGCATTTGTTGTTTTCTTTCTCTCTCTCTCTTTTTTTTTTTTAACTTAGCTATAATGCTGGGGTGAGGTGATATCTAATTTTGCTGTTTTGATTTGAATCTTTCTTATGGCTGTTTGTGAACATTTTTCATATGTTTGTTGGCTGCCTTGGAGAAGTGTCTGTTCATTTCCTGTGCCCATTTTTAAACTACGTTGTTTGTCTTTTTCTTGTAGAGGTGTTATAGTTTTCTAAAAATTTTATATGTTAGTGCCATGTCTGATATGTCATTGTGAAAAAAAAAAAACAGTCTATAGGTTCTTTTTACTCTTTTGGTGAAATCTTTTGATGCATGTAAGTGTCTTAAGTTTTAGGAGATCATGTGACAGAATTTTGTAAGATTAATAACTTATTCATTGCAAATATCTTTTTATAACAAAATAAATCACAACTACACACTTGGACCTCACCAGATGAAACACACAGGCAACAAGATGACTACGTACCTGGAAAGTGACAATGGAGAAGTTCAATATCAATATCATCAGTCAGAACAAGGCCAGGGCCAACTATGGAAAGACCATCACTTGCTTATAAGCAAGTTCAGTTGAAGCTGAATAAAATGAAAAAAACAAGTCTACAAGAACCAGAAAACGATCTTGAATATATTCCACCTAAAGTTAGAGACTATCTCAAGAACAGATTTGATGCACTGAACACTAATGATTGATGACCAGAGGAGTTGATGACTTGCCGGGCATTATATATGGAAAAAGGAAAGAGTCATTAAAAAGGCAGGAAAGAAAGAAAAGACCAAAACAGATGTCAGAAGGCACTCTGAAACTTGCTTTTGAACGCAGTATAGCTAAAGCAAATGAAGAAATGATGAAGTAAATGAGCTGAAGAGAGATTTCAAAGGGCACCATTAGAAGACAAAGTAAAGTATCATAATGAAACATGCAAAGACCTGGAATTAGAAAACCAAAAGGGAAGATAGAGAGCTACTGGACCCCAAACAACTGACAGATGTTCAACCATTTCACAAGATAGCACAGGATTATACAGAGATGGATGGAAGAAGTCCAAGCTATACTGAAGACACTGGCCAAAAGCAAGGTTCCAGGAATTGACTGAATACCAACTGAAATGCTTTAGCAAACAGAAATGATATTGAAGGTGCTCACTCATCTATGCCAGGAAATCTAAACGATAGGTACCTGGCCAACTGACTGAAAGAGATCCATATTTATGTTAATTCCAAAGAAAGGTGATCCAACAGGATATGAAAATTATTAAATAATATCATTAATATCACAGGCAAGTACCTTTGTGCTGATAATAATTTCAAAAATGGTTGCACCAGTACATCGACAGGAAGCTGCTAAAAATTGAAGCCCAGATTCAGAAGAGGATGTGGAACTAGGGATATCATTGCTGGCAACAGATATATACCAGAAAGATGTTTATCTGTGTTTCATTGACAATGCAGTTGCATTTAACTGTGTGGGTCATTACAAATTTTTAATAATAATGCAAAGAATGGGAATTCCAGAACACTTAATTGTACTCATGTAGAACCTATACACAGACCAAGAGCCAGTTGTTCAGACAAAACAAGGGGATACTGAGTGGTTTTAAATCAGGAAAGATGTGCTTCAGGATTATATCCCTTCAACATATTTATTCAATCTACATGCTGAGCAAATAATCCAAGAAGTGGGCTATAAGAAGAAGAATGTGGCACTAGGATTTGAGGAAGACTCATTAACAAGATACAACCTCACTCATTACAAGATAATACAACCTCACTTGCTGAATGTGAAGTGGACTTGAAATGTTACTGCTGTTGTTAGGTGCCATTGAATTGGTACTGACTTATAGTGACACTATGCACAATAGAATGAAACACTGGCCAATCACTATTGTTGCCACACTTGAGCCCATTGATGCTGCCACTTTTTTGCTAATTATGGATAATGCTGCTACAAACACTAGAAATAGGAAGTAATGTTTAAGGGACTGTTGGGAAAATGTCTATTCATGGTTACACAAGGCAAATCAAAGAGTCCTGAAATGGCAGGTTGACTCTGAGGCTATATCAACAAGTCATTTGCTTTCTGATTCTGGAATTACTTAGCACAGTGTTCGGCACATACTTGTTAGTTACTGTGAAGCTGGCTCTGACACATGGTGACCTTTTATAGAAGAGAATGAATATTGCCTGGTCCAGCACAACCTTCATGGTTAATAAAATACGGTTTAAGCCCATTGTTTCAGTCACTGTCAATCCATCTCACTGAGACTTTCCTTCATTCTCATTGATCCTCTACTTTACCAAACATGACGATCTTTTCTAGCGATTGGTCTTTTCTGATGATGTATCCAAATGAAGTCAGATGAAGCCTCGCCACCCTGGCTTCTGAGTATTTTGGTTGTACTTCTGGTGACTCTGCTGGTATTTGAAAAACCAGTCGCAAACTTCCAGTATCATGTTGATACTGTTTAAGTGCCATCGAATCAGTTTCCATTCCAGTCAGTTTCAACTCATAGCAAACTTGCACAGGGTTTTTGAGGAGTGGCTGGTTGGTTTGAACCAATGACCTTGCAGTTCAAATGACCTGGTGGTCCAGTGCTTATCCTACAGTGCCAGTACTTAAACCACCACACTATGACAAACTGACAAGCAGATGGCAGTGGCACACAGCAGATATACCTTAAATATCTGTTGAATGGATGTAGTGCTTGTTTGGGGCAAGAGGCTTGAAGGAGCCTCCCTCATCCTTGCTTGAATCCCTTATTCTTTGTGTTTTTCAATTCATGTTTGCAGCAACCTTGTAATCTTTCCAGCTTGTGTTCTTGCAGGGTCAGTTCCCAGAATCAAGGGGTGGTTCCTTCTAACCCACACTTCTAGTGTGTTCAACTCAAACGTGTGTTTCTTCCTGGTGAAGGCAGGGTCATGGAATAAGCGAGTTGTGGCTAATGATATTAGGTCAGTTTGAGATTTGACAGCCTAACTCTTTTTTTTTTTTAAGGCTTTTATTGTGGATTGAGTGAAAGATTATAAGGCAGATCATCAGTTTTATATTCAACAAATCATACATCTTGTTTCATTACATTGATTATAATCCCCTCCATGTACCATCAATCAGTTAATAGTATTTCTTTCTTTTCACTTTACGTTTTCTTTTTAAAAAAAAAAAAAACTTAGGCAAATATAATTTACATCTGCAAAGGGCACATTCTGCAAGTCTGCCTCATGGCCACCAGCTCTTAGTCCCTCTCTTCTCATGAATTTAGAGTCCTCAGCCACTCCCCCTATCCATGACCCCATCTCTGCCTCGTCTCTGGCATCGCTACTTCTCTGGATAAAGTCCCTCAGTCTGCTTGTGCTCTTCTCCCTTGATGGACCTAGGGTCCTCTGTTTTTGGACTGTAAGATTAACCACTCCCCTGTTTTTGTTACAAACATTCTACCTTTACAATTGTGACAGTCGCAATTAGTCATGATAACAATTATTCACTGCTGAATCATATGAATCTTAACCCCAATCCTTTTCACCAGACCCATCTAGACAAGGTGAAAACTATTCAGTGGGGACTCTTTCTTCCCCCACACACTCTTAAACTAAACTCCCTCTTGAAACCTTGTAAGCCAGTCACTTCGTGCCTTTATTGCCCCCTCATTTTAGGTAGTCTAAGTTGTCCATTCCTATCTACCCTGTGTACAGAGGGAATAGCATTGATACTTGATGTGAAGACTCCGTCCCTCTCTGTTGGTATTTAGAGTTGCTACCTTCATGAGTATTGGTCAGGTTCATCAAATTGTAGCAATTTTCCCTTATCAAAATTTTTTTTTTTTTGGTAATCTTCCTCTAGTCAAGTTCTGATTTTCGAGCCATCGAGGCTAGGTCAAAAGGGTACTGTCTGCAAGTTTGGGTGTTCTTGTGCATCTCCCCTCACTTCATATCAGCTGGATGCTTCACTCTCAGCTCTAGCTCTCTTTGGCTATGTTCTTGTCGATGGGCTCAAGTGTCCCTAGGTCTTACCACACTTTGGACCAACCAGCCCTTCCTCTTTTCTTTCTCATCTCCAGGTCAACGAGAGTCAATGGACTATGGTTGAACTCAGTCCATTTCTTCATTGCTGCCTTTCCTCCTCTTCTACTCACTAGTAGACCAATGTGGTCACCAGCAAGCTTACATGCCTGTTCATGTGTTCCCTTTGAGTTTCAGTCTTAGAGGGGAGTTTTTCCTGAAGGAAGTTGATTGCTTGCCTTGATGGATTCCTGGTGAACAGCTTCCTTATTCTTGTAGTAACCAGTCATGCTGACATTTTTGCTTGGGTTTTTCCTGATCATCTTTCTTTGAAGATGCATCTTCTGTTGCTATAGCTGTTCTAGGCTGGTCTGCTTGTCCTTGCTAGTGGAAATGTCCCACCTCATAAGGTTCTGGATGGAACTCAGGATTCCACCAAAGGTCCTATACACTGAAAAGGCTTTGCAAGAGGCCTATTTCACTGGGCAAGTTCTAGAAACCCTGTTAAGTATTCTAATCAGTCATGCTGAAGACGGGCTTACAAGTTTTCTGTAATCATGATTCTCAACATTCCTATGTATCCCACTCAAGTGTCTATTTTACAATAGTAGGCAAGGGAAACCAATATTCATAGGACAGTAAAGCATTTTTGTATTATTTCCCCTCTTCAAACTATGTCTAGATCCCTGTATCACAGAGCTCTGTTGTTTCAAGATTGAGCATGCATCACTATTTACCTCTGTCCCACTTAGGTCATGCAAACCTCTCTCAGTTTTCCCCTATCTATCTTTTTCTTCCACTTCCTCCCCCTTCTTGTATTGCCCTCCCCAACACCCGAGTTAAACTCTCCACCTTAACCCCACTGTTGTGGTTACATTATATTCCATTAACTTTTCTCTCCAGTTAATACAGTCTATTTTATACTATACTTGACCTGACATTTTATTACCACCTGGATCTCTGTTCCTCTGTGTTTACCTTCTTTCACAATGTAATTGTTTTGAGCATAGACTGACCTCCCAGATGATCTGTTCTTATAATTTTATTCTATTCTTGACTCTTCCATTTGTCGATTGAGTTCAGGGTGATGTTGCCACATACATCATTCTCTAGTTGTCTGTTCTTGTTGGTTTTTAGTCCACAGGAGTTCCTTTTAGGATGCTTTTCATAGCAGAGTTGGCTTTGGCAAAATCCCTTGGATTCTGTTTATCTTGGAATGTTTTGATTACAACATCGTAGTTGATTGACAGCTATGCTGGGTAGAGGATTCTCTGGTGACAGTTTTTTTCTTTCAGGGTTTTATATATGTTTCCCCATTGCCTTCTTGCCTGCACGGTTTCTGTTGAGAGATCTGAGCTTAATGTGATTTGCTTGCCTTTGTATGTTACACTTCTCTTTTCCTTAGCTGCTTTCAGGATTCTGTCCTTATCTCTGATTTTGAAGAGCTTGACTATTCTATTAGGGGTTATCCTTCCTAAGGTTCACTGAGCTTCTTGAATGCTTATCTTTTCACTTTTCAGGATATTAGGAAAATTTTCTTCCAGAAGCTCTTCAACTATCTTCTCTATGGACCTGTGTGATTCTTCCTGTTCTGGAATGCCAATAATTCTTAAGTTATTCCTCTTCATGTTGTCCAACACACATCTTAGGCCTTCTTCAGATTTTTTTTTGCCTTTTTTGTGTTTGCTCTTCTATCTTAGTAGTGTTGAGAGATTTATCTTCTAGCTCACTAGTTCTGGATTCCATCTCTTCAATTCTACTCCTTTGCCTTTTCAGTATATTGTCCATTTCTTATATTCTATTATTAATCATTTGGACCTCTTCCTGTAGGTTTTGGATTGTTTCCAATGCTGTATCTATCTTATTTGATTGTTCCTGTAGCGCTTTCCTGACTTCTTATTTTTCTCAACTCCATTGTATAGGGTTTTGATACATTTCATAATCATTTATCTGAATTCCTTCTCAGGCATTTCCAAAGCCTGTCCATATTCCAGTATGGAGTGTAGATCTACTTCTAGCTCATTTGTCTCAGTCATTTTATCTAGTTTCTGGACATGTGCTGATATGGTCATCTGTTTCTGTTTTTTGGAAATATTCAGGAGTTATCTGTGGCCTTAATACTTAGATGGGTGTATATTTTGGTATTTTTTATGCTTTCTGGTTGCCTCCAGGTAGATGTGATCAAGAGATGGGCTCTCTTTTCACTCTTCTTCCTGAGAAATTTCAAGATGCCACTGTTGGTCATTGTGACGTAACTCAGGATTTAATTTTTGGCCTATTTTCTTTTTAGTCTGCCTGTCCAGCTCCACAACACCCTTCAGGCTTTTTTCCAACTGATAAACACTTCAGGGCCAGCTGTGGTTGCTTTGCCCTGCCATTTGGTTTCAAGTGGAAACTGTCACTTTAAATTTTGAGGAGATCTGTATGCATGTGTAGTAGAACCGTCTGTGGTTGGGGATGGGTGTCCACTTGCTCAAGCACCCCTTTTAGTCACCAGAATGGAGGTGCACAGACAGTGAGAGACCAATGAACAGATCCCCCCCAAAAAAGAATGTCCACAACTATGTCTCCGTGGTTCTGTCAGTCGTCCGTGGCTACTCTGATCCTTCCCTGACTCAGTCTCTCCCAAGATGGCAGCTCTAGGAGCAGCTGAGAGTCTTGAATTAGAAAGCAATGGATTTCTTGCTTCTGCTACAAATGCCCCTAGCTGTAAGCCATCCAACCTTCTAAATATTCCTTTACATGTGATTCAGAGTTTTGGCACCATCCTGAGCCTGCTTGGTCCAGTATTCTGTGTTGTTGCTGATGGAGCTCCTCACTGCACGGGTACCTGATCCGCCACCTTGCTTGTTTTCCCCCGACATCCTAAGTCTTAAAGAAGTTCCTGGATTCTACTCATCCATCCATCTTATTTTCCATTTAATATTCCTGTCATCTTAGAAAAAATACAACCATAATGATCCTTAGAAGCCAGGATGACGAGACTCTGCTTTGGACATGTCATCAGGAAAACCCAATTTTTTAGAGAAAGACATCATGTTTGGTAAGTAGAGGGTCAGCAAAAATGAAGAAAATCTTCAGTGAGATGGACTGACACAACAGACTTGACAATAGTTGCAAACACACCAATACCATGGAGATAGCAGAGGACTGAACCATGTTTTGTTCTGTTATACATAAGGTCAATACGAGTCAGAGCTGACTCAATGGCAACTAACAACATGAATTCTCAAACTGGGATTTGAGCTGGACACAGTGAGGCCTGCGAAGCCTTCCAACCTTAAAATGCCTATAAAGTATCTGCTGCTGCTGCTGAGTGTCATGTATTCGGTTCCCATTCAGAGTGACCCTGTATACTGTTTCCAAGGCTGGCCATCTTTGTGAGAGCAGAAAGCCTCATTTTTCTTCCATAGAGTGGCTAGTGGGTTTGAACTGGATTCGAACAGCTGACTTTGCAGTTAGCAGACCAATGCATAATACACTATGCTACCAGAGCACCTATAAAGTGTCTATGTTGTTATTGTTATTGTTCAGTACCATCGAATCAGTTTCAACTCACAGCGACCTTTTATGGGTTTCTGAGGAGCAGCTGGGGAGTTTGAACCACAAACCTCGTGATTCAAATGACCTTGCAGTCCAGTGTTTATCCTACAGTGCCACACTGGGACTCCATAAAGTGTCTATGAATCTATTTAAAATGCTCAGAGTAGGCTGAGATACAGATTGTGTCTCAAGACTCACCATCTTTGGTTGTTTGCTCACAGACAGGCTGGCTCCACTCCCCACTTTTGTTCTGATCGTGAAGAAATCCTTGAGCTTGAATACAGTAAGTTGTCCATGGCTCCAGATTTCGGAGGACCTCAAAGTCATATGGAGCAATCATTTGAAACTAGGAACAAAAACAAAAATAATGTTTGTTTTTTTTTTTCCATAAAAAAAGACTCAGCAGTCAAGGGACACTCTCGTCTTACCTCATATTTAGCAGTCATCATTTCTTCAGGTTCACAACAGGAAGGAGCAGGAGACTGGAGCACCTCTCAGTCTCTGCAGGAGATACTGACATCATTCTAAGGGGTGGGTAAAGAGCAACTGTGGTATAACAAGCCTGCTCCTTTGCTGAATTCTCTGGCTAACATAACATGCATACCATTTCACTTCCAGTAAGACTCACTGTGATTTTTCTTACAAGGTCAAGAGCACACTTCTCATTCTGACTGCTCAGAATTTTCCTCTGAATCACTGCTCCAGTTGTGGTGTCTAGGTTAACCTCCATGGGGTTATCCGACCACACCTGTCAGGGCAGGAACCCAGGCTGCCTCTGAAGTCTGGTGTAAGTCACTCATCTTAGTTTAATTTGAATATTGTTATTGTTGTTGCTAAGTGCCACTGAGTTAGTTCTGACTCATAGGGATCCTGTATTGGGTTTCCAAGGAGCAGCTTGTGGGTTTGAACTGCTGACCTTGTGGTTTGTAGCTCAGCGCTAATAAGGTTAACATAATTGATATCAAATTCCTGAATTAGTAAAACTAATACAGTTCCTGTCAAAATAAAATAAAACCCTCCAAAAACAAATGAGTTGCTGTCACACCAATTCTGAATCATGGTGACCCCTTGTGTGTAGGGTAGACTGCTCCACAGGGTTTTCACGGCTGTGAACTTGCCAGGTCTGTCTTAGGTGTCATAGAGTTGATTCTGACTCACAGTAACCCTATGTATAAAAGGACAAAACATGATCTAGTTTTGTGCCATCTTCACAACTGTTGCTATGTTTGAGTCCATTGCTGAAGCCACTGTGTCAATCCATCCCACTGAGGACTTTTCTAAGCATGATGCTCATCTCTAGGGACTGGTTCCTCCAGATAACATGTCCAAAGATAACATCTCTCCATCTTTGCTTCTAAGGAGTATTCTAGCTGTACTTTCATGACATATTTGTTCATTCTTCTGGCAAATAATGGTATATTTAATATTATTAACCAACACTATAATTCAAATGCATCAGTTCTTTTTTGGTTTTCCTTATTCATTGTCCAGCTTTCACATGCCTATGAAGTGACTGAAAATACCATGGTTTGGGTTAGATGCACCTTAGCCCTCAAAGTTACAACTTTGATTTTTAACATTTTACACTAAAGAGATCTTTTACAATGGATTTGCCCAATGCAAATGTCTTGACTGGTGCTTTCATGGGCATTGGTTGTAGATACAAGAAAAACAAAATCCTTGACAACTCTAAAGCTTTCTCCACTTATCGTGATGTTGCATATTGGTCCAGTTGTGAGGATTTTTATTTCCTTTATGCTGAGATGTAATCGATACTGAAAGCTGTTGTTTGATCTTCTTCAGCAATTGCTTCAAGTCCTTTTTGCTTTCAGCAAGCAAGGGAGTGTTAACTGCACATTATAGGTTGCTAATGAGTCTTCCTCCAATTCTGGTGCTATATTCTGCTTTGTATAACCCATCTTCTTGGATTATTTCCTATGTAAAATGTGTTGTATGAATCAATAGACATTTCAGCAGAAAGTTGTGCTTTTGTTAAGTGCTATTGAGTCAGTTCCAACTCACAGCTACCTTGTACAGGGTTTCCGAGAAGTGGCTGATGGGTCTGAACCACCAACCTTGTGGTTAGTAGTCCAGTACTTATCCTACAGTGCCACAACAGGACTTCAACAGAAAGTAATTGTAAAATATTTATTTTTTATACTTTGTAAAATAACTTTTTATTGACAGTATACTTTCCACCAGCCTACTATTCTCCTTGCTACCTGCCTTCCCATCTCACACGCCTTGCTCGAAATGGACCCCAACTGCTCCTACGGCACTGGTGGCTCCTGTGTGGGCTCTGGCTCCTGCAGAGTGCAAATGCACCTCCTGCTAGAACTGCTGTCCCCACTGCCCTGATGTCTGTGCCATGTATGTCCGGGCCTGCATCTACAGTGGGGTATAGATTAGGTGCAGCTGTTGCGTCTGATGTGGGAGAGCCCTACCCAGGTGTAAACAGAGCCACTTGGACAAAGCTAGAGTTTTATATCAAACCTTAACCTTCCTGCTACCTCATATGAATTATAATAAGCATTGTTAGTTTAAAAAACAAAGGAATTCACTGTGAATTTACAGAGCAGATTATCAGTTTGACAGTCAATAAGTCTAACACTTGGTTTCATCTCAATGATTGCAATCCCTTCAACATAACGTCACATACTCCACTTCTACCCTTTGATTCTTGTTTCCATTCTTCCTTCTTTCCCAACCTTTCTGAATTTTGTCCTGGAGTAAATGCTGTCCTTTAGATCTTAAATATTTGATCATTTTATGGTATATGTAGGAGTTCTGGTGTTGCGCTGTAGGTTAATGCAAGGTTGGTCTGAACAACAAGTTCGTTGACCTTCAAGTCCACAACCCTATAGAGGGTTGCTATGAGTTGGGACTGATTCAATGACACTTAAAAACAACAACAAAGTATATGTGGCCAAATATTTGAGATCAAAAGGACAGCACTGGAGAACAAACAAGATGGTGGATTAGGTGGAAGTTCAGTGAGGAGCTACGTCAGCAACAACACAGAATACCGGGCCAAGCAGGCTGAGGGGATGGTCCCAGAATTCTGAACCACTTATAAAGGAATATTTACGAAGTTGGGATGCCTTACAGCCAGTGGAATCAAGTATCAATGCTACCTCCTCTGTACACAGGATAGCTAGGGACGGGCAACTTAGACATTGGCTACCTAAAATGATGGGGTGATAAAGGCACGAAATGACTGGCTTACAAGGTTTCAAGAGGGAGTTTAATTTAAGAGGGTGTGGGGGAAGAAAGAGTACCAACTGATTAGTTGTCATCTTGTCTAGATAGGTCTGGTTGAAAGAGATGGGAATAAGATTCTTATGATTCAATAGTCAGTAATTGTTACCATGACTAATTGTGACTGTCACAATTGTAAAGGTAGAAGTTTTGTAATGTAAATGGGGGAGCAGATAATTTTACAGTCCAGAAATAAAGGACCCTGGGACCATCAAGGGAGAGGAGCACAAGCAGAATGTGGGCCCTTATCCAGAGAAGCAGCTACACCAGAGATGGAGGCAGAGTTGGGGACATGGAGAGGGGGAGCCGCTGAGGATTCTAGATTCATGGGAAGAGAGGGACTGGAAGCTGGTGACCAGGAGGCAGAATTGCAGAATGTCCCTTTTGGTAGTATAAATCATTACATATGTCTGAGTGTTTGTTTTTTTAAAGAGCTAAAGTGAACAGAGAGAAATACTGTTAACTCATGATGCATGGAGGGGAATGTAATTATTGTGATGAAACATGTGTATGATTTGTTGAATGTAAAAGTGATGATTTGTCCTGTAAACTTTCACTCAGTACACAATAAAATCTTAAAGAAAAAAAAAAGGGCAGCATTGACCCAAGGACAAAATTCCAAAAGATTGGGGAAGAAAGAAGAAACACGAAGTAGAAGTGGCGTAAGTGATATTACACTGAAGGGACTGCAATTGGTGAGGTTAAACCATTGCGCCGTAGGAAATGCATTCAACCTTGAGGTCAGTTTGAACTTCAGGGTTGCAGGTTCAAACTCACCAGCTGCTCCTCAGAAATCCTATACAATATTGCTATGAGTTGGAATTGACTCAACAGCACTTAACAACAACAAAGGTGTGTGTGTGTATATATATATATATATATATACATATACATATACACAAACATATATATATATACATAGTGAGTCCTATGTGATACTGTAGGATAAAAACTGGACCACAAGGTCAGTTTAAATTGCAAGGCCATAGGTTCAAACTCACCAGCTGCTCTTCAGAAATCCTATACAGGGCCACTATGAGTCAGAACCAACTTGACAGCACTTACCGACAAAATCTCTATTACCAAAGTAGAATCTATGTAGAACAATGTCTTCACGGACTATGTTTTGTCAATTGACCATGGTGTCCCCTTAAGACAATGGTCCTGAGCCCCCAGGTGCAGCATCTCATCACCTCAAAAAGTTTGGTAATGTCTAAGACATTTTCATAAGTTTGCCCCCTGTATATTCCACCACATTAATGGATATGCTTTCAGCAAAGGTAAATACCCACGTACAAATATCCCCTGTCAGATTTTTATATATGTGTGGGTATATTCCCTCTCTCCCTCTCACACATGTAGTCTTGTGCATCTATCCATATGTGCATCTATCCACGTATTTACCTGCAGATCACTGTTATTGCAGGATCGTGTATATAACAGAATTTACCTCTGTGTCCTTTAACTGTTGTACTCCTATGTCGTCTCCTGCTCTCATCTTTCTTCTGCCAGCCTTCCACTTGTTACACATTTCCTTCCCCTTCAGCTTTCCCACTGTCTACCCTCTAGACAGTGAGTTGTGACTTACTCCCTGTTCCCTTCTACCCCTAGTAATTATCAAAGAATGTTTCTTTTAGTGTGAAAACCTTTTCTTATTTTTTTTTACAATAGTGGTCTCATACAATATTTGTCCCTTTGTGATTGATGTATTTCACTCAGTAAATCCTCCCGATTCATCCATGTTATAAGGTGTTTCACAGATTAATCACTATTCTTCAATGTTGCATAGTATTACATTGTGTGCATGTTTCTAAGTTTATCCATTCTTCTCCTGATAAGCATTAGTTTGATCCTATCTTTTTGCTATTGTGCTGTGATGAACATGGATGTGCAGAGATATCTACTCATGTTGTAGCTCTTATTTCTCTTGGGCATATACTAAGTAGAGGGACTACTTGGTCATATGGTATTTCCATTTCCAACTTTTTGAGAAAGCATCGTATTGTTTTCCACAGTGGTTGCACCATTTTATTAATCCTTCCAGCAGTGTATGAAGGCTCCCAGTCTTTCCACATCCTTGTCAACATTTGTTGTTTTCTGTGTTTTGGAGCATCATTATTAATACTGGAGACAATATATTATTATTATTTTGATTTGTATCTCACTAATGGTGGAGGCCAGGATGGCTAAACTTCATCTCTCATACTTCGGACATATTGTCAGGAGGGACCAGTCACTGGAGAAAGAGATCATGTTTGGTAAGGTGGAGGGTCAGAGAAAAAGAGGAAGACCCCCAGTGAGGTGGATTGGCAGAGTGGCAGCATCAATGGGCTCAAGCATGACAACAATTGTAAGGTTGGGCCAGGACTGGGGCAGTGTTTTGTTCTGTTGTACATAGGGTACCTATGAGTTGGTACTGACTTGATGGCACCTAACAACAACAACAATGGTGTGATGCTGTGGGATAAAGCACTGAACTGCAAGGTTGGTTTGAACCATAAGGTCAGCAGTTCAAACTCACTAACCACTCCTTGGAAACCATATATAGGGTTTTTATGAGTCAAAACAGACTCAGTGGCACTTAACAACAACAACAACAACAGCTAATGGAACTCCTGGCGTGGAGCTGTAGGATAAACACTAGACTGCTAATCACAAAGTTGGTGGTTTAAACCCATCAGCTACTCCTCGGAAACCCTACAGAGGATCACTATGAGTTGGAACTGACTTGCCAGCACTTAACAACAACAACAACAAGAGCAATGGCTAATGATTATAAGTATTTCTTTATATGTTTGTTAACCACTTGAATGTTTTCTTTGGTGAAAAGTCTTTGATACATCTTGAATTCTAGAATATTTATTTTTACTTTCTGTAATTATTTTTCTCTTTTGGTTGGGGTTATCTTGACTCTATAAGAATTTAAGTTGAGAGCAAGAATTGGATTCTACCTTCTGCCTATATGAAGAATAAGCTACAACTTCTAATAAATAAATTAAAAACAAGCCAAATAAAAGACCTCACCATTAAGCCATTCATTTATAGACATATAGTATTTCCAAAACTGTATAGTGCTATTTTTTCAGACTAAATTCAAAGGCTGACCTATAAATGGCTAGAGGGAAGACAGCATCAAAGAAGTAAAGGGACACATTTTCGAGTCTCCCTTCCTACTCTTACTTCATTCAGAGCAATTTCTGGTTTTATCTTATCACCATCTACCATAAGTAAGAACCAAAATTTCCAAAAGCCTTCTACACTACTAGCTTACAGATCCAATATGATGCCCTCTTAGGAATAATTCCATTCTGGAAGGGAACTCCATAAACAAGTAATGTTAACACTGTAGGCATGCAATCAGAAAATCAGACCAAAGGCTTCCACACAATCGAGGCTAAAGTGATAGAACAAATAGAACAAATGTGTAAACAGATGCCCATGCTGTGGGTGTATTCTAGATCAGAAGTTAAAGATGGGTTTTTAATTTCATTTGCTTGGTACAGGAGATGTCCAGGTAAAACTGTGGAATCAGACCTTCAGTCAGAGTTCACCATTAACTCCTTCAGAGGAGTAATCCTGTCTTTTCTTTGCATCCCAGGGCTTAATAGAGATACTGAATTGATATATGATTATGAAATTAATTATTCTAGAATTCTTACCAGACACATATTTCCTGGGATAATACAGATATCCTGTTTCATCTAACGGGCCAGTTTGGAGGGGAGAAAAATGAACCTGACTTTTTAAGACTACATAGTGTGTATTCATAAATGGAATTACATCATTGCTAAGAAAATAAATATGGGTGATTCCCTCCTCCCAAGACTAAATTGACATGGCTAAATTTCCAGGACCCTCAGTTCTTTATGGATGGACTAAATGGCTGGTATCATTGCTTACAAAAATATCTTCACCTTAATGGAATTTATGTTGAGATATGAAGTTTATATATTCTATTTTTGTCTTTTAATTCCATTTTTCCACATTTTTTTGAAGACCCCTCATACACACACAAAGGATGAGTTATAAAGTATTGCTTACTAGTTCATACATGTACAGATTTATTATTTTAAAGGTGCTTAGACATGTCTTTGCAATCAGAGGATGGCTGGAGATAAGTTCTCTCAGCAATACACTTGTCTTAGTCTCATTATGGTGCCTTCAGAAAAGGGCACTTTTTGTTTTAAGGAAAAAAATAATGTTGAGGTCAGTGCTAATATAAAATTTTGAACAACTCAAGTGGACATCTTCCTAAATTAATGGAGCTTTGCAACAAGTTTAGAGGAATGCTGCCCTACACAAAACAACAGTTTTTAGAAGGATCAAATGTTTTATGGAAAGTAAGGAAGATCTCAAAGATGATGCGAGGGAAGAATGTCAGCCTCGACAACTGAAGTAACTACGGTTGACTGGTCTGTGGTGTATATGGGACATCCAGGTTAGTGGTAGGATGCTAAGCTCTTAGTGCCAACTGTTGATTGAATCTGCTCTGCCTTTTCCTGCAACTTTTCCTATGGGAAAGAAAGCTATGTTTTTTATTGTCCTAGCAGCCAAGAAGTTTGCTCCATGAATTTTCCTTTGGGCTCCAGAAAGCCTGAGCAAGAGATACAGATCATCCTTCAGATTGGGGAATTTCTGGCTTTCAGAGAACCAGACCTTAGATCCTCTGGGTCACAAAGATCTGATGTCACACAGACACCTTGCCTCCTCTCTACAACATCATGGCCTCAAACCAAAACTTTACAAAGAACATAGGAACCACCATAAAAAATGCATACGATTACCAGAACTTACCTTTTTATCGGTGCCATTTTTCCAATATTGCACATTATAAACCATTGAACTATACATATTCTTCATGGTCCATATTCCAAACTCATTTACAACTCTGGGGGCTAAGAAACGCACATGTATAGAATCAGCAAGTGCTTCTACTTGCAATTCAGGAGGTCCAATAACAGCTAAGCATTAGAACAAAGCAAAATGACAATCAAAAGTCACATTTTGAAAATTACTTCTCATATAATTACACAGGGCAATTAACTGACTTAAGTACAGTACTCTATGATATACCATTGTGGCGTGGTAGGATAAGCATTGAACTGTTAACCATGAGGTCCTTGGAAACCCTATACAGGATCGCTATGAGTTGGAACTGACTAGATGGCAATTAATGACAATGATGACAGGACAAATAGATATATGCACACTCAAGTTCATTGCAGCATTAATCACAACAGCAAAAAAAATGGAAACAGTTTAATTTATGTGGCTAAGAATGTTGTTGCTATCATTAAGTGCCATCGAGTTGTCTCCAACTCATAGTGACCCTGCATAGGGTTTCCAAGCAGTGGCTGATGAGTTTGAACCAACCTTATGGACCAGTGCTTTATCCCACACTGGATTTTATTTCTTTATGGAAATCTGTCTTCACTAATTTTATTTATGAGTTATTTATATTTGTGATTTGTGATGTATTTGGAATTTTTCTAGTCACATTGCTTTGTTTTCTGTTAAAAACTGCCTTTGAGGGCATTCTTTTCCTCCTCTTCTTTGCTGCTTCCTATTGGAGTTAATTTTCTTTTAGTTCTTTTTTGAGGGTTCGAAGCTACAAGTGATATTTTATTACACATGCTTAATATATATAATGCAGTCCTGGTGTGGCGCTGCGGGCTAATGTGTCAGACTGCAAAGTCGTTTGAACTACAAGATCGGTGGTTCAAGCTCACCAGCTGCTCCTTGGAAACCCTATACAGGGTCGCTATGGGTTGGAATTGACTCAATGGCACTTCACAACAACAATAATACATATCTATCTATCTATCTATCTATCTATCTATCTATCTATCTATCTATATCTATATCACTGGGATCCTAGTGTGGCACTGCAGGCTAATTACTGGACTGCTAACCACAAGGTTGGTAGTTTAAACCCACCATGGAGTAGTGGTTTAAACCCATCAACCACTCATTGGAAAAGTGGGTTGCTATGAGTTGGAACTGACTTAATATCACTTAACAACAACAGCATATATAATTAACTGTAAATAATTTACTTACAACGTCTAAAGTTATCCTTCTCGAGAAGGCTCTTTGCCCAGACATTCATATGCTTGACCCCCTGGCTTTATTTGGGTCTCTGTTCAAATGCCGCCTCTTCAGAGGAACTATCAAGATCAGCTCCCACCACTTTGTGCATGATTGCCTTTCTTTCTTTCTTTTTTTTGAACATTTTATTGTAGTTTGGGTGAAAATTTACAAAGCAAATTTGTGTTTCATTTACGCCATTTTGTTTCATGATATTAGTTGCAACCCACTCAGTGTAACAGTATTTCCCCCCATTTTCCTTTGGTTCCTTGTTTTCATTCATCCTGATTTCTATTAATTGGCACTTAGATTGTTTCCATCTTTTTGCCATTGTGACTAAATTCTGCAATGAACTTGAGTGTGCATATATCTATTTGTGTTATGGCTTTAATTTCTCTAGGATATATACATAGTAGTGGGATTTCAGGATAATGAGGTATCTCTAAGTCATATGGTATCTCTATATCTAAGTTTTTAAGGAAGTGTCATACCTTTTTCTACGGTGATTAAACCATTTTACATTCATATCAACAGTGTATATGATTTTCAATCTCCCCACTACCTCTCCAACATTTGTTATTTTGTTTTGATTAGTGCCATTATCATTGGGGGAGATGAGTTTTGATTTACATCTAATGGCTAATGACTGTGTGCCTGAATGTATTCCGGGGGAAGTGTCTGCTATGTCCTCTGCCCATTTAAAAACTGTATTATTTGTCTTTTTGTTGCTAAGGTATTGAAGTTTTCTATAAATTTTAGGGCTTAGTCCCTTGTCAAATATGTCATAGCCAACAGTTTTCCCTAGTCTGTAGGGTCTCTTTTGGAGAAGTTTTTGAATGTACATTGAATTTTTAGGGGGTTCTAGTTGTCTAGCTTATCTTCTGCTGCTTGTGAATTTTTAGTTATGTTTCACAGACTATTTAGACCATGAAATTAGGCCTCTAAATTTGAACCACAAGGTCGGTGGTTCAAACTCACAGGGTCACTATGAGTTGGGACGGACTTGACAGCACTTAACAACAACATTGTAAATGGTCTTCTTTTCTCTGATATCCCTGTCACAGTTCTTTTGTTAGTGTAGAGGAATCTGACTGATTTTTGTATATTGCTCTAGCACCCTGCCACCTTGCTGAAGTTTAGTTTTACAGAATCTCTGGGGTTTTCTATGTGTAGGATTATCTCAACTGCAAATAGGAATCTTTTTTTTCTTACTTACCAATACGGATGCCTTTTATTTCCCTTTCTGACCTTATTGCTTTGAGTAGGACTTCCAGCACAATATTTAATAAGAGTAGTGGTAAAGCATCCTGTCTGTTTTCCATTTTTCAAGGGGACTACTTTCAGACTCCACTGGGTTGTTGTTAAGTGCCATCAAGCTGGTTCTGACTCATGGGGACTCTATATAGGGTTTCTGAGGAACAGCTGGTAGGTTTGAACTGCCAACCTTGTGGTTTGCAGCCCAGTGATGATCCACAGATTGGGTTGTTGTTGTTGTTAAGTGCCATCGAGTCAGTTCCGACCCATAGCAACCCTGTACAGGGTTTCCGAGGCTGTAAATCTTTATGGGAGCAGAAAGCCTCATCTTTCTCCTGCAGAGCAGCTGGTAGTTTTGAACTGCTGACCTTGCGGTTCACAGCCCGATTCATAACCACTATGCTACCAGCACTTTTAAATACATTGAGGAATTTCCCTTTCATTCCTATTTGCTAAGAGTTTTTACAAGAAAGGGTGTTAGATTTAGTCAAATGTGTCTTCTGCATAGATGGATATGATCATGTGGTTCTTTTGTTTTATTTACGTTGGGTATTATATTGCTTTCCAATGTTGAACTGTCCTCACATAACTGGTATGATCCCACTTGGTCATGATGTATTATTTTTTTGATATGGTGTTGGATTCTATTGGCTATGATTTTGTTGAGAATTTTTGTATCGATATTCTCGAGGGCTACAGGTATATAACTTTCTGTTTCTTTACCTGGGTTTGGTATCAGGGTTATGCTGGTTTCATAGAATGAATCCGGGAGTGTTCCATCCTGTTCTGTGTTCTGGAACAGTTTGAGAAAGATTGATGTCAGCTCTTTTCTGAATGTTTGTCGCATTCTCTTGTAAAGCTTACTGGGCCAGGAGTTTTTTTTTATATTGTTGGGAGTCTTTTTTTAATGACACACTCAATATCTTCTTTTGTTACGGGTCTGCTCAAATTTTCTATGTCCGTGTGAGTTAATTTAGGTAGATAGTGTGTTTCCAGAAATCTGTTCATTTCTTTTAGGTCTTCAAATTTGTTTGAGTACAGTTCTTCATAGTATTCTGTTCTTCTTTTTATTTCAGTTAATTCTGTTGTAACATAATCCATTTCTATTTGTTATTCTTGTTACTTGTAGCGTCTCCTTTGTTAAATTTGCCAGTGGTTTGTCGATTTTATTAACCCTTTCAAAGAACCATCGTCTAGTCTTGTTTCTATTGTTTTTTAGTTTCATTTATTTCTCATCTAATTTTTATTATTTCCTTTATTCTGATGACTATAGGTTTTTGCTGTTCCTTTTCAAATTGTTGGAGATGCTGTATTAAGATGGTAATTTTGGATCTTTCCTCTTTTTTTATGTGTGTATTGCTATAAATTGCCCTCTGAACACTGCTTTTGCTGTCTCTCAATGATTATGGAATATTGTTTTCATTCTTGTTTGATTCTATTAATTTTTTTTCATTTTTCATTTCATCTGTTGCCCAGTTGGAGTCCTGGTGCAGTGCTGTAGGATAAAACACTGGATCACAAGGTCAGTTTTAACTGCAAGGCTGGTGGTTTAAATTTACCAGCTATTCCTTGGAAACCCTATAACACACTATAAGTTGAAACCAACTTGATGGTTAACAACAACAACAACAACATTGTTATTCTGTTTCCATGTATTTGATTCTCCTCCCTCCCATTCTGCTTTTCCTGTTGCTGATTTCTAATTTTATAGTATTATGATCTGAAAAGATGCTTTGTACTATTTTGATGTTTTAAAATTTATTGAGGTTTGCTTTATGACCTAACTTATGATCTATTTTGTAAAATGATCCATGCACACTGAAAAAGAATGTATACTATATAGTTGTTGTATGGAATGTTCTGTTTGCATCTATCAGGTCAGGTTGTTTGGTTGTGTTGTTGATATCTTTGCTGAGTTTCTTTCTAGTTGTTCTGTCCTTCTTTGAAAGTGATGTGTTAAAATTTCCTGCTTTTGTTGTGGAGTTGTCTATCTTTTCAATTATGTTAAAACATAGTGTATTTTGGAGTACTTTCATTGGCTGTATAGATATTTTTTAGGAGTATGTCCTCTTGTTGGATTGACCCTTAAATTATTATATAATGCCCTTCCTTTCTGAGGACTAAGTTTGAAGACTAATGTTTTTCCAGTTTGAAGACTAAGGTGAAACTGACCCAAGTCATGATATTTCCAATAAGCTCATCTGCATGTGAAAGTTGGGCAATGAATAAAGCAGACCAGAAAACTGATGCATTTGAGTTATGGTGTTGGAAGACAGTATTAAAAGTACTACAGACCACCAGAAGAACAATGAAATCTGTGTTAGAAGAAGTACAGCCAGAATGCTCCTTAGAAACCAGGATGGCCAGACTTCATTTCTTATACTTCACACATATCATCAGGAGGGGCCAGTCCCTGGAGAAGGACATCATGCTTGGTAAACTGGATGGTCAGTGAAAAAGAGGAAGATCTCCAATGAGATAGATTGGTACAGTGGCAGCAAAAATGGGCTCCAGTGTAGCAACGATTGTGAGGTTGGTGCAGGAAAGGGCGGTGTTTCATTCTGTTGTGCGTAAGGTTGTTATGAGTCAGTACTGATTTGATGGAACCTAACAACAACAACAATGCACTTCTTTACCTCAAAGTCTATTTTATAAAAAATCAATAGTGCTATAGCATAGTGGTTATGAATCGGGCTGCAAACTGCAAGGTCAGCAGTTTGAAACTACCAACTGTTCTGCAGGAGAAAGATGAGGCTTTCTGCTCCTGTGAAGATTTACAATCTCAGAAACCCTGTACAGGGTCGCTATGAGTTGGAACCGATTCCACGGCACACAACAACGACTCTTGATTTTTTGTGGTTGTCATCTGCTTGATAAAGTTTTTTTCCCCCTAGCCTTTGATTTTTTAGCTTATTTTGTCTTTGTGTCTACGGTGTGTCTATTAGACAGCATTTTGATGCTTCATGGTTTCTTATCCATTCTGCCACTTTCTGACTTTTGACTCCTATGGTTAATTCATTTATAATCAGTGCAATTATCAACAGGTATGAATCTATTGCTTTTATTATGTTGGGTGTGTGTGTCTTTGCTCCATATATTTTCTCTGTGGCAAGTTCTTTTTTTTAATGGATTTTCTTTTCACTTCCTTAGTTGCTGTTGATTTTACTGAGTCTTTATGATTTTCTTCTTTTTTTATTTCAGTTAGAAGATTTATTAATTTTCTTTGTGGTTACTCTGTAATTGTCATTTTCCTAACTTTAAAAGAATCTGTTTCATCTTTATACCATCTTGACTTTTTCTACATTTGCAAACTTTGTAACTAAGTCTCTGGTTCCCTATTTTCAATCTCACAGGTTTCATTTTTGAAAATTCTTCCATCTTGGTAGTTTTCCAGGGGAGATTTTCATGTGTCTTAATCTCAGGTGGTTGTCTGATGTTGCTGATTCTCTGTCCAAAGGGATTGTCTTTGGCATTTCTTTTAAGGTTGGTCTAGTTTTTACAAAGTCTTTTAATTTCTGTTTATCTAGAATTATCTTAATTTTGTCATCAGATTTGAGGGACAATTTTCTCTGTGTATTTGTTTTTTTTTTCTTTCTTTCTTCCTTTTCTTGTTCCAGAATTCTGATCAAACATTCTTCTTGATGGTGTTCCACATAATTCATAGGCTTTTTTCATTTTTTTTCCTGATTATTCTTCTAATGTTGTTGTGATGTGCCGTGGAGTCAGTTCTGACTCATAGTGACCCTGTACAGGGTTTTCAAGGTTGTAAATCTTTATGGGAGCAGAAAGCTTCATTTTTCTCCCACAGAACAGCTGGTAGTTCCGAACTGTTGACCGTAAGATTAGCAGCCCGATTTGTAACCACTACGCTACCATAGCTCCTCTAACATTAGTAGCAAGGAATTTGTCTTCCGTTTTGCTGGTTCTGTCTTTCATTGATTCTATTCTACTCCTTTGTCCTTCCAATGCATTATATATTTCTCATATTTCAGTGTTATTCTGATTTTCTAACTGCTGTTTTAGTATGGTTTCTGTCTATTTATTTTGTCAATTTATTACTATATTGCTTTCCTGAATTTCTCTGGCTTTGTCTGTACTTTCCTTGATTATTATTTCCTTGTTTGTTTTTGTTTTTTAACTGTATTTTCATTGATCCCTTCTTCAGTTCAAAGACCTAAGTATAATTCTTTAAAATTCCCTATGAGGTACTTCCATTACCATTTCTTCCTTAGAAAGGTGTCCTAGCCCTGCATTTTAGTCACTTGCTTGAGCCACTTTGTCCTGTTCATTTATGTGATTTGAAGTTGTCTGTTGTCTCCAAGACTCTGTGGCACTATTGTATTTATATGTTGATTGTTTATCAGTTTATTTCAGTCTGATTTAACATATCCACGAGGGTCAGAGCCTTGGTAGAGCAATGGGTTACCCAATGGGCTATAAACTGCAAGGTCATCAGTTCAAACCCACCAGCTACTCCATGGCAGAAAGATGAGCTTTATGCCCATGTAAAGATTTACAGTCTTTGAAACCCTATACTGGGTCACTATGAGTCAGAACCGACTGGATGGCACACAGCAACAGCAGGAAGACTGGGCATGTCATTCTGGTTGTTAGTTTGGGAGCATTGGAGTGCTAACCATCTGTTTTGGAGTGGGCTGGGAGTGAGGGCACAGGTCTCCATCTGCTGGTTGTGTAGTGCAGCTGAGGGTGGGATGGATGGGTGCTGGATGCTGTCTGTTGTGTGTGGTGGCATTTGCCCAGTGATGGAGCAGGTAGTAGGTATGGCTTAGTAGTGGAAATGTGACTGCTACCTCCCATCAAATAGGGCAGAAAACGAGGGAGAGAGAGAAAAAAAGAGAAGAGATATAATTATAGGAAGAGAAGACAGAAAAACAAAAAGAAATGGAAAGAAAGAAAGAAAAAATGTGGCAAGGTATGAGCACTCACTGCTAACTACAGGGGCAGCAGGCACACAATGTGTGCAACCCACAGGAGCACACTGCAATCACCAGCGGAGCAAAGTGTAGGGAGCCACGGGGTGGAGAGAGGGTCATGTGGGGTAGGAGGGAAGAGGGGAGGCACAACTCTGATCAGAGGAAGGGTGTCATGGGGAGAGTACATTATTGAGGTTAGTGATCACCAGTATGCTAGTCTACTCCTGGGAAAGCACAATTGGTTATCTGGCTTCCGTCCTGACTCACTGCAAGCTGAGAAGGGTGGGGGTGGTGGTGCACAAAGTCCAGTGTCTACAGCCTCTATCCCACGGATACTTCCCTCTGCGTGGGCCCCTAACGTAAAACACCAGGGAACACTTCTGGTGAGTAGTTCTATCCCTATTTACTTTTTCCCTCTATGGTTTCTGTTTGCCTCAGTCTATGAAGTTCTCTCCCAGTTTTCCTCTTAGTTTTAGCTTGTGTTCTGCTCACATTGGTTCATTTTAGATTTGTTTATTCTATGCCTCTATAGTACTGGGGGTTCTGTGCAGTGCCTTCCTGTGCTCCTCAGAACATGCAATGTCTCAAATGGTCATGCTCTGCTGGGTTGGATGGCAGGGCACTTCCACTTTTCATCTCTCCTTTTGTTCAATCTCTTCTTTTCATCTGTATTTGATCTAACTCTTTATTCTTTCATTTGATGCTCGGGGTTCCAGAATTATCTGTACTCATATTTGTTTCACTTGACTTCTCGGGTCTTTGTTATACAGGGATGGAGTAGAGTGTCTAGCTAGGCTGCCATTTTAGCTCTACCTCCACCTTATTTTTCTTGAGAGACACAGCTGTCATAAAATATGTAAACATTTATTTATTATTGGTTTTCTTTACTGGAGTGCAGACCCATGAGGGTGAGAATTTGTCTTCTTCACTGATGTAGTACTAAGAATAGTGCCTGGAATGTACTAAGTATTAATTCATAATTGTTGAATAAACAAGAAATGACTTTGGGCAACTGTGTTAAGTCCTTTTTCTATTTCTTCCTGAGGCTGCTAATATAGGCCTGCTTCTAGCATTATAATCCATTTCTAATCTGCTTCTTGTTGCAAACCATACAAGAAAATGTATTAGATTTTTTCCAAAGCAAGTATAAAAGGGTTTAACATAAAGTCCTGAAGTACCTTCCTCTCATTAACATGTATAAACTGTTGTTGTTAAGTGCTGTCGAGTCGATTCTGACCCCATAAGAGGCAATATATGGTAGTAGAGACCAAGAGCATGGGTACTGACTCTGAGTCACAACTCTGTCGCTCATTACCTGTACGACATATGGGCAAGTCACTTGACCATTTTGTACCTCAGTTATAACTTACATAGATGGGACTTCAAATAAAATTCAGAAGCAGTCAGAACCTGGTAAGTCAATTAACAATTACAGTCCCAAAGGCTATATATATTATAGATACATGTTTCTTGTTAAGTTGTTTGTGGTTTTTATGTTCATTTTTTGCTGTTGTTGTTACATGCTGCTGAGTTAGTTCCTACTCATAGTGATCCTATGCATAAGAGAATGAAACATTGCCTGGTCCTGTGCCAACCTCTCAATCGTTGTGACACTTGAGCCCATTGCTACTGCACTGTGCCAATCCATCTCATTTATCATGATTTTATTTATTGGTCCAGTTGTGAGAATTTGTTTTCCTTTACATTGAGGTTCAATCCACACTGAAAGCTCTGGTCTTTGATATTCATCAGTAAGTATTTTAAGTCTTCTTTTCTTTCAGCAAGCAAGGTTGTATCATCTGCTTATCACAGATTGTTAATGAGTCTTCTTCCAATCCTGATGCCACATTCTTCTTCATATGATCCACCTTCTCAGATTATTTGCTTAGCATACAGAATGAGTAAGTATGGTGAAAGAATACAACTCTGGCACACACCTTTGCTCATTTTAAACCGTCCAGTGTCTCCTTGCTCTGTTCCTCACGAGCACAATTAAGTGTTCTAGAATATCTATCCTCTGCAATGTTATCCATAGCTTGTCAAGAGTCATGGAGTCAAAAGCCTCTGTAGTTAGTAAACACAGGTAAACATCTTTCTTGTATTCTCTGCTTTCAATCTCAATTGTTATACGGTGGTTCAATTAACTTTCAATTCTTGATGTTTTAATTATGTCTGTCTCTCACGACCTCTGTTGGGTCCTCTCAAGACCCTCCAGGTCTAGCCTGGGAATATTTTTTTTGATGCAGCCAATCTGATCAAAACCATTTTCCATCAACTCATGCTGTATCCAGTTCCTTCTGTCTTTTGTTCTGGCTTTTCTATCCCCAAACCATTATTCAAGATGGTCACATGCCAAAAATAACCTTTATTGTTCTGCTAAAGATGCCATGTTTCTTTAAGTCATAGTTCCAAACTGAATTCCTGCCAGAAAAATTGCCTTCCATTCAGTTTTTCTGTAAGCAGTGCTGAGTCCAACTCATTCTGTCTTTGAGGCATGAAAATTAATACATTCATGTTTAATTATTTTATTGATGCTATGCCTTGCGTTTTCTGCCTCACCCATCTATTTCTTTAAGGCCATAACCCTCTTTATTATATTCCCTAAGCTCCTTGTATAAAGCCATACATTTTGTAGACACTCAAAGATTCTTGTTGATGGACCAAGCAGTAGGGGAAAACCAAGGGAAGATGAGGATACTATAATGAAATGGAAAACAAATGACTTACTATCATCCACAGGACAAAAGGTAATGTTTACCCAATCTGAATGTTCATCTTCAAATTCAGTCCTGACTCGCAGAATGTGGTCACCATACTTGGAAATACTTGAGAAATCGCATTCCATCAAGGCAGTATTCTTGCATTTATCTTGGAAGCTGTTATAACTACAAAAGCAGAAAAAAATGAAATAAATTAACAAGAAGCTGTTCTAACTACAAAAGCAATCTCTGAGACTTAGTTATTCTTTATTCCCATTGCTATCAAAGACTGAGAAGAACTATCAAATTTGTTTGTTGTTGTTAGGTGCCATAGAGTTGGTACCAACCCATAGTGACCTTATGCACAGCAGAACGAAACACTGCCCAATCCTAGACCTCACTACTGTTGCCATGCTTGAGTCCATTGATGCTGCCACTTGGCCAATCCATCTTGTTGGGGGTCTTCCTCTTTATCTCTGACCCTCTACCTTACCAAACATGATATCCTTCTCTAGTGATTGGTCCCTTCTGACAATATGTCCAAAGTATGAGAGACGAAGTTTGGCCATCTTGGCCTCCAAGGAGCACTCTGGCTGAACTTCTTCCAAAACAGATCTATTGGTTCTTTTGACAGTCCATGGCACTTTCAATATTCTCCTCCAATACCATAACTCAAAAGCATCAATTCTTCTATGGTCTTCCTTATTCACTGTCCAGCTTTCACATACATATGAGGTTACTGAAAATACCATGGCTTGGGTCAGGTGCACCTTAGTCCTCAAGCTGACATCTTTGCTCTTCAACACTTTAAAAAGGTCTTGTGCAGCATATTTGCCTAATGCAATACGCCATTGTAGGTATATGCAAATCAGTCTTGGAGGCAGTACAGCCAGAATGGTACCTTAGAAGCAAGGATGGTGAGATTTTGACTTGTTTATTTTGGGTATGTCATCAGGAAAGACCAATTGCTGAAAAGGGCATCACGTTTGGAACAAAAGAAGGCCAGGAAAAATGAGTGAAGGCCTTCAGATGATGGACTGACATACTGACTGCAACAACGGGCTCAAAATAGACCAGCAAATCTGATCATGATGCACAGGACTGGGCAACGTTTCCTGCTTTGATACACAAGGTTGCCATGAGTCAGAGCCAACTCAATGGCAACAAATAACAATGCATATATTTTTCAAACTGCGCTCCATGGAACCCTAATAACCTTTTGTTGTTGTTAAGTACTGTCGAGTCGATTCTGACCCATAGCGACCCTGTATAGGGTTTCCAAGGAGAAACTGGTGAGCTTGAACCACCGACCTTATAGTTCAAATGACTTTGCAGTCTGACCCTTTAGATATTATAAATCATCCAAAGAATGTTTAAATAATCTGGAGGTGGGGGGAAGATTGCATTAAACACAGTTAAATAGGTATCATCGTAACAGGATTTCTCAAGAGATTTTAATATCCTAAAGAGACTTTGCCTCTCGTACTTTGGACATGTTGTCAAGCGTGATCAGTCCTTGAAGAAGGACATCATGCTTGGTAAAATGGAAGGTCAGCGAAAAACTGGAAGACCCACAATGAGATGGACAGACACAGTAACAGCAACAATGGACTCAAGCTTAACGATTGTGCGGATGACACAGGACTGGCTGGTGTTTCATTCTGTTATGCATAGGGTTGTTATGAGTTGGAACCAACTCAATGGCACCTAACAGCAACAACAAAATGAGTATGGGTTTCTCCATAAAGACACTGAATGTTCAACTATTGACCAAGAAAAATTCATTCTTGGATTACATATTTCTGAGTGCAATAATTTGGGAAATATTGGTAAACACAGATTAACCAAAATCATATTACAGTGATTTCTAATAATGTCCTATAAATAACTATAGTTGTAATTACTCTAGAAAAAACTATAAAATGATTCATTGATCTCTAGCTCTGCCACTCTCTCCACCCCCAACCACTGAAAGGAGGATGACAGCAACTTGAAGTTGGAGGAGAAAAGGGATGATTTTGGGCAATATATTCTGGAGGTAACACAAATGCCATTTCACATAATTACACAACAGTCTTAGTTGGTATAAATAGTTACACTTGACCTGGGGAAACCCAGGTGAGGTATCTGTCTCATTTCCCAGTGTGTCTTCCTCTCTTGGTGCTAAAAACCATTTCCAAATTTAGCTGCTCTTGTCTGTGATGATGAAAATGATGGTGATAAAAATAATAGCCAATATGTATCGAGCACTTACATGTCAGGAAGCATGATAATACTGATAATACTCCAATTGTATAGAAGAGGAACAGGCATGGAGAGCTCGTGCAACATGCCCAACAGAACCCAGATCTATTTGACTTCAGAGCCCACTGTCTTAGGCACCACACCACATCTCATGCCTTGCTTAGCGATGCCCATAACAAATTTACATATTTGGGATCTACCACTTGACAGTCTGCTTTTTTCACTTAATATACAATAAACATTCTCCAACCAATGAACTCTTCATTGCTTAGCAACCTACCATTTGCAAAACCTGAGGGTAATTTCATTAAAGGGTTTTTCTTATATGTGACCATTTCTTTCTCTAAATTAATGTATCAATTAGCAGGAATCACATAGAATTTCAGAAGGTGTTTTGCAACAACCCATCTTTCTACTTCATTTAAAAATGCCTTCCTTCCCAATAAATGGGTAATATGACCCATGTTTACATCTAATTCTGGATTTTTCCATAAGAAAACCACCAATATGCCTCTGAAGTGACAGACCTCTCCTCCTGTAGTCATCCTAATGTACACATGTAACACAGTCTGTGCTGTGCCCCTCACTCAATCTAAATTCTAAACAACACTTATGGAGCCAAAGAAGAATAATCAAATATTTAGGGATCAAATTTCATCTCCAAAGACATATTCCCATGCTGAGGAAACCTTTGGAACCCAGGCACGGGCTCCCAATTGATAACTGCCACCTGCCTCTATCCCTTTGCAAGGTCACTGAGAACACTCATCTACAAGATAAATACTCCAAGTCAAGGACTGTTAATATAAAAGGGAAGAAGCAAGGCATGTGCAATGATGACTACAGAGGAGAAGGACAGAAAGAGAGAGCAAATTTCCCCAGTGAAATCATTAGATCTAATGAGACTGAGTGAAGAAAACAGATTAAATAAAAACCCACCTACTCAAATCAAACCCAACCAGTGCCATTGAGCCGATTCTGACACACAGTGACAGAGTAGAATGGCCCATCTTGTTTCTAAGGCTATAAATCTTTGCAGAAGCAGACTGCCACATTGTTCTCCTGCAGAATGGCTAGAAGGTTCATACTGCAGCCAAGCGCTTACCCACTGTACCACCATGGTTCCTTCAAATCAACCAGTATGAGAAAATATGAGGGCTTCAAAAGTTTGTGGAAAAAATGGAATGAAAAGATAATGGAATTTTTCCATGAATTGTTTGAAGCCCCCTCACATACCTTAGAGAAACAAATGTAGAATGACCCTTTTGAAGTACTCTAATATTTAAGTGGTGTAGAAGTTTAGCTGAAGCCCTACTCAACTAATAAAAACATCTGGACAAGCAGATGCTGAACACACTATGATTCACATACTCAATGGACTACTGTGCAGCTTTTAAAAAAAGAACAAAGATGTTCTCTATGAATTGATATTGATAACTGAAAAAAATGTAAGCTATAAAAGCATATATTGATTATGCTACCCTTTAGGGAAAAAATAAAAGCAAACAGAAACATACATATATCTGCTTAGCTTTGAAAATGCACTCACATACACACACAAACATACACAAAGTAACACACCTACCACACAGAAAGGATAACCCCAAAACTAACGACATTGGTTATAGTCAGGGGCTGGGGAGTTGGGGAATAGGGCAGAAGGAACAGAGGAAGGAGTGACATTTTCCTAAGTATACCTTTGTATATTGTTCTTATTGTGGGATTGTGTTAATGTTTTACATGGTATAAATAAAATAAAATTAAATAAATCAGGTTGAGAGAAAATCCCTAAATCTGAGTACAAATAGTAACAAATGAATAACCTCTTTCAAATGAATAGAACAAATTCACTAAATGGAAAAACAAAATAACTTATCAAAAGTATTATAGTATTATATTGCCTCTAAACCCATAGCCTAAAGAAAAAATAAAAAATAAAACAAGTAAACAAATCATGAACCATCCAGTGTTTGTTCTTCATAGTTGTATAAGAGTAGGAACTCTACAATTTTGAGTATAGTAATTCTGAAACTGGTTGGTTGAGCAAACAAATAAATTTACAGATGTTGGGAGCCTGGGTTATTCTCACTGTGGGGAATAAGAGACACAATAGGGAATAAAAGAAGCTACAAAGAAACACCCATTGGGCCTAGAAGTTGTGGCACGCCAGTAGCAAGGAACACACCTGCCTTCCAGATCTTGGTTGCCGAACTCAATTGCTAGTAAAAGGAACTGTGTTCTTTGGAGAAGCAACTCATTCCAGAGAAGGAGCACAGAAGCTACAGGATTAGGCTGGAGCATCTTGTGCCACCAAGTAAAGAAGTGCTCATAAAATTTATAAATAAAATGACAGGGCCATGTCCACAGAACACAAGAGTCAGCTGGAAAGCATTTGCCTTGGCCCAAACTGTGACAATTTGAACATTGAAATAAACATGGACAGGAAGGGATTACAATCCACTGAAGTAAGATTTATGAGTTCCTGTTGTCAGTAAATAGCTACATACATAATTAGCTGGGAAAGGAGGAAAGTGCTTCCTTCTAGCAGAATAGTAACTCATAAATCCAGGAATGATGGAATTAGAAAATTATTATTTTGTAAACATAATAGTAAAAGTTGATTTAAGTAAAAATCATCTGTAGATGCTAAATCCAAAGTAGAGAAGTCTGATGAAGAATAGGCTATACCTTTACTATCTCTTCACAGATTACTTATTAATTACAAAAAGAAATATACAGCGAAGAAACTGGACAACCCCTTAACCAAGTGATTAAAATTATCATCATCATTTTGGACCATATAACTAACCATCAATGAAGATCAAACAGCACAGCCTTCGGTATGGATTGCATTTCAACGTAAAGAAAATACTTGAAGTTGTCAAGGATTTCATTCTTCTTAGATCAATTATCAACACTCACGGAAGCAACAATCAAGAAATCAAACAACATATTGCATTAGGCAAATCTGCTGCACAAGACCTTTTTAAAGTGCTGAAGAGCAAATATTTCAGCTTGAGGACTAAGGTGCGCCTGACCCAAGCCATGGTATTTTCAATAACCTCATATGCATGTGAAAGCTGGACAGTGAATAAGGAAGACCGTAGAATTGATGCTTTTGAGTTATGGTGTTGGAGGAGAATACTGAAAGTGCCATGGGCTGTCAAAAGAACCAACAGATCTGTGTTGGAAGAAGTGCAGCCAGAGTACTCCTTGGAGGTCAAAATGGCCAAACTTTGTCTCTCATACTTTGGACATATTGTCAGGAGGGACAAGTCGCTGGAGAAGGATGTCATGTTTGGTAGAAAGAGGAAGACCCCCAGTGAGATAGACTGATAAGGTGGCAGCATCAATGGGCTCAAGCATAGCAACAACTGTGAGGTTGGCCCAGGATTGGGCAGGCTTCGTTCTGCTGTGCATAAGGTCGCTATGAGTCGGTACTGACTCGATGGCACCTAACAACAAACAACAACAAACCATCAAATGTCTCCCCATGTAAAACCCTGTGATATTATTGGTGTGGTATGAAATTGAAATGAGGGAAATGATAACTCAATGGCAGAATTCTTGCATTCCTTGTAGGAAACCTGGGTTTGATTCCAACCCAATATATCTCATGTGCAACCACCACTCGGCTGGCACTGCAGGTATGTATGTTGCTATGATGCTGAACAGGTCTTAGTGGAATTTCCAGACTAAGATGGTTTAGGAAGAAAGGTCTGGCAGTCTACGTCTGAAAATCAGTCAATGAAAACCCTATGGTTCACAATGGTCTGTCCCATGTGGTTGTCATGAATTGGGGACAACTAGATAGCAGCTAACAATAACATTAAACTAATCAAATGCATCTTCTGATCTTATCTCATCATGATAAAACATCTGAGACATTTTTCTATAAAGTAATGGTCTTATGGTTTTCAAAAATACTCCTATCCAGGAAAAGAGAAAGGCAAGAACCTATTGCAGATTAGAGGAGATGAAAGATGCAATGTGTGATCTTGGATTGGATCCTTAGGACAACTGACGGAACTGGAATATAGATTTGTTGAGACAGTTCTGATGCATAGTGACCCTGAATAGGATTTCCAAGGAGCGACAGATCCTGCAGTTCAAACTGATATTGCAGTCTAGCATATTAATCCACAGTGCCACACCAGGACTCTGGAAGACACTTAATAAAGCAAATACGGCACAAGTTAAAAAATGCCAATTACGGATATAGAACATATAGCAATCTTTTATACCATTCTTGAGATATGGAAATTTTCAGTTAACTTGGGATGATTTCAAAGTTACAAAAGGAAAACAAAAGGCCATAGGGACAAGACAGTCTTACTTATCTTTCTATTTATTTTTTGAGGTTCCTATGTGGCACACAGAGTTTGCTCTGGTGAGGCACTGTAGGAAAAACACTGGATTGCTAACCATAAGCTTGGTGGTTCAAACTCACCAGCTACTCCTTGGAAACCCTATACAGGGTTGCCATGAATTGGAACTGACTTGAAGGCACACAGCAGCAGCGACAACAACAACAACAACTAACCTAAAGAATGTCAATTCAAATCTACCCACTGGTGGAATGAAGTCTGGCCAGGATATGTTTGAAGAATAAAAGCTGACTGAGGTACACGGGTTCATTGGATCTTGGTCCTCCATTTCTTCCCTGTCTACCTGAAGAATTTGTCCATCTCTTCATGTTTCAGAGTCAAAAAGGAGGAGGGGTATCCACTCCTTAGCCTGTCGCTTCCTCTGTTGTCAGTACCTGATATAAAGGTGTGTCTTCTATAGTCAATCCTGTGTATACAGTGGCAGGCTGCCAAGGAAGGACTGACATGGACTTCTGTCACAAGGCATAGGAAAATATCAGTAGGCAGGACAGGATACAGGGAGGTACAGCACCACTGAGACCACTGTCTTTGGTAACACTCATCCTTCCTTCATAAACTTGCTCAGCTTTCAGAGAACTGGCTATCTGGTTTACCTTCATCTCAGGCGATGGCCTCAGGGAAATCTAGTATAGGTAGCTGTCTCTAGGCCCCTGTAGAAGGGCAAATGACCAACCCCAAAACTCTATGTAGCCACAGAGTAACTGAGTATTCACTGTGTACCCCCTCCGTACCGGAGTGTGCTGTTATAATCTACTGGAGGTGGTTGGGTAGTAAGACAGCCCAGGTCTTCCTGATCACTTGGCACAGGATAGGTATCACTATCCTGATACCTAGTTTTCTTAGAAAGCTTCCAACTGCAAACAGTTGACTTCTAACAAAATAACTCTAATAATCAGAGATGTTATTAGTGGCATTTTTCTCAAAACAAACAAACAAACACGTTATTTGCTAGGCGTCGTTTTGTCAATTCTGACTTGAGTGACCCCATGTAATAATGGAGAACTGCCTCACAAGGTTTCCTAGGCTGGGATAAAGCACTGGACCTCAAGCCTGGCAGTTCAAACTTACCAGCTGCTCCTTGGAAACCCTGTAGAGAGTTTGCTATGAGTCAGAACTGACTGGATGGCACTTCATAACAACAGCAACAATCTTTATCAGAGGTAACCTGGCGATATAGTGGGTTAAGAATTGAGCTACTCAGAGAGCGGGACCCTACCCAGAGATGCAGTGATGCCTGAAATGGAGCCAGAGATGATGACGTGGAGCAATGGAGCAGCTGGAGACTTTAGATCCAGAGAGGGAGAGCGACTGTGTGCTGAAGACCTGGGGGGCACGGGAGAAGGATTGCATGGAGGGGATTGTAACCATGGCAATGAGATGATATACGATACAATGAGTGTAAAACTAATGTTCTCCCATGTAAGCTATCACATAATTCATAATAAAACATTGAAAAAAAAAAAAGAATTGAGGTACTAACCTCAAGCTCAGTGATTAAAACCCATCAGCTGATCCTCAGGAGAAAGATGAGGTTGTCTACTCCCATAAAGATTTATAGTCTCAGAAACCCTACACTATGAGTCGGAATTTACTTGACGGCAGGGGGTTTTAGTCTAATCTTTACAGAAGTGGATGGCCAGGTCTTTCACCTGCAGACTTGCTGGGTGGGTTGAAACCACCAAGCTTTCAGTTGAGAGGCTAATCTTTGTGCCACGAGGGTTCCTTACACTGTGACAAATGAACTATGTTTTCTGTAGTGCCAGGCTACCACTGTGGCTAATTACATTTATAGCTACATGATAAAATGTTTCTATCTACCAGAAGCCCCGAGAGAAATACAGAGGAGTCCTGGTGAGGTGCTGGAAGAGAAGCTAACCACAAGGTCAGCGGTTCAAACCCACCAACCACTCCTTGGAAACCCTACACAGGGTGGTTATGAGTTGGAACCGACTTGGCGGCACTTGACAACAATAACGAATGTCTAAGGTGTGGCAGGTGTGGCACCTGCCCTGGATGGCTCTTGAAGGTGTGGGGGCGGGGAGCTCACCACTGAGCAGTTTCTCTTCACCATCATAGTTTCCACTACCAGCTGTGAGAAACCATTCAGCAAGTCAGAACTAATAGTTTAGTATTTGAGAGCCTCGTGGGTCAAGGCAGACTGTGTGACCTTGCTCTGTGGAGTATAGAAAGAGAAGCAACTGAAGGGAGTGATTTTGAGGACGTCACAGACTGACTTTCATCAGTGACAGCACACAAGGTGCAGCTGTCATTTCCAAGCAGTGCCATCATGTGTTAAGAAAAAGATTAATGAGCGTGGCTTGTATTATCACCCATCTGCTGCCATCCAGTTGATTCCAACTCATAACAACCTTACAGAACAGAGAAGACTTTCTCCATAGGGTTTCTGAGACTGTAAATCTTTACAGAGCAGAAAGCCTTTTCATTTTTCTCCTGTGGAGCAGCTGGTGGTTTTGAACTGCCTATCTTGCAGTTAGCAGTCTAGTGCTTAATTCACTGTGCCACCAGTGAAGTTATCTGAAAGATGCATGTCGAATGTTTGGACAGGGGTGTCATTTCAGGGCTTACCATATGCCCTGTTTTCTGTAGATACACCTCTGGAGAGTCAAACCATTAACCACCACGAGGAAAAGGAAAAGGAAAAGGAAAAGCTAACCACAGGAACTTCTTGAACAGAAGGAGAAAGGTCAACAAGAAGCTCTCTGTGTTGTTAGGATCAGGTGCCAACAGAAGTCAGAATTGTCCTGTGGTCCAGCCCAGGGACAGGGCCACCATCCTCTGATGCCTTCCCACCAAGAGTGCGACCAGACCCACCTTTGGAACTGAGCCGTGTAAGTCAGATTTCCTTCAGAAAAAGCTGGAGACTCCCACTGAAGAATGTTCTTGAAATTAACTGAATTCATTCTGACATTTTCCGGAGGAGGTACTATTCTTAATGCTGTAAAAATAAAGAAAAACATTTGCAACTTTTCTTAAAAATGGTTTCAAAAAAAAAAAAAATGATGACATCCAAAACATCCAAACGTGGCTCTCCTCTATTGCTCTTAAAATGTCGTGTGGGTTATGGAAAGAGAGAGACACAGAGTAATGTTGGGAGGTAGACAGAAGCCAGATCATACTGTTAACTTTGCTAAGGATTTGGGATTTGATTTGAAGAACCAGGAGAAGCAATTTCTGGGGAGAAGCAATGACATGGGGACAGATACAGGGCTTGGATTTGGGTGATGTGAGAGGGCAGAGTAGAGTGGATGGATTGTAGATATATTTTCAGAGATATGAACTCTAGACTTGCTCATGTATTTGATGTACTTAAGCACCCGGTTCCGTTCTAGCCATGTGATGTACGATGCTGGGGAAAGATTTAAGTAGGTGTGCCTGTAGGAGAGACAGCTGGATGAATGGGCCAGCTGCCTAGAGGAGAGATTTTTGAGCTACAGATAGAAATTATTTTTAAACTTTATAATTATAAAGAATTTCAAATATACACAAAAGTAGAGAGAAAAGTCTAATAAACCAGAACCAGCCCATGACCCAACCACTGCCAAGAGCGATCTACATTGGAGAGCTGTGGATCTGTTGTTGTTGTTGTTGTTAAGTGCTCTTGAGTTGGTTCTGACTCATAGTGACCATATGTACAATAAAAGGAACACTGCCCCAGCCTGGGCCATTCTCACAATTATTGCTATGCTGAGTGAGTCCATTGTCATAGCCACTGTGTCAAGCCATCTCACTGAAAGTCTGCCTCTTTTTCTCTGACCTACTACAACTGATATTTAATGTCAGGGTTGTGCTGGAACTTTCTGAGGGGATATTTTAGGGGAAAGAGAGAATGAATTTAACTACAGGTAAGTCCCTTAATTTAACAACAGTCCCTGATTTAGGACATATTTCAGTTAGGACAAAATGCATTAAAGACTGTTTTTTTTTTTTTTTTCCTGCACATCTTTCATTAGTAAGGAGTCCAGGTGTGACACTGTGGGATAATGCGCTGGACCACAAGGTCAGTTTGAACATCAAGGTCGGTGGTTCAAACCCACCAGCCACTCCTCAGAAATTGAGGAGGGTTTCTATGGGTTGGAACTGACCCTACGGCACTGAACAGCAACAACATCATTATTAAGGGGAGCTCACTGGCTATGTATATAAGCAATAGACTGTGAACCACAAGGTTGGCAGTTTGAGTCCACCAGCCTTTCAGGGGCAGAAAATGAGACTTGCTGCTCCTGCAAAGATGGAGCATCTCAGAAACCTCATACACGGTAGCTATGAGTAGGAACTGACTGGATGACACTTAACAACAAAATCTTCAGTAATATATATTACATATAAGAAACTCTGGTAGCGTAGTGGTTACGAATCGGGCTGTGATCTGCAAGTTCAGCAGCTCGAAACTACCAGCTGTTCCTCAGGAGAAAGGTGAGGCTTTCTGCTTCCATAAAGATTTACAGCCTCCGAAACTCTGTACAGGGTTGCTGTGAGTCGGAACTGACTCCACAGCACATAACCACCACCACCCTCATAATGTTGCAGTGCATAATTTACTGATGTAATTCTCAAGTGTTCGTTTCAAGATGTTGATATGTAATGTTTTCCAACCTTATAAAGATCCAACAATAAAAGGCAGTACTATTGAAAACTAAAAAAAAAAAAAGAGGAATTTGACTTACTCAGAACCAACTTGCAACTGAGTTTTAGGGAAAGAACCCCTTCTGAAGTTGGGGACTATTTATATTTAGAGATCTGGTAGAGAAGGGGAGTCTCTGGGTGGTGTAAATAGTTAATGCATTTATGTAGCTGATAACCAAAAAGTTGGAGGCTCGAGTTCACTCAGGCAGGCACACTTTAAAAGAAAGGCTTGGTGATCTAATTCCAACAAATCAGGCATTAGAAACTCTATGGGACACAGTTCTATTCGGACACACATGGGGTGTGAGTGGGAACTGACGCCCTGGCAAGTGGTTTGGTAGAAAAGGAGTAGAAACAACCTTTGAGGTAGGAAGAAAACGGGAGACAGAGTCTCCTGAAAGTCAAAGGAAGAGTTTGCTAGAAAGGAAGAAGAGTCATTCATGCTGTTTGGACTGGGCAGTTAAGAGGGCAGAAAATATTTTCCTTGATTGAGGATTCATAATCATACAGCTAGCTGTGGGGGTAAGGAGCAGAATTCAGATTTTGGGGTTTGAGGACCGAAAGAGGAAGTGTAAGAAAGTGATGCAGGCACTCCTGCCAGGAAGTCTGGCTGGGAGGAGCTCAGAGAAATGGAGTGGACTCTAGAGGACCTGGAGTCTGGGAAGGGGTGTGAGGATAAGGATAGGGACTTTGAGTGCTGTTTGGCGGCCTGTACTGACTGCGATGAACTCAAGGAGGGTCTGATGGCCAGTACTGTGGGGCGCTTTACTCCTTTCAGGAAAAAGGAGGTCCTACCAGACAGGGCGCTGTAGGAGGGAATACAAGGACACCAAGATCTTACCCTGTGGAGTCCACAGTCTCAACTCACTGCTACTGAATGGATTCCGAGTTCTTAGCGACCCTGTGTACATTTTCCGAAGCTGTAAATTTTTAAGGAAGCAGAAAGCCTCATCTTGCCCCTGCCCCCAGGACCCACTGTTGGGTTTGAACTGCCAACCTTATGTCTTACCCCTGTAGAGCCCACAGTCTAGAAGGTCTGTAATCCTGTCAATTATAGGGTTGAGAGTATTAACAGTCAGGACCCAAGTTAGCAGCCTCTCTGCCCATATGCCTTGACCGTCGGACCCACACTACATCATGGGGGCCGAACAGGGACAGGGCGCCCCCTGTGGTGACCACCGCCCGGCCTTTTGAGCTAGGTGCATCTTTCTGGGCGTTCACCCCCCGCCCCAAACCCTATTTGTCAGTGTAACCCAGTTAGATGTGGTCCTGGCGCAGGCAGCCGCCCGCGTCCCTTCAGCGAACCCCTCACCTGACACCAGGAGGCAGCAGCCCAGCCAGCTCCAGAGAGTCCGCTTCATGGCCGCGCCGGCCGGGCGCTCCGGCCTCCCTAGCCGTGGCTGCCCGGGTTCTCGACCCTGCCCCCGCCTGCCCCGCCAGTTCCCGGAAGAGCCCGGAGGCGGGGCGACTCGGGCTCCCCCTCCCGCGGAGGCCCCGCCCCACCCCGTCCCCGCCGGGCTCTAGACGTGTCCGCAGGAGCACAGATCTGCTTGCACACGTACGGAGAAACAGCTCAGAAGGCCATCACCAAGTCTGTATGAAAAGTATTTTTGTATTATCCTTTACCATCTTCCAACCATTATACAGAATTAAAAATACACATATATAAATGAAAGCACAATTACCCCAAAAGATTAATCTGGAAGTCTTAAAAATATGTATCATAGGCACGCCTACACAGAAATAGACTGTGTACATGCTAAGATTCGTTTCCTGTGCAATTTCATGATATTAAACCCTTTGAGTTACTTTACAGCAGTTATAACAATTATCAGTCCTTTAATTAGGACAAGTATAATTTGTGTGTGTGTGTGTGTGTGTTTTTCCCTTTTGAGCCCAGGGAAAGGTGTAAGGAACCTGCTCTTGTGAGGGGCTGGTTTGCAGTACCTCCACCTGTACATTTTTTGCTCTTTCTCCCAGAATCATAGAATCTTGGACATTGCCTAGCCCAAATCCCTCAATTCATACTAAGGCTCAGAGAGGCAATCTGAAGTGCCCAGCGTCACAAAGTGAAACTGGGGCATAGAACCCGGGTCCCAGCCCTTGTACTGTTTGCTATAGGATATTCTAGAACTTCCGTTTTTGCTTTTTCAGATTCACAGGAACTGTCATTACATGCAAGGCATTTGAAATCAGCATATGCTGTTGTTACATGCCATGGATTCAGTTCTAACTCATTGACCCTATATAGGATTTCTGAGAAGCAGCTGGTGGATTTGAACCACCGACCTTGTGGTTAGCAGTCAAGTACTTATCCTACAGTGCCAAACCAGGGTTCCATAGAGAATCTGTAGGGGGTTTTATGCAGTATTTCTTCTGAAGACCCTGAAATAGTTAGTTGCACATTTGCTCTCACTTTTTTTAGTCTCATAACAAGCCACTGAGATTCAATTTCTTTCTCCCAATAGTCTCCCTCAATTTACTCTCCTACCTTGAATTACAATTGAATGTGTGGGTGTGTGGCTTCCCCACTTAACCTGAGAAAGATTGGAAGAGGGGCCTGAGAGACGGATTCTCGAAGCGGAGGAGGCAGAATACATTTGGGGCTAAGGATCATTCACTGAAGTATCACTGTTGTTAAGTGCCATCGAGTTGATCCCGACCCCTAGCGACCCTGTATAGGGTTTCCTAGGAGCAGCTGGTGAGCTTGAACCGCCAACCCTGCAGTTCAAATGGCTTTGCAGTCTGACGCATTAACCCACAGCGCCACACCAGGACTCCCTAATCCCCACTCTGTGCATATGTTTATTACCTCCTGTGTCCCCATCCCTGACTCTCCAAAGATCCTCCTCCTTCTCCTTTTTGTCTACCACTCCTCTGGAGTGTGCTGAGACACACAGCTCGGATCTCCACTTACTAAATGTTGCTGGCTCTTCCTGCCATGAAATGAGTTTTTTTTCCTTTTCTCTCCACACTCCTGCCCTGGCCCAATGTAACTACTTCCTGGAAATAGGACATGGCCCTTGTCTAGCCTTGTAAATCATAGGAACCCAGCTTCTTACTGTGGAAGATATATCATGTAGATACTTGTGAATACAGAGGATTTTCCCTTCAAAGTGTACTCCTACCACTTTGAAAATGTAAACAATGCTGAGTGCTGCCATGTGTCCCATACTGGGAATCTGCATATATGATGTTACAGGAAAGAACTGGACAGGTTGGACAGCTTTCTACTCTTCTTGGAAACTACTTCCAGACCACATATGGACAAGGAAAGGTACAAGGAGGGAGAACCTTGTCACAGCTACTTGTCAGTTCCAGTTGAACAGTTTTAGAATCATCTCACTATATAACCATCCCCGACATCAGCATCTGACTCAGAAGCATCACTTTCCTCTGAAACAGTATCTTCGGACCACATGTCCTCTGTGGAGGCTGGCAGTGTCCCCTCCTCCCTGGGGACTGGAAAGCTTGGTTCCATCTCACTAGGGTCCACTAGATCGACTGTCTCTTCCGGAGGAGATGGTAGCATTGGAGGGATGTCTGTGACATTGTCCAGGACCCTCACAAACACAGTGTTTAAATTCACATTAAAGATTCCTCTCCCTTTCGACCTTTCTGGGGAGCTGTTGTTCTCTTCAGAAAAGGGGTCCTGGAGCAGACTCTCTTTCCTTTCATAGGGTCTACTTGAATATTCTGACTGTTGGGGGCAGGGGCCTGGCACCAGCAGGGGCTCAGCCTCTGCCTCTGGCAGGTCAAGTTCGTCTGCATCTGGCTCTGTGAGCTGCAGCACCTCAGAGGTGGAGGAGGTAGAGATCTGAGTCAGGGCTTTGCCGATTAGTCCACGCCTGGTGTAGCCACCAGCGCTTGTTCTAGTGGCTGTTTCCTCTTCGCTGTCACTCTCCTCGTAACTGTAGTTCCACTCTTTCTTCTTTCGTTTGATATAAATGACCTCCACAGCATCCACTGCTTCCAATGGTGGCGGCTCAGGAAATATCCAGGCTGGCCAGTTATGAAAATTCTTAAAAACAAAACAAAACAACAGTCTGTGTTCATTCTGAGTTCTGGGGTCTTTATTTTTTATATAATACAACTTGATGAGCTGAACTATATGATGGTGAGGATGATGCTGATGGTGGCAACAACCACCTTAATAATGGCTAACAGTGGTGGTAGTGGTAGTTATGTGCCGTGGAGTCAGTTCCGACTCATAGCAACTCTGCATAGGGTTTCTGAGGGTATGAATCTTTATGGGAACAGAAAGCCTCATCTTTCTCCCACGGAATGGCTGCTAGTTTTGAACAGCTGACCGTGAGATTAGTAGCCCAAGTCATAACCAGCTGAAAGAGGACCACCAAAGAAGAACTTACACATTGGAAATACGGAGTTAATGAAGATTGCATATACCATGGACTCAGAAGAATGAACAAATCTTGTCTTGGAGGAAGTACAGCTAGAATGCTCCCTAGAAGTGGGGATGACGAGACATATCATTAGGAGAGGCCAGTCCCTAGAAAAGCACATCATGCTTCCTTCGTAAAGTGGACGGTCAGTGAAAACAGAGGAAGACCCTCAATGGTTGACACATGGCTGCAACTATGGGCTCAGATATACCTACTATTGTACGGATGGTGCAAGACCAAGCAATGTCTTGTTCTCTTATACAGAAGGCTGCTATGAGTGAGCGCTAACTTGACAGTACCTAACAATAACTGTAGATAAAACCAAAACCATACAAGTTGCCACTGAGTGGATTCTGACTCATGGCAGCCCCATGTACTGCAGAGTTGAATTGTATTCCATACAGTTTTCAAAGTTGTGACCTCTCAGAAGCAGATTGCCAGACCTTTCCTCCAAGGTACCTTTGGGTGGGTTTGAACCACTAACCTTTTGGTTAGGAGTCAAGTGCTTAGCTTTTTGCACCACCCAGAGCTCCTAACAGTAAATTGTTGTTGTTAAGTTCTGACTAACAGCGAACCTGTATAGTTTCCAAGAAGCAACTGGTGAGTTTGAACAGTTGACTTTGTGGTTCAAACTGACTTTGCAGTCCAGCGCATTAATCCACAGCATACACCAGGACTCACCTGCTTACTTGAGCACAGGGGAAATCTCTCCACTTAAGCTGGAAGTTTATCCAACTGTGGATTACCAAGACATCCTTGTTGCTGTTGTTAAGTGCCATCGAGTCATTTCTGACTCATTACAACACTGTATAGGGTTATTGAGGCTGATGAGTTTGAACCACTGACCTTGTGGTTGAGTGTATATCCTACAGTGCCACACCAGGACTCCTAAGATATCCTTAAGGGGTATCAAAGAGTGGGTGTACTCTAGAAAGGCCACTTCGTCAGGGTCAAAAACCAGGGGAATGTGTACCCCTTGATCTGGAGGTGTAGAGATCTCTCAAAGGTAAAAGCTCAGAGCTGGAAGGGGTGTATGGTAGAAAACGCGTACTGGACACAGAGGGTGGAGTGAATAAACAGAAAACAAGGCAGGCTGAGTTTCACTTAGTTGGGGAATTCTTCCTTCCCCAAGAGGATCGTAATGGAGCTATGGTTAAGGATAATGGTCATGGGATTCCTTTCCAAGACCTCTTATCACCATCAGCATGGTCCTCCTATTTACACCCCTGCACCTGCACCTCCACCACTTTGATGAACCTGCTCTACCCAGACCCAGCCTTGGGAGAATGGCCACAGGCAACAAAACATACTCAATACGAGAAAAGATACTCAATTAATTTACTTTCCTTAACAGCATTGACATCCTAGCTATTCAAGGAAGGAAAGACTTGGATTGTATGGGGATATGGAGCCTTAAGAATTTTAAGATCTAAAAGTTTTTTTACAAACAAGCTTTTGGAGATAATTGAAAAAGCTCAGCATTTCAAAAGAGACAAAAACCAAGTCATACTAGGTGGAATAATGGAATTAAGGAAAATTTAGAATTAGGATTTCAAGACTATTGTCCTAAAAGCCTATATATTAGCTGAAACTTAAAATATCAAGAAAAGGAATGTAATAATTGGAAACTGAATAAAGGCAGAAAAGTCAAAGCAGATACGCTAGTAAACTACAAAATAATGAGAGTAATCAAGCAAATAAGGATAAAAGACATTAATAAAATATAAAATTTTGGGTTAATCAGCAATAAAATAAAATAAAACATGTAAAGGATAAAAAATTATAAAGGAGAAATGTTAGTAAATGGGAAGGTAAGGATCTTCTTATAATACAGATGAGTACATTTGATAATCAAATTAAATGGATGAGTACTTTTAAAATGACAAAATATAAGGACTCACTAAGAAACAGAGGACAATATAAACGCAAATAATAGAGCAAGAAATCATTTACGTTTCCAACGAATGACATTCCAAAGAACATTATCTATTATGTCAACATGCAGACTCCAAGGACAGATAAGACAGCTAACTAATGAAGATTACCATCGGGGGTGGGGGGTGGGGGGGGAAATAAATTAGGCCAGTCTCATTTATTAGCATAAATCTAAAAGTGCTATGTAAGATTTTAGAAAAAAACAAAATAACAAAATAATTATTTACTATGAATAGGAGGATTTGTTTACTTTGAAAAATGCCAGGCTAATATTTGCAATGAAAATGATAAAGAGTAAATCTCAAATAATTATCTCAACAGATGTTCTATTGGGTTATCTTTCTCTTATAGATTCACAGTAATTCTTTAAAAAATATGTACACGAAATGTTTGAGAATTATTTTGTTACATATATTTTCTCTCAGTCTGTGCTTTATCATTTTACTCTCTTCATGGCATTGTTGTTGTTGTTGTGTGCCGTGGAGTCGGTTCTGACTCACAGCGACCCTGTACAGGGTTTCCGAGGCTGTAAATCTTTACTGGAGCAGAAAGCCTCATCTTTCTCCCACAGAACAGCTGGTAGTTTCGAACTGCTGACTGTGAGGTTCGCAGCCCAATTCATAACCTCTATACTACCAGAGCACCTTCTTTATGGCGTTAGATGGGGGGACAAAATTCTTAATTTTAATGTAAGAAAACTTTTCATTTAAAAAACAAAGCAAAAACTTTATGGCTTTTGATGGTTTTATATTTGAAGAAAACCTTCCTTATCTCAAAGTCATATGTTGTTGTGAAATGCCGTCAAGTCAGTTTTGACTCACAGTGACTATGTACAGGGTTTCTGAGGCTGTAAATCTTTGCAGGAGCTGAAAGCCTCGTCTTTCAGGAATAGGTGGCTGGTAGGCTTGAACTGCTAACCTTGAGGTTTATAATCTAGTAGAATCTCATATAATGCTTTCTACAACTTCTCCAGTTTTGTCTTTTATATTCTAGTCTAACTGGAACTGATGCGTGTGTACAGTGTGAGGTAGGAGACAAACTTCATTTCTCCTCATATGTTGTTGTTCAGTTCAATCATGTTGGTTTCATAGCGAGCCTATGCACAACAGAATGAAACACTGCAGGTTCAAATGCCATACTAACAACTGTTATCTTTCAGCCTATTGTTGCTACCACTCTGCCAATCCATCTTATTGGGAGTCTTCCTCCTTTTTGCTGACCCTTCAATTTGCCAAACATGATGTCCTTCTTCAGGGATTAGTCTCTCTTGATAATTGGTCCCTCCAAAGTATGACAGGTGAAGTCTTGCCATCCTGGCTTCTAAGGAGCATTCTAACTATACTTCTTCTAAGACAGATTGGTTTGTTCTTCTGGCAGTCCATGGTACTTTTAATCTTTTCCAACATAATTCAAATACATTGATTCTTCTTTGATCTATCTTATTTGCTGTCCAACTTTCACATGCATATAAAACAACTGAAAATCCCACGGCTTCGGTCAGGCATACCTTAGTTCTCAAACTGATTTCTTTACGCTTTCATACTTTAAAGAAGTCTTGTACACCAGATTTGCCTAATGTAGTATATCGTATTATTTCTTGACTGCTGCTTTCATGAATGTTGATTGTGGATCCAAGCAAAATGAAGTTTTCCCTTAGTCTTTTACAGTAGTGGTCCTATGCAGCATAAAATGAAGTTTTTAACAACTTCAATCTTTTCTCCATTTATCATAATGTTATATATTTAGGTCAGAACTGAGGATATTTGTTTTCTGGACTGAAGATCAAAGGCTGTAGTCTTTGATCTTTATGAGTAAATATTTTAAGTCCCTTCAATTCCAGCAAGTAAGGTTGTATCATCTGCATATCGTAGGTTGTTAATGAGCTTTCATCCAAACCTGATGTCACATCTTCTTCATATAATCCAGTTACTCTGATTATTTGCTCAGCATACAGATGGAATAAGTATGGTGAAAGGATACAACCTTGGCATTCACCTTTTCTGATATTAAACCATTCAGTGTTCCCTTGTTCTGTGTGAATGACTGCCTCCTGCTTCTTGGTCAATGTGTAGGTTGCTTATCACAATGAATTGTTCTGGCATGCCCATTCTTCGCAATGTTACTAATAGCTTGTTATGAGCCACACAGTTGAACACCTTTAGTCAATATAGCACAGGTAAACATCTTTCATGGTATTCTCTTTCAGTCAATATTCATCTGACATTGGCAATGATATTCCTTTTTCCACATCCTCATCTGAATCTGGCTTGGAATTTTGGCAGTTCCCTGTTCATATTCTATTGCAACTGAATTATGTTAAGCAAAAATTTACTTGAATGTGACATTTAATAATATTGTTTGATGAGTTTCACATTCTGTTGGGTCATCTCTTTTTGGAATGAACATAAATATGAATGCCTTCTAATTGGTTAGCCAGGAAGCTTTTTCCCAAATTTCTTGGCATAGATGTGTGAGCACCTCCAGGGCTGCATCAGTTTGTTGAAAGAGTCTATTTCTATTCCATCAATTCCTGTAGCCTTGTTTTTCACCAATGCCTTCAGTGCAGCTTGGACTTCTTCCTTTAGTACCTTTAGAACTACCTTTAGTTCTTGATCATGTGTTACCTCTTGAAATAGTTGAACATTGACATTTCTTTTTGGTACAGTAGCTCCGTGCATTCCTTTCATCTTCTTTTGATTCTTTTGGCATCATTTAATATTTTGCCCATAGAATCCCTCAATATAGTAAGTCGAGGCTTGGATTTTTTCTTCAGTTCTTTCACCTTGAGAAGTGCTGAGCATGTTCTTTTCTTTTGATTTTCTAACTCCAGGTCTTTGCACATTTGATTATAATATTTCACTTGGTTTTCTGAAACTGCCCTTTGAAATTTTCTGTTCAACTCTTTTACTTCATTTCTTCCATTAGCTTTAGCTTCTCTATACTGGAGAGCCAGTTTCAGAGTCTCTTCTGACATCCATTGTAGTCTCTTCTTTCTTGGATGCAACTTTCTTAGCCTTTTCTCACCAAGGCAGCTTTCCATTTTCTCAGAACTTCTTCCTAGCAAATCTCTGCGAGCATCCTGTGACCTTTGCAAAAAAAATCTATCCATATTACCCTTTTGGGATTCGACAAAACAGTTGCCATAATTTAACTATCCCAGTAGATCCCTTCAGAAGCTGTTGTTTTGACTGACCTTTTTTTGAGGATAACCTAAGGAGACGAAGATGAATGTATTATTGACAGAATTCATCTGCAGCCATCCGTTGGTCACAGAGACATATTCAAATACTGTTTAAAATAGACTTGTGCACGTATGAACTGGAACCCCAGTAACAATACTTTTTGGCTTACCTTCATAAAATGTCGGTATATATGTTTATAGAGATGGAAAAGAACCCAAAAATATACATAATCTCTTGGTGTTTTTAGACAATGGGATTGTCGTCTGTGAAAATATTTGTTAAAGTAAAAAATAAAGCTATAAATAAACAAACAAATCCCCCCTCCCCCCATAAAACTACATACCAAAGCTTTGGGGAAATGATTTCTTGAGCATATACAACCAATCCGTTTCATTAGTACTAAACTGCTTATGAATACAGCTGCTATTAAAAACACAGCGGTTACTCCTCCTATTTTGGCAGGTTCTGATGATTCTGTTGATGAAAAATTAAATAACTTTATTTCAAAATAAATCCAATAAATGTTCACAGAATATATGTGCTTTGGTCTGATGGTGAAAGGTTACAAGGAAGCAAAAGTTTGAAAAACTAGTTTTAAGCTATTAATACAGAATAATGAAAGGAACTCTGGTAGCATAGTGGTTATGAATCGGGCTGCGAACCTTAAGGTCAGCAGTTCAAAACTACTAGCTATTCCACGGGAGAAAGATGAGGCTTTCTGTTCCTGTAGAGATTTACAGCCTTGGTAACCCTGTGCAGGGTCGCTATGGGTTGGTTCCAACTCCATGGCACATAACCACCACCACCACAGAAGAATGAAAAGCAATCCAAATACATGTGTGTGTGTGTATATATATATACATACATATAGTATGAGGAGCTCTGGTAGTGTAGTGGATATATATGTTGTTGTTGTTGTTGTTAAGTGCCATCAAATCAATTCCGACTCATAGTGACCCCTGTATAGGGTTTCTGAGGAGCGGGTGGTAAGTTTGAACTGCTGACCTTGCAGTTCAAACAACTCTGTGGCCCAATATACATATATCTTAAGTGATGTTGTTGTTGTTGTTAAGTGCCTTCAAGTCAGTTCTGATTCATAATGACCTTGTACAGGGCTTTTGAGCAGCTGGTCAACTTGAACTGCCGACCTTGCGGTTCAAACCGACCTTGCAGTCCAGTGCATTAACCCACAACGCCCCACCAGGATTTAATTGTTTCAATTTGTTCTGTAGTTGCACTGGCCAGTATGGTAGCCATTAGCCACATGTGGCTATTTAATTTGAAATTTATCAACATTAAATAAAATGTCAATCTCAGTTTCACAGTCGTACTAGTTGCATTTCAAATGTCGCTAGCTACCTGTCAATATGGACTGTAGGCAGGAAGAAGTGGAAAAAGAGGAGTCTTCCGGAAAAAAAAAGCAACTGCGTCATTCTGTGGCTGCACTTTGGTCAAGTCGGGACCAGAATCAGGACTCTGCAGCCCATGCCTTATCCTGTTACAATTTCTCCTTAGATTTTTTGTCAAAATTCCTTTGGAAAATTTCAATCCTTTTTCACTTAAGTCCAACTAGACTGAGAAGAAGTGGGTAGTTAAATATCTAAAAAACAGGCCCAAATCAAACC
>NW_006408567.1:10433804-10434741 GCF_000296735.1 Chrysochloris asiatica | reverse complement strand
CAGAAGAACAAATCAATTTGTGTTGGAAGAAGTACAGCCAGAATGCTCTTTAGAAGCCAGGATGGCAAAACTTGCCTCTTATAGTTCGGACATGTTGTTAGGAGGCACCAGTTCCTAAAGAAGTACATTATGTTTGGTAAAGTCAGAAACAAAAGGAAGACTCCCAACAAGAATGATTGTCACAGTGGCAGCAACAATGGGATCAAACATAGCAACAGTTGTGAGGGTAGTGTAGCGGAAGGATGAATGGTTGGAAAACATGGCCTGGGTGATAGAAATGACACTGGAGATCGCATGATAGAATTTTGCAAGACCAATGATTTCTTCATTAAAAATGACTTTTATAAGCAACATAAAAGGTGACTATGCATATGAACCTCAACAGATGGAATGCACAGGAATCAAAATTGATTGTATCTGTGGAAGAGACAGTGGAAAAGGTCAATATCATCAGCCAAACAAGGCCACGGGCAGACTGTGGAACCGATCATTAATTGCTCATATGCAAGTTCAAGCTGAAGCTGAAGAAAATCAAAACAAGTCCACAACAGCCAAATATGACCTTGAATATATCCCACCTGAATTCAGAGACATCTCAAGGACAGACTTGATGCATTAGACACTAACGACTGAAGACCAGAAGAGCTGTGGGATGACTTCAATAATACATAAAGAAAGCAAAAGGCGATTTTGGAGACCAAAGTGGATGTCAGAGGAGACCCTAAAGTTTGCTTTTCAGCATAGAAATGCTAAAGCAAATGAAAGAAACAAGGAAGTAAATGAACTGAAGAGAAAATTTCAAAAGGCAGCTCCAGAAGACAAAGTATTGTAATAAAATGTGCAAAAACCTGGAGTTAGAAAGCCAAAAGGGAAGAACACGCTCAGCCTTTCTCAAGCTGAAAGAAAAGAAGAAAAATTCAAGCCTTGACTTGCAATA
>NW_006408567.1:10422428-10433144 GCF_000296735.1 Chrysochloris asiatica | reverse complement strand
GTGTCAGGGTTGTGTTCTTTTAGCATACTTATTCAGTCTGTATGCAGAGCAAATAATCTCAGAAGCTGGATTATATGAAGAAGTATGTGACATCATGATTAGAAGAAGATTCATTAACAACCTACAATATGCAGATGATACAACCTTGCTTGCTGAAATCAAAGAAGACGTAAAGTATGTACTGAAGATCAAAGACTACAGCCTTCTGTATGGATTGCACCTCAATGTAAAGAAAGCAAAAATCCATTACCACTTGACCAACAAATAATATCATGATAAATGGAGAAAACATTGAAGTTATCAAAGACTTCATTTTGCTTGGATCTATAATCAACACTCATAGATACAGCAGCCCAGAAATCAAACGACGTATTGCAATGGACAAATCTGTTGCAAAACACCTCTTTAAAGTGCTCAAGAACAAAGATGTCACTTTGAGGACTAAGGTTTGACTGACCCAAGTAATGTTATTTTTGGTTGTCTCATATGTGTGTGCAAATTGGACAATGAAAAAAGAAGACCAAAGAAGAATCAATATACTTGAGTTATGGTGTTGGAGAAGAACATTGGCAGTACCACGGACTGCCAAAAGAACAAACAAATCTGTGCTTGAAGAAGTACAACCAGAATGCTCCTTAGAAGCCAGGATAGCAAGACTTTGTCTTTTATATTTGGGACATGTTATCCCGAGGGATCAGTCCCTAATGGACACATCATGCTTGGTAAAGTGGAAGGTCAGTGAAAAAGAGGAAAACTCCCCAACCAAGATAAGATGGGTTGACATGGTGGCCATTGCAATGTGCTCAAATATAACAATAGTGAGGACGGCACAGGACTGAGCAGTGTTTTATTCTGTTGTGCACAGAGTTGCAATCAGTCAGAACTGATTCAATGGTACCTAACTGCCACAACAAATAATGACATCTAGTATGTGGTGTTATTGGATAAGCACTCAACCACAAAGTCAGTTTGAACCAACAGGTTAGTAGTTGAAAGTCACCAGTCGCTTCTCAGAAACCTTATACAGGGTTGCTATGAGTTGGAACCAACTTGATGGCACTTAACAATAACAATATAATGTAATCAACACCATTATGAGATCTGCTGCAAATATCCAATCAAATGAAAGGAAGTTTCCTTGAGTGTGTAGCCTGCTATTAATATATTAGACACTTGAGCCAAACGTCTTGCTTTTTGCTGGGTTTAGGTCCTACATTTGTCTCATCATTCTACCGCCAGTTCTTTGAACCTGAGCCAGTGGCTCTATTGCCTGCTGACCCTGGGGGTCATCAGCAGCCTGCTATTTTACCTGCTCTACCTGTCTGTCGTTTGACCTGTTGATCCTGGTTCACCTGACTCACACACTTGGAACTTTCCCATTTCTACAGTGGTGTGAGCCACTTCCTCGATATAAACTTGTCTTTATATATACATATACAATCTTCAGTAGTTTTGCTTCTCCAAAGAACCCACCTTAGACAGTGCTTTATGACTTTTAGATTCTGAATTTTCAAAGGTGAACATACCTGATACCTGGGTGGGAAGACGGATACATTTTAAGGGGGATTTTATTATTTCTTCAGAAGCTTTCAGCTCAAAATAAACAGATACACAATGGTTTATGTTTGGAATTAATTTGTCAATGACATAGCTGAAATTTCCAGTAAGGTTTCCATTTATTTGGGGGATGTGCTGTAAAAACAATAAGCAAAAATTAATAAGACTTTTAGCAAGAAATGCATTTCAAAACTGATTCTTATGGATTAAATTATCTCCCACAAAATATGTGTCAGAATCCTTAACCCCCAAATGTGTGCTGGATGTAATCCCTTTTGGGAATAGGCTTTCTTGCTATGTTAACAATGCTATATCAGTGTAGGATGGGACCTAAATCCAATCTCTTCTGAGTTACAAGGAGAAGTATAAACACAGAGACAAGCAAGCATAAATGGGGGAAACTTAGACACCACTGGTAGACCAAAGGAACTGAAGCTGAAGGAGACAAAGATTTTCCCCAAGAGCCGACAGTGAGAGACACCTTCTTTGGAACAGGTGCCCTGAATTTGGATTTCTGGACTCCTAAGCTGTGAGAAAATAAATTTCTGTTTATTAAGTCTACTCACTTGTTATAGTTTTGTTACAGCAGCACAAAGAAACTAAGACACAGCCCTAATATCTCTTTGGGGGATTTGCCTTCGAATTTTAAAAAGGGACAGAAATATCACAGGCTTGGGAAGAAAGAGTACTAATAAGTCATTTATGAGAAAACTATATTCATGCATATACAAGCGGGCTTCAAAAACATTGTGAAAAAGTTTCATTATTTTTTCATTCCATTTTTCCATGAACTTTTTGAAGTCTCCTCATAGATCTAAACCATGGAATCATGTAATCTAGTACTTTCACTCAATGAGATGAAAAATACCAACAGGGAAATAGCTCTTCATGTTAGTTTTATAAGATTCTCTTATTAACAATATGTGACTACTTTATACTTCAGAAAGTGCTTTCATACATATTAATTTATTTGATTATCAAAACAGACTACAAGGTTAGTATCATCCCCACTCTGCAGATGAAGAGACTATAGCTCAGAGAGGTTATGTAACTTCCTGAGGTCACACAGCTTGCTTGTACAAGAAATAAGGCTGAAGTCTAGGTTTTCTATTTTATCACTTAAAACACTTTGCCTCTTCTTTTCCAAGTAGCTCTACTTGGAATTATAAAAATCAGAGGAAATTTCTTTCATGATATAACAACTTTTTAAACTGATTCACAGGTGTTGAAATGCATCACTAGCGGTTTTATAGGCACCCTCATGCCACCGTGGGTTAAGTATTGGGCTGCTAACTAAAAGGTTGGAGGTCCAAACGCACTATCTGCTCAGGGAGTGAAAGATGTGGCAGTCTGAGTCTGTAAAGATTGACTGACAGCCTTGGCAATGCTGTGGAGTTCTACCCTGTCCTAGAGGGTTGCTATGAGTCAGAATGGACTTGACAGCAGTGACTATGGCAGTTTCATAAAACATAGGCTTTTTAGCCACTTAAATACAGCCTTCCACAACATGTTTTTCTGCTGGCTTCTATTTGGAAGAAGGAGGAATTGCTTAAATACCCAAGAGTAATGAAGAAAGGGGGAAAGGAGCAGACCAGATATCATGGGGGAGGCTTCTAGCTCGACTCTTCTAACTGTCTCCAATTTGCCTCTTTCTTGACACTCTTTTTTTTTCTGGAAATTTTTTATTGTGAATTGAGTGAAGGTTTATAGCGGAACAGCAGAACACCTGGGTTCCAGACCTGGTGCTGCCCTGAGAGAGATCTGAAATAGTTTTGCAATGCTTGTTTCAATTGCATTGTGAAAACGGAAGCTTCCACCAAGCTCTTTCCTCCAGTGCATATCTATGCCCAGTTCCTCCTCTCTCGTGACTCCAGGGACTCCATTCCTGCTCCCAGCAACCCCTCCATGTTCTCAGGAGATGTCATCCATTCTCCTACTCCAGGATTCAGCAATGCACCCTGCCCCCAACACTCCATAGGCCTATGAACATGCTGCGGTTTCTCCTATCCCCAAAACTCCTCCCTTTGCTCTACTTTCCACTGCATATCTCTCCTTCCCTTTACAGGAAAACTACTGGAAAGAATGAGCGCTCATCTGTCTCCAATTTGCCTCTTTCTTATCACTCTGTTTTTTAAAAAAACAAAACAAAAACAAACAGCTTTTTATTGTGAATTCAGTGAAGGTTTGGGGAGAAGATCATCAGTTTTATATTGCTTATCACTCTTAAATGCTAAATTTCTCTGCTCAAGGTCACAAACTTCCATGTTGCCAAACCCAATCATCAAGCCACAGTCTCCTTCTCATTTGCCCTGTTTGCAATTTTTGACGCTACAGTTCACACTCTCCTGAACTTGCTTCTCTTGGCTTCCATTATACCACTTCTACCTGGTTCTCCTCTGATAACATGCCTTGCTCCTACTCGGATTCTTTTGTGGTTTCTTCCTCATTTGCTGGATCCCCAAATTTTAGGGTCCTCCAGGGGTCTTCTCTTCTCTCAGCACCTTCACTCACTGGTCTTATGGTGTCCAAGTCACATCCAAGAAGTCAACACTCCTCAAACAACTCCCCAAGGACATCTCTCCAGCTGGGAGTTCTCTCCTGAACTCCAAACTTGTAATTCAACTCCTGCTCAGCATCTCCTTCCAAATGCCGAATAGGCATCTAAAACATTAACAGGCCTGTAACAGAACTACTGATAGCTACTTCCCCACCTGCTCTGACCATACTCTTTTCCATTTTAGTTCATGGCACTTCCATACTTCCAGGTGTGTGTGCTGAAAATTTGAGAGATCACTCCTCGTTCTCTCCTGCACATCCAAGCCATCTGAAAATACTGTCAGGTCTACATGCAAAACACATGCAGAATCTTATCAGTTCTCACTGCCCCCATTTCTGACTTTAACCCCTGTGGTCTAGTCTTCTTTTAAAAACTGTGAATTGGGTAAATGTGTGCAGAATAGATCTGTTTTCCATTCAAGAATTCACACACATTTTGTTTCATCTCATTCACTGCAATCCTCACAATGAAACATCATTTATTGCACTTCCTCTCGGTGTGTGGTGGAGCACACAGGGGGCAAAGCTAAGAAAATTAATCCGTGGTCTAAACACACTAGCCAGGATGCCCTGTTGAAGCCTTAGGTCAGATTCAGTTGCTCTGTTGCTCAAAGCTCTCAGTGGTGTCTATCACATTCTCTGATCAAAATAAACAGACAATGGTATACTGTGGCCCACAATGCCCTTCATGAACGAGACCCCAAAACCTCTCTGACTTCTCCGTTAGTCATTCCCAGAAGGCTCACTCTAGCCTCAGGGCCTTTAGACTTCCTGTGTTCCTGTGTTCTCTGGAGTAGACCTGTGCCTAACATCTTGTGGGCAGGCTCTTAGACTTTGCAAGGTATAGCATTAACAGAGCTGCTATTGCAGCTTGACCCACTGGTGCATGCAAACAGTCTGCCCATTTTTGCTCATTTCAGCATGCTCAGAAAATGAAACAGGAATTGAATGAAGATTCAGTCTGTCTGTCATTAGGATCACCCCAATGTTGCCTACATTCAGTTAAGTCTTTCGTGGACACCAATCCAAACTCATTGCCATCAAGTCCATTCTGACTCATGCTGATTCCATGAGTTAGAAAGTAGACTCGCTCCATAGGGTTTCCTGTTAAAATCTTTACAGAAGCAGATTGCCAGATCTTTTTTTCTGTGGTGCTGCTGGGTGGATTCAAATGGCCATCTTTAGGTTAACAGCCTATCAAAAACTGTTTATGCCGCCCAGGGAAACCAGGAGACAGAGCCATGTGTGATCATTGCAGAAGCAGAAGTAGGTGCTTATCATATGTGGTTCAGCTAACTCACCTCTTTTGAAGATCTGGTTGCTCTCCATTTCTATACCACACATGTCTCTGCTGCATGTCTGTTGCTGTCATAAGAATCTGGCTTATTCTTTTATCAAACTGAAGTCCCAACTTTTCAGTTTCAGTCATGCAACTACATTTCCTTCTTTCTTCCTTCTTTCCTTCCTCCCTCCCTCCCTCCCTGCCTTCCTTCCTTTTTAAAGAGAATCCAGTACTTTCATTGCCAACTCAAAATTTCTTGATCCTAACATCAGAGTCCACTTACCTTCTTCACAATCTTCCCTGACTGCTGTTCAATGATGAGAGAAAAATAATGCACATTTATTATCTTGGGAGTGTAGGATGGAAATTTCACTATCACATTAATGTGGTCCATAAAGCCAAAAATCTCAAAGTCTGGTGGTTCAAAAGACAGTGCTTGGAGACAAAACCAAAAACATATCAAATGATCAGTCAATGCCAATATAATCATAATGTCTGCTATGGTCATACTACAGGCTTATTGACTTCTTTACACTATATTTTCTTTAATCTGTCAATGGCCATAGTTGTTACATATACATTTTTATTTTATTGGTTAAGAGCCAGAAACAATATATATGTTTTAAAAATAAGACCCCAAGACATCAAGCAAAAATTCTGGATGGAAATCAGCAACTTTCCAATTTACAGGATGTATTCTAAGCATACACACACAAACACGCACACATACAAAAGTCTCCCCACCCCACCCCCATGACAATAATAATATATAATCATTGTAGAACTATCAGAAAATACAGAAGGGCAATTATTCCTGAATGTACTTAATCATGTTTTGTCATGTTCTTGCTAGCACCATCAAATTGGCCCCCAACTCATGGCTCCTTCTCATACAATGCAATGAAACACTGTGTGGTTCAGCGCCAACCCCCTGATAGGCTGGGAATTGGACTCTTATGATCCTTAAGGTTTTCAATGGCCAATTTTTGGAAGTAACTCACCAGGCCATTCTTCTGAGTCCATCTTAATCTAGAAGACTATGGTCTGTGGGTAGTCTGTTTTGCATGGACTGGGAGTTAAGAATGTTCTGTTTGTGTTATTTGTTTTATTTTACTTATTTGATTTTTAGCAAAAATATAAAGAATCAGTGACAAACACCATATGTGGCCCACCAAGTCTAAAGAATTTCTTACCAGCCCTTTATAGATCCCTAATTTACAGCATCATCTTTCATGGTTAATTATATTCTACTAAATTGTTGTTGTTGTTAAGTACCGTCGAGTCAGTTCCGACCCATAACGACCCTGTATAGGGTTTCCGAGGCTGTAAATCTTTCCGGGAGCAGAAAGCCTCATCTTTCTCCCGTGGAGCCGCTGGTAGTTTTGAACTACTGACCTTAAGGTTCACAGCCCGATTCGTAACCACTATGCTACCAGAGTTTATAATTTAACCAATTTGGTGTTTTGAACATAAGATGGTCAATAATTTTTCTGAATATTATCAATATGTCAAGGAATACTCTTTGAGCTAAATCTTTACATTTATCCTCAATTATTGTTCTCTAGAATAAATAACTAAAGAAGAATTAGAGTAGGCACGTGTTAAAGTTTTTACTCATACTGCCATCACAAAAATCAGACTTCCTGCATTTCCTCTGGGGTCCTGTTGTGGTACTGTAGGATAAGCTACTTGTTGCTAGGTGCCATGCAGTCAGTATCGACCCTATACACAACAGATCGAAACACTGTCCAGTCCTGCGTCAAACTTGTAATTGTTTCTACATTTGAGCCCATTGTTGCTGCGACTGTGGCAATCCATCTCGTTGGGGGTCTTCCTCTTTTTTATTGATCCTTCAATTGGTCCTTCCTGACAATATGTCTGAAATATAAGAGATGAAGTCTAGCCATTCTGGCTTCTAAGGAGTACTGTGGCAGTACTTCATCCAACACAGATCTATTTGTTCTTATGGCAGCCCATGGTACTTTTAATATTCTCCTCCAACACCATAACTCAAATGCATCAAGTGTTCTGTGGTCTTACTTATTCACTGTCCAACTTTAGCATGCATATGCGGTTATTGAAAATACCATGGCTTGGGTCAGGTGCACCTTAGTCCTCAAACTGACATCTTTACTCTTCAACACTTCAAAGAGGTCTTGTGCAGCAGATATATCTAGTGCAATGTATTGTTTGATTTCTTGATTGCTGTTTCCATGAGCATTGATGATTGATCTAAGCAAAATGAAGTCTTTGAAAACTTCAATCTTTCCTCCATTTATATGGAAATTGTTTATTGGTCCAGTGGTGAGGGTTTTTGTTTTCTTTACATTGAGGTGCAGCCCATAATGAAGGTTATGGTTGCTGATCTTCATCAGTATTTTAAGTTCTCTTCACGCTCAGCAAGTAAGGTTGTATCATCTGAATATCACAAGTTGTTAATGAGTCTTCCTCCAATTCTGATGCCACGTTTTTCTTCATATAATCCAGTTTCTCACATTATTGGCACAGCATACACATTGAGTAAGTATGGTGAAAGAATACAACCCTGGCACACAACATTCCTAATCTTAAACTATTCAGTGTACAGGTTCCTCATGAGGACAATTAACTATTGTGGAATACTTATTTTCTGCAATGCTGTCCATAGTTTGTCATGATCCACACAATTGAAAGCCTTTGCATAGTCACTAAATCACAAGTAAATACCTTGCTGGTATTCTCTGATTTTAGTCAACATATAACTGAGGTCAGCAATCGTATCCGTAGTACCTCTTCTGAGTCTTGCATGAAACTCTGGATGTTCTCTGTCAATGTATGGTTGCAGGCGTTTTGAACTATTTTTAGTAAAATTTTGCTTGCATGGGATATTAATGATGTCATCTGATGATTTCCACATTCTGTTGGGTCACCTCTCTTTGAAAAGGTCACAAATATGGATCTATTCCAGTCAGGAGGCAGGGTAGTTGTCTTCCAAATTTCTTGGCATAGGTGAGTGTGTGCCTCTAGTACTGTATCAGTTTGCTGAAAGATTTCAATTTGTATTCCATCAATTCCTGGAGCCTTGTTCTTTGCCAATGCCTTCAATGTACCTTGGACTTCTTCCTTCAGTATCATTGGCTCTTGATCATATGCTACCACTTCAAATAGTGGAACATCAATCATCTCTTTCTGGTACATTCACTGTGTATTCCTTCCATCTTCTTTTCATGCTGTCTGCACCATTCATTATTTTGCCCATAGAATCTTTCAACATTGCAAGTTGAGGCTTGAATTTTTTCTTCAATTCCCTCAGCTTAATGTGTTCATGTGTTCTTCCCTTTTGGTTTTCGAACCCCAGGTCTTTGCACATTTCATTATATTATTTGACTTTGTCTTTTCAAGATGCCTTTTGCAATTTTCTATTCAGCTCTTTTGCCCCCTCATTTCTTCCATTTTATTTAGCATTTCTATGCTGGAGATCAAGTTTCAGAGTCTCCTTTGATGTTCATTTTGGTCTTTCCCTTCTTTCTTGTCTTTGTAATGACCTTTTGCTTTCTTCTTATGTGATGTTCTTGATGACATCCCACAACTCTTCTGGTCTTCGGTGTTTAGTGTCTAACGCCACTGAAGGGAAAAAAGTTGCTTCATTGGCAAATGTTTTGTTACATATATTTTACTACAATAACGATGATCTAAAAAAAATCTATTGGGCTATGATTTGGAAGTAGAGTTGCAATAGCAAGGAAAACAACGGTCAAAGAGTCGTGGCAGGTTAGACACAGGTCACCAGAACTACACTTCTACCAGCTTGTGAAACAAACAGAAAAACAGCAACTGGTTGCTTCCACACACACACACACAGGCATTTTGTTAATGTTCTGCAGAGTATAGATTATCATTCTACTTTTCAGATAAGTAAACTGAGGCACAGAGAAGCAAAGTAACCAGTCCATGGTTACAGAGCTAGTGGCAGAGGCAGGAGGTGACCCTCGCTGAGTATGACACACCTGTGCAGACCTTCCTATCTCATGGCAGAGCAGATAACAATGACTTTGAGGAGGATGAGGATGAAGATGGGAGAGAGAGATTAACTTACTGTTCATGAGTGGGAAGAAACCCATCTTACAATGGATCAGTTCTGTGTTTCCTCTAAATCCCATGACTCTTGTGAGGTAGGACTCTTCCATGTTGTCCCACACATCTGTTAGGTTACAAAATAGTCTCGTGATATTTACACAGTTCTTGACAGTCTGCATGTCATCTTCTTTGCTTTGAAAAGAAAAGACATGAGAAAGGCAAATTAGCAATCATATCATGTGAATCACAATTCCTCATTTCCTTTAAGGTTCTGCTCAGATACCACTGTATCAAAGCATCATCCCCTCAGCACCTTATGGAAAACAGCACAAAAACATGCTTTCCTAATCCCTTATACCTTGCTTCCATCCTTTTCCTGCCCTTCCCTCCCACCTCTCTCACTCTGCCTAGTATCACAGTTGGTGGTAGCCAAGTCCAACTTTAGACCCAAGCCTGTCCAAGTCTCAGGTAGCTTTCTGGTGTGCCGCCGCTATTTCTTCCCAAGTAAAGATTAACATATATTATCAATAGGGTCCCCAGACATTTAGACTCCTGTCTTCAAAAAATATTTTGTTGTTGTTGGTAGGTGCCTTTGAGTTGGCACCAACTCATAGTGACACCATGAACAACAGAACAAAGCACTGCCTGATCCTAGGTCAATCTCATAATCGTTGCTACACATGAGCACATCGCTGCCACCAATGTGGCAATCCATCTTGTTGGGGGTCTTCCTCTTTGTCTCTGGCCCTGTACTCTACCAAAAATGATGTCCGCCTCCAGTGACTAGTTCCTCTTGATAATATGTCCAAAGTATGAGAGACGAAGTTTATCCATCCTGGCCTCTAAGGAGCACTCTGGCTGTACTTATTCCAGCACAAATTGGCTTGTTCTTTTGGCAATCGATGGAACTTTCAACATTCTCCTTCAACACCATAACTCAAAAGCATCAATTCTTCTATGGTCCTCCTTATTCACTGTCCAGCTTTCGCATGCATATGAGGTTATTGAAAATACCATGGCTTGGGTCAGGTGCAACTTAGTCCTCAAGCCGACATCTTTGCTCTTCAACACTTTAAAAAGGTCTTGTGCAGCAGGTTTGCCTAATGCAATATGTCGTTAGATTTCTTGACTGCTGCTTCCCTGAGTGTTGATGGCTGATTTGAGAAAAATGAAGTCTTTGACAACTTCAATCTTTTCTCTGTTGATAAGAATGTTGTTTATTGGTCCAGTGGTGAGGATTTTTGTTTTCTTTACATTGAGATGCA
>NW_006408567.1:10413655-10421638 GCF_000296735.1 Chrysochloris asiatica | reverse complement strand
ACGGGTGTTTTCTCTTTGACCTTCTAAGATTCTGAATGGAATCTCCCCCTTGCCCCACACACAAAAGTAAATGTCTCACCCGCCCCCACTTCCTCACACAATAGGAGAAAAAAAAAAAAAAAAGAAACGTAAAACCCACCTCATGATGGTGTACTCTAATGTATAGTGAGTTGGTACGATGGAATGGTTTTTTAATTTCCATGATAAAAATAAGTGGAAATTTCGTAGAGTCATCTTTAAAATACAAGGTTCATTTGAAAAATCTAAAGAAAACAGGGGATAAAAACACACAGGCTATTTGGAACCTAACATTATATTCTGGTCATTGCTGAAGCTGACCCTTGGGATCTGGAGCCTACCCTTCCATCAGAGTTGCGCTCCAAGGATCCCAGGAGTCCTGGAAACACAGGAAAGTCCAACTGGATATGGGAAATGAACTAATAAAATTAACTATGGAAAAACATTTTATCAGAGGAAGTAAGACTAGGAAACAGGAAATTAGCACTTTGTAAACAGAATTTGGACAGAAGGGCTCATCCAATTATCTTTGACTCTCAGTGGAGCAAATAATTAATGTCATTCTTGGGTATATGGAATTTTCCTCCTCCCCACGACTCTCCCCCCTCCCCTCCCCAGCCCACTCCCATTGAGTTTTCTCAACTCAACTCCCAACTTCTCAATGAAGTTCTCCTTTAGCAGCTCAGCAACTGCAAAGTTTCTATCTTCTGAATTCCTCACTGCAGAAGGGAGGAGTGTAGGGTAGGTGCACTTTATAGGCATGTAATCGCCACAATAATGCCAAGGTGGGTAGTGTGTTGCAGACCTGTTTTACAAACTATGAGACTGAATGTTTTGAAAGTGGGACACAGAAGAAGCAAATCAGACTCCAACACTACACTTGTCAAATATAACCATATATGGTTAAGTTGTCATGATCATCTATGCTTTCTTTCTTCCTGTGGTTAGGACCTGGGCTTTTGCTTCCTGGTTGCCAATTTGTTAATTGTCCAATGCTCTGTACCATGCCAAACATGTATTTAGTTTTTAGTTAAGCTTTAATATAAAAATATCATTTTCCTTTATCTGGTATTAATAAGAAAAAGAATACAAATGAAAGAGAAATTATTTCTGGATCATTTTTTGTTTGGCATAGTCTGTGTCTCTTCATTCTATTAGTGAGAATATCGAGCTCAATATTCTTTAATGGAGTTGTAAAGTTATTTCTAGTAATAATTACTCACAATTATAGAAGGTATTTGTGAAAACAACAGTTGGCCAATTTGAGCTCCTTTGACAAAGAAAGTATTGGAGGAAAAGATTGCAATAAAAGAGGCAACAGATATGGGATCAGAAATAAAATTTCCTATTTTTCAGACTTTAACCCTTTTACCAAATTTAGTCAAACCAAGAAAATCTCTTACCAAGCAAAGCAAGTGAAGTACCAAATGCAAGGCTGATGTACACTGGAAAGATGAAAAACATGTTAGAAAAGCAACAACATTTTCTCTGGACTCAATTTACAATGATTAAATCTGGGACGCTTTTAAACAGATGTATTAATATTGGATTGAGACTTTCTTGCACTAAAATAATGATGAAGTAAATGGTTCTTAGTAGTCAACACTGGTAGTACCACCAGCACATGGCCCAAAGATTGTGATCTGAGTAGATGCAAGTTGGGATCCTTTTGGGAGCTAGCACTAGTAATAGGGGTTAGGCTAGTTGACAGGCTGTTCCAAGAAGCAGTGATTGCTCTGGGAAAATTCTCAGAATATGAATAAGCATATTTATAATTAATAAACATTAAAAGCCTTCTGTGGAATCCTTGTGTGATCCCATGGGCTAATACACTGGACTGGAAGATAAGCCTCCTGGGTTAGGGAAGGCATTCAAAATACACAGTGGCTACACCAATGACCACCACTCATCTGTCTGTTGTACTGTGGTGGCTTACGTGTTGGTGATGGGATTGTTGTTGTTGTGAAGTGCCGTTGAGTTGGTTCCGACCTATAGCGACCCTGTACAGGGTTTGCGAGGAGCAGCTGGCGAGCTTGAACCACTGACCTTGCAGTTCAAACGGTTTTGCAGTCTGGTGCATTAACCCACAGCGCCACCCCAGGACTCCGGTGATGGGATTAGGTGGTAGCATAGTGGTTACGAATCAGCTGCTAACCTCAAGGTCAGCAGTTTGAAACTACCAATGGTTCCACAGGAGAAAGAGGAGGGTTCTGTTCCCGTAAAGATTTACAGCCTCAGAAAGCCCTGTACAGGGTCGCTATGAGTCGGAGCTGACTCCACAGTATATAACAACAACAACTACCTCTTGGTGTGGGTGCAGATACACGGGGACATTTGCTATCTGGCTGTTACAATGACAGGGGAGGGAGGTGACTGGTATTTAGCAGACAGAGGCCAAGGATGCTATACATCGTAGAGAATTGTCCCACCCAATATATCCATGGACCCCCTACTGATAAATCATGTAACAGATTGATACTGAAAAGTAACCAGAAGGTCAAGAAAAAGGAAGAATGAACAGGACTATTAAACAAAAGAAGAAAAAGACAATACATGAAATTCTCAAACCAAACAAAGTTCAGCATTGATTTCCTAGTATAGTGGATGTGGTAGGAGAGAAGGGATTTATCCTCTTCCCAAATACAGGATTAGGGTAATATACTCCTCTCAGGATTAGAGTAAGGGTGCTTTTGTTGCTGTTAAATGCCATTAAGTTGGTTCTGACCCATAGTGACCTTGTATAGGGTTTCTGAGGCTTTAAATCTTTGCAGAAGCAGAAAGCCTCATCTTTGCCCCTAAAGCGGCTAGTGGGCTCAAGCTACCAATCTTGTAGTTCATAGTCCAATGTTTATCTATACAGCTACCGCACTTCTCTTTTTCTAGATTACTATACTGTAAGCGGCACTGTAAGATAAGCACTGGACTGTGAACTATAAGGTCGATAGTTCAAACTCACAAGCTGCTCCTTAGAAACCCTATACAGGGTCACTATGAGTAGGAACCGACACGGCACAGCAACACTAACAATGAGGTCAAAGTATTTACCCAAGGTGAAAGCAAATCTGTACGTTGCTACTTAGTGATCGTGGGCAGAGGGCAGTAAAAAACACTAATGACTAAAAAAAGCAGATGATTCTAAAATTTCAGATCACCAATTAACAACCTGCCAAAAGATAATTTTTACTACTCTTTTTCAGCTTATAGGTCTTTGATTTTAATTTTACCATTCTTATCTAAAAAGATGAGGCGTTCTGCTCCTGTAAAGATTTACAGCCTCGGAAACCCTGTACAGGGTCGCTATGGGTCGGAACCGACTCGACGGCACTTAACAACAACAACAACATCTAAAAAGTACCCATGGCTATAAAAATCTTATAAAAGAATGAGTCGGAACCGACTCCACAGTACATAACAACAACATACAATATTTATCATTTCCCTTTGGTTGGTACATAGACTTCTCTCTAGAATATGCCTTCATTCCAAGAATGAAGGAAGTAAGATACATGATTCTTCAAATTACACATGCGGACATTTCCCATCATGACTAACCTTGATAATGGTTGTGTACCATTGACCAGTCCTGACTCATAGTGACCCTGGATAGGGTTTCTGGGGCTATAAATCTTTCAGAGCAGAAAGTCTCTTCTTTCTCCCGAGGAGCAGCTGGTAATTTTGAACTGCTGACCTTGTGGTTAGCAGCTCGTTACCCACTACAATACCAGAGCTCCTCTGACTAAGCCTTAAGTCATTCTTATTTATGTTTGTTTTCCTAAAATTAACCATAAAGCAGAAACTCGTTTTGAATGCAGATTATCAGCACAGGCTTCCTATTTAGTTTCCATCTTAACAGCTCACGTTAAGTAGACTGTAAAATGGCATTTAGACAGGGAGCTCAGCGTGCTGCTCCCGAGTAAGCTTTATGGAATGAGGGCTGAGAACAAGCTTGTTCCTATAAACCTAACAAACCAAATTGACTGCCTTCTAGTGGATTCAAATTCATAGTGAAACTACAGGACACAGGGAAACGGCTCTACCTCATAGGGTTCTCAAGACTGTAACTCTTTACAGGAAGAAGCAACCTCAGCTTTCTCCCACAGAGCAGCTGGTGGATTTGAACCTCCAGTCTGAAGGTTAGCAGCTCAATGCTTAACCCATCCCTCCAAAGTACTGGTGTGGCAATGTGGGTTAATGCAGTGGACTGCAAAGTCGCTTTGAACAGCAAGGTTGGTGGTTCAAGCTCACCAGCTGCTCCTAAGAAACCCTATACATACATGGTTGCTATGGGTCAGAATCAACTCAACAGCACTTAACAACACCAAACAGAGCTAGGACAAAAAGCAGCACTTACCCCACGGATACAAATTCAGAAGTCTGATTGCCGAGGCGTTCTGGCTGAAAACCATGATTGTTATTTTTTAAGTCCTTGCTTCATTTACTGTCACATCTTAAAGAAAAACAGAAACCAAGAAAATTCAGATGTCTAATATTCTGAAGTGTCTAATTAAATTGCAAAGATTTTTTAAAAAGGGGCAAATTTAAAAAAAAAGTTTATTAAAGACTAGCAAAACATAGCAAAATTCTTTTGAAGAGTAGTCTTACCTCAGCCTTAGGGGCTAATCAAACCCTTTCTGAGAAAGTTTCAATATAACTTTCTGCACAGATTTTAAACATATAAAAAGTATACAGTGTCACTTCCTTTAGAAAAGTCTCACTTCCTTTAAACACTGATGTTCACTGTTTTTGTGTGTGAATTTTTTAGAATGCCTTTATGTCTAAGCAAAAACAAACGTATACTCTTATTGTTCCTACTCCCCCACCTCTAGAACGAGGGGAGTAAGATAGAATTCCCACTGAGTAGTTTTCCTCTTGTCCAGCTGGGTCTGGCGATGACGGAGGGGTATAGGATTTTATGTTTCAATTGTGAGTAACTGTTATCAGGTCTAATGGTGATTGTCACAACTGTAAATGTAGAAGAGGTGTAACTAAAAGGGTGGAGCAGTTAATCTGTCATTTCAGGAACAGAGGATCCTAGGACCATCAAGAGGGAAGAACATGAGAGGAGTGAAGGATCCTAACTAGAAAAGCAGCGACAACAGAGATGGTGGCAGAGACGATGGCATAAAGACAGAGCAGCATAGGACTATAGACCCACGGACTGAGAAAGGCATTGTGCTTGTGGGCAGGAGGCTGGCTTGCAAAACATGTCCTTTGGACATTTAAACAAATATATATTTTCAATGTAGTATGCATACATCATAGAAAAAAAAAAAAAGAAAAGGTAATAGAGGTAAAAATACTGTTAACTTATGGTACATGGAGGGGATTGTAATCATTGCAGTGATTTGAATGTAAAACTGATGATCTGCCCTGTAAACCTTCACTCACTCAATTCACAAAAAAAGCTTTTTCTAAAAAAAAGAACCCATATAGGGTTTCTGAGCCTGTAAATGTTTTTTTTTTTTTTTTGGTGTGTGTGTGTCTGTGTGTATTCACCTGAATATTCAGGGAACTTTCACCTATTTTATTTCGTTTTCAGTTTTTTTCAAATTCCAACCAGAAGTTAAATACAATTAGAAGTGCAGCTAGAGTGCTCCTTAGAGGCCAAGATGGCCAAACTTTGTCTCTCATACTTTGGACATATTGTCAGGACGGAGCAGTTGCTGGAGAAAGATATCATGTTAGGTAAGGTGGAGGGTCAGAGAAAAAGCAGAAGACCCCCAAATAAATGGATAGGCCAACTGGCAGTATCAATGGCAACAGTAGTGAGGTTGGCCCAGGATCGGGCAGTGTTTCATTCTGCTGTGCATAAGGTCACTGTGAGTCTATACTGATTCGATGGCACCTAACAACAACAACAAAGCACTAGTGATATTCCAAAGGAATAGGATCATTCAGATTTACTCCAATAAGTATGCAATCCTTAAGCAAAGCTTTTCTTCATTTAAAAGAAAAAACAAAATGCAAAAACTATACCATAGTCTTTCCTTATGTTCATTGCACAAAATGAGTTCTGCTTTATTACACTCAATTAAAAAAACAAAAAACAAAGCAAGACAAAACAGAAACAAAATTTAAGATCCCAACTTTCATAAAACCTTTTTACACTCCCAGAAAAGCCCTCATCCCAGAAAAGCCTCATTTCTTTAACATGGTGTAGAAACCAGTATTTGTGCACAATTCACTATATTTTGTTTTCTTTGTAATAAAATCTCTTGTCTTTAAAACCACAAAACAAAACAAATACCAAAAAAGAAAATCTTTTATCATTGTTTCTGCAGCTATAGAGGTGTTTTCACTTACCTGCTTCAGACTCCAGATCTGGTTTAATGTGTATAACTGTATCTACACTCAGTAGAATACTCTTATAACAGGAACTTGGGGGAAAAGTGCTAGAAAAACAACAACAATAACAAAACTACATATGAATACTAGGAAACAAATATGGTCCAGTAAAATATGAGGCAGAATGCCTACAATGAGATGCTTTTTAAATTTTAAGATTTCTTTTCCGGCGTTGTCTTTTTTTTTACATTAAAAAAAACAAAACAAATCAACCACCTCTGGTCATTAGAATGAACTGACAGTGCTCTGGTACAACGGTGACTATAGCAAAGCTATTAAGATTGAAAAAAAAAATGTTATTTATACCGGCTACATTCACTTCTCATCCTCTAAATACTGATAACAGATGTCAATGACCCAAAAACCAGCCTAAGTGGGAAAACCATCTGAGTATCACCTGGTACTTTCAGCTGCATTCAGCATTTCAGTGTACAATAGTTCTTGCACGTCACATTTTTAGTAAGATGCTAATGCTGTGTGTGTAGCAAGTATGCAAAGCATGTGCTTTCACATGGTCCTTGCAGAAGACAGCTAATTTTTTTTTTTTTTTTAAAGTTCTGAGACACAAATGATTTAAAAAATCCAGAACGAACAAGTTTCAAAATGTATAGTGTTCCATGCATGAGTCCATTTCCCTTAAAGTCTGAAGGAATAAAGTGGTAAGAAAACAAGGAAAGCATTGTTGCTGTATTCTCCAATCTTTCCCACTGTGCTGGTCAGTGCTCTACTCTGGCATATACGGACAGGATGGAGGTGATCCTCTACGATGCCAACTGTCCAGTGGCTGAGTTGCTCCTGAGGCAGGTAGGGGCAAATGCTGCATAACTTGAAGATTGTAGCTTTGTTTTTTGGAGCCTCCAAGTGCTGTCTGTCAATGAAGAGAAAGACTGACTGGTTAGGATTGCTGACAACAATTCCAGTCTTGTCCTTGCAGCTCACAGTACATGCAGAAACTTTCTCAGAGTCACCGTGATGAAACTCAAATTTGGCCTGAAAAGGCCTAAAAGGCTTATCCGATTCCTTCCACCTAGAAAACAGGAGACAGACAATTTTTTCAATGTCATTCCATGGTTGAAGAGTGAAATCCATCTTCTCAGTACAGCCAATAACATCCCTTCTCCTGGTATCGAGGAGCATGGAGCTGTACCACATCCTTCTGTGAAAGCGCTATGGAACTTTCTAAGGAATCACTGGAATTTCGCACACTTTTCAGAATATTTTCTTCATAATTATTTGTCATGGCTGGTATAACTTCATATACTTCAAAAAGTGCTGATTTTTTTTCTTCTCCTTGAACACAAAGGCAATATACATCATGAAGTCAAACTGGTCAGCTAGAGATTCTTTTTCCTTCCTAAGCTGAGCACGTAGTCTGTTCAGAGCGTGTTTCTTCCAAGAGTTTGGGTGCCCCATTTTAAAATACAAGTGGAATTAAAACCTTTGGAAAGTGTTATTAAACGATGGCACTTTTTCTTAACACTCAAATACAACAGAAACAAGTCATTTTCCCCCCCCTACTAATATGGTGCTCCGCGGGAGAAAGATGAGGCTTTCTACTCCCGTAAGGATTTACACCCTCGGAAACCCTGTACAGGGTCGCTATGGGTCGGAACCGACTCG
>NW_006408567.1:10380193-10413495 GCF_000296735.1 Chrysochloris asiatica | reverse complement strand
AACAACAATATGACTGAATAGCTAAAATCACAACTGTAATTCCAAAACTGCATCTTCTGGCAATATTAGCAGACTGTCATATTACAGGGTCAAGAAACAAAAGCTATTGTCCAGTCATGTTTGGACAATAACAGACATTTGGGGTCAGATGAGAGAAAGGAAGCGGGGGAGGGGGGCGGCGGGGAAGGAAATGGAGAAAACACTTGAACTAACTTTTTGGGAAACACAAGACTTACCTGCCACACTATAGACGTTGGGGGAAATGAAAAGAGGCTATAAATCTTTGCAGGGGAGTGGTTGGACAATCAATCTTGTGATTCACAGTCTTGTGCTTATTATGCAGAGCCAGTGAACTCCCTTTAAGTTGTGGTAGTGGTTGTGTGTTACCAAGTTATTTCCAACTCATTGAAACACTGTATAAGATTTCCAAGGCTATAAACCTTTGCGGGAGCAGAAAGCCTTATCTGTCTTCTGTGGAGCACCTTGGTAGATTCGAACTACTGATCTTGCAGTTAGCAGCCCAACTCATAATCCACTACACTACATCATGTTGTTGTTGTTAAGTGCTGTCGAGTCGGGTCCAACCTATAGCGACCCTGTATAGGGTTTCCGAGGAGCAGCTGGTGAACCTGAACCGCCAACCTTGCAGTTCAAATGGCTTTGCAGTCTGGCGCATTAACTCACAGTGCCACACCAGCATACACTACATCATAGCACGTCTTAATTTTAAACTTACTTTGCTGATTGCATGTTTTGAAAGATGAGGACATCAACATTTCCTCCCACCTTTCTCCCCTCACTTCCTTCTTATTATTACTATACATATTTTTTATGTCTAAGCTTACAACAAAAGAGCTTTGGTGGTATTGTAGGGTAAGCAGTAGACTGCTAACTGCAAAGTCAGCAGTTCAAACCCACCAGCAGCTCCATAGAAAAAGATGAGGCTTTCTCCTCCTATAAAACTTTATAGCCTGGGAAACCCCTATACAAGGCCGCTATGAGTCACAATCGACTTGATGGCAGCAGGTGATGGTGGTTGTTGTTATTAAGTGCTGTCGAGTTAGCTTCCAACTCATAGTGACCCTGTATAGGGTTTCCAAAGAGCAGCTGGTGAACTTGAACCACCGACCTGGCAGTTCAAATGGCATTGCAGTCTGATGCATTAGCCTACAGCACCACACCACGTGATGGTGGTAGTAGACTTAAAATAATCACGTTCTATTCAACTCAGTTTTCAAAGATGTTTTGTATTAATTCTACATTTAAGTAATTTAAATACTTGCCAACTGTTTCGTGTTTTAGACCACAAGTTCTTCATTCCTGAGTTCGTTCGTTCTTTCTTTTAAATCACCTATTTTGCTGGATTTTATTATCCAGCAGTATTTTTTTTTTTTTCCTTTGTTCTTTTATATTTGCGATGGTCAGTGTGTTCACTTTCAACTTGCATAACATCTTGGCTTGGTAATACCCTCTGGAAATGCTTCATTCCCCCAGAGCCACAATCTTCTGACATTCACCACTGCATTGGAGAAATCTAAGGTCAATGTGATTTCTTTATTTTCTTTTTCTTCTTAGAGTCCCAAATAATTCTTTTTCTTTCAACTTAAATAGTTGATGGTATCTTGGTGCTGAGCATTCCTGTGTGACGTTTTCCCAGAATGTGCTGTGTTATTTTGGGCTAGGAAACTATTTTTTCTTCATTTCAATAAAATTTCTTGCATCCTATTTTTACTTAATGTTTGCTTCATTTTGTTGGGTTCTCTACATGAGGGGCCCCAATGATCCTAATGCTTGATCATCTTATCTGTCATTCCTATCAGATTTCTTTCCAGTTAACTTTGTCTTTTTTTTAAAGGTTTTTATTGTGGATTGAGTGAAAGTTTACAGGGCACATCATCAGTTTCACATTCAACCATTCATATAACTTGTTTCATTACATTGATTATAATCCCCTCCATATATCACCAGTTAACAGTGTTTCTCTCTATTCTCTAACTTTGTCTTTTTTCACCTGCATTCATTGGGTTTTCCTGTATTAATACAAGCCTTTCTTGTATTAAAATGTTTTCATTTTCAGCAATATCTTCCTTTAATATATTTCTTTAGTGTTTTAAGCTTTGTTTAGTGTATTTCTCCTGTAATTATGTTTTTACAGTATTCAACTTATTTTCTTAGGTTGGTAACCTTTCTCATCTCAGTTTTTAAACTTTCTCATCTTTGAGTTTAGTTTATTGGATATATATTCTCTTCTTTTTTTTTTTGAATATATATTCTTATGAGGTTGTTACAGGATATAAATCAATTGTAACAACTTTCCTTCTGTCCCAAGAATCATAGTTTATTATAGTTTACTATAGACTTTTTGTTGACTCTGTTGCTCTTTTCTTAGTTTGCCTTACACCATACATCTGTTTACTCTGCTTCCATCTGGGTGGTTTCAGTCACCCGCTACACATACACAGTGAAATAAAAACTCAGTTTTTGGAGTTAGCTATTGCAAAACAGAAATACCAAAAGTGGGTGGCTTTACAGAACAGAATTTTATTTTCTCACAGTTCTGAAGTCTAAAATTCTAAATCAGGGTCACAGCTCTGTCAACTCCTTTTTTATCCGTAGTCTTAAATGTTGCTTATTTTCTTGGTGTTTCTTGATATTCCTTGGCTTGTTGATGATCTTCACATGATCTAAGTCTCTGCTGAGTGTGTCTGATGTTGTCATTGTTAGGTGCCATCAAGTGGGTACCGACCCATAATGACATTACATACAACAAAATGTAACATTATCCGGACCTGTGCCAACCTTATAATTGTTGCCATGCTTGATCCCATTGCTGCTGACACTGTGCCAATCCATCTCATTGGGGATCTTTTTTTCTTTTTCACTGACACTTCACTTTACCAAGCATCATGTCCTTCTTCTGGGACTGCCCCCTCCTGATAACGTGTCTGAAGTATGAGAGGGGAAGTCTGGTTATCCTGGTTTCTAAGGAGCATCTGGCTATACTTCTTCCAACACAGATTGGTTTGATTTTTTTGGCAGTTGATGGTACTTTTAATATTATCCTCCAAAATCGTAACTCAAATGCATCAATTCTTCTAAGGCCTTCCTCATTCACTGTCAAACTTTCACATGCGTATGAGATTATGGGCTTGGGTCAAGGGCATCTTAGTCCTTAAACTGGTGTCTGTCTAGCCTGGTCTTTTTATCTCCAAAGTGATTAGGTTTAGAATTCTTCCATCAGTGGTATGACCGCAACTAACTGATAGATGACTTGTATTAGGTTGTATTATGGAAAGGTACTACATTAGGTTACATTACAAAAATTAATTTGATTGGCTAACATTAGATTTGACATGATAGCAATACATTCTGGAAAGTAATTTGTTCTATCCAAGGACAACTAATCTAATCATGTGTAATTGCTCCATGACAGCAATTAAGACAGTGTTTGGCCAAACCACTGAGAACCATAGCCTAATCCTGGTTTAATTCCAAGTTTTTCTGTAAAAACTGGGCAGTTTCTCTAGCTTGAGGGATTGGGGTTGGGATGGGGGTAAGGAGAGGGAGAGCTGAGGCACAAAACCTGGGTCCTGCTTTCTCCCCAAAGAACTTGCTGAGCATCCTGTGCACAGGGTCACTACCTTTGGTGCAGGGATGATGGCATCAGCCATTTGAGTTTAGATTAGTTTCCTGATTCTTGAGCAGCCTTGGGGCTCCCTGGCTCTTCACCAACCCAGTGACTTTCCCCTCTCATTGGGCTCTTCCTACCATGTCATGCTCCTTTGCTGGAAAAGAAAAATGCCAAGTATGGTCAGACTCATGCAGCTGCTTTTCTATTTAGGAGGGAGAATTTTAAAGATTTTTCTTGACTCAAATATCCCTCAGAATTAAACAACATCAATAACAACACAACAATACTTAAGGATAACTTTCTTATTTACAAGTTTGTAAAACCCTATTTTTGGGGATGCCTAAATTGCTCATTTTGCTTGAACTGAAGATAATTTTCAGAGGCTTTAGACTACATACACACCTCTTTTTCTGAATATCTCACTACCCTTATTTAACCCATGTCTGTCCCCTACTTTTCCTTTATTCTTCCCTTGGTATATTACTACCCTTTAGATTTCAACATCTCTTAAGTCACACAGTAACATTTTATAGTGTTACTTTTTTTTTTTTTTCTTCTTCCTTGGCTACATAGAGAAAAGTATATCTCATATTCAATGGCATTTTAGGGCTGATAAAATATGACAATAGTCATGGAATGTTGGTTTAATGGAACAGAAGTGGGAAGAAAAATGCATGCTGTTGAATCTTCAATAGTTTGAAGACTGACTAATATAAAAGGAAAATGAATCGCTCTGTGTATACAACTGTGAGGGATGGAATATATGTCTTGTAAAAGGTTTACTCCTAAGGGAGTCCCTGGGTCATGCAAACAGATAATGTACTCAGTTGCTGACCAAAAGGTTGGCGGTACAAATCCTTGTACTTGGGAAACAAGGTCTGGTAATCTACTTCTAAAATATCAGTCACTGAAAACCCTATGGAGTACAGTTCTACTCTGCCACCCATGGGGGTCGCTGTGATTCACAGTTGCATTGACAGCAACCGGTATGTGTGTCACTCAAAAGACAGTACTTCTTGGGCTATGATCCTTCTTCTTTTTTATTTTTAAAGACAAATGATCAGTTTTCAAAACACATGACCCAAACCTCAGGTAGATTTTCTTCAACCTTCTGAAATATGTAAACAACTTTATAGGAAGTACAGGTAAGATTAAAGAATCAAGTAGATTATAAATGATGTAAAGTTGAAAAACAACTTGTGAACTATAAACCCAAACCAAATTCCACTGCCACTGATTGGATTCCAAATCATTAGGATCCCACAAAGGGTTTCCAAGCCTGTAATCTTTATTGGTAGCATAGTGGTTACGAATCGGGCTGCAAACCGCAAGGTCAGCAGTTCGAAACTATCAGCTGCTCCGTGGGAGAAAGATGAGGCTTTCTGCTGCTGTAAAGATTTACAGCCTCGGAAACCCTGTACAGGGTCGCTATGGGTCGGAACTGACTCGAGGGCACTTAACAACAATCTTTATTGGAGCAGGCAGTCTCATCTTTCTCCCACAAGTGACTGATGGGTTTGAGCCCCCCAACATTTTGATTAGCAGCCTAATGCCTAAGTCACATGGAAGTAACTATTAAAAACACAAGTCATTTTTGAAGATAAGCAGATCAAACCTTATTAATTACATCCACTTGGCTAGGAAAGCTTATCATATGCTTTTCTCAGAGCAGATTTTGGTCTGTTCTCCAGGACAGAAGGATTGGGGCTAAGAGTTGTGTAGAAACGGGAAGAAAAGGTAGAGTATTTGGAAACCTTGGCAAATCATGGGACTGGACAGAAGAGTTTCAAAGGTTTTAGTCGGCCCCATCATACATCCAATTTAGTATGACCATTGGCAAGGGAGAGAGCTCCAGGACTCTGCGAGCGTGTTCTATTAGATTTGAAGGTATATTTCAAACATACTCTGTTTCTAAGACCATTTGACAAATAAAAGCAAAGGAATCAAACAAATGTTAAAAGAACAAAAGGAGGAAGGAAATCTAGAGTTTCTCAGTAAAGTCATCATTAGGTTTGGTGTGGCGGTGCAGTATAAGCGCTCGACGTCAATGTTGATTTGAACCAAAAGTTTGGTGGTTCAAACTCACCAGCCGCTCCTCGTTAACCCTATACAAGATCACGACGAGTCAGAATCGACTGGACGGCACTTAACAACAATCCTGGTGGGCCGAGTCCTGGAATGGCCCTATAGGATAGCCACTAGACTGCTTACTGAAGGGTTGGTGATTCAAACCCACCAGCTGTTTTTCAGAAACCCTACACAGAGTCGCAGAACTGACTCAAGGGCACTGCACAAAATTTTGGTATGGTGCTGTGATAAGCTCGGTACCACAAGGTAGGCGGTTCAAACTCACCAGCGGCTCCTCAGAAACCCTACCCAGGTTCGCCATGAGTGGGAACAGACTGGACAGCACTGAACAAATAGGCGGGTTGGGGGAGCAAACTCCCTACTCGGCTAAACGAATTGACTGGCTCCAGTTGAAGCGCACATCAATCATCTCATTTCCATGTGTCCATCCTGGACTGCTAATCTCCAGGTCAGCAGTTGGAAACTACCAGCTGTTCCGCGGAAGAAAGATGAGGCTTTCTGCTCCTGTAAAGGTGTACAGCCTCGGAAACCCTGTACAGGGTAGCTATGAGTTGGAACCTACTACAGGGCACATCACAACAACAACAACAACAACAACAACAACATCCCTCTGCCTTAGCGGCAACGTCCCTTTGACCCCCAACCCTTCAGCCTCCTACCAGTGGATCAGGAAGGACAGAGGGCACTCCAGCCTTGGTTGCCCCTCTATGACATTCTCCTGGGCCTGACCAATAGATGTGGGGGAGCCGATGGAGTCCTCAAACCCCAGGTCCAAGCTAACGATATAGTTATGCAAGGTGGGGGTGATCTTCAAACTTGATAATGGTTCCCACTATGCAGCGCCAAATGCCCGAGTTTTCTGGGCATCCATGGGTAGGGGTGGGAGGCAGAGGTCTGGGTGCAAAGACAGACTGAGGAATACGCGCTCTGGCAAGGTCTGAGGGCTGCCCGCCCAGGAGGGGGTGCAGGGGACAGCTGGGGACATCCGCAAATGGCCCTTGGGAGCGTTGGGAAGGCAGTGCGGCGGCATCAGGGAGTGGATGAGCAGCGTGCAGGCCAAAGCCCCCTTGTCAGGGTGGATACCCAGGCGGGAGGCGTGCGGGAAATGGAGCATTACTGAGAGAGAGATTCCGGGAAACGATGGCGGGGGGCGGGGAGAGGCGTTTTGCCTATTGTCAATCGTGATCGAGCGGTCCCCTTAAGTCCCAGCCGTCCCCTTTGTACCTTTGCACTCTCTCCGCGTGGCTCCCGTCCGAGGCGCTGGCTCAGGTCCCGGCGAAGAAGCCCGGGTTCCACCGCCGCCTCCGGCACCTCCGATGGGCGCCGGAGGCCAGACGCGCGCTGCTGGAGGCCGCTTTCGCAGAGGCGACTGGGCGACTTCCTCGATCGAGAGCGGGCCGAGGCAAGCCTAGGGCAATGTGGACAAAGCGGTTCCGCTAACTCCGCTCTGGGGGGTGGCAGGATCCCAGCCCCACGGCTTGCTGAGGGGGGCGGGTGCGCAAAATCTCTGGTGCGCGTGCGCCGCGGTGTTCCTGCCACCCTGAGAGTTCCCGGAAAGAGGGCAGAGCCCGGCGAGGGGACGGTTTAAGGACTATTGTCTGTAGTTTGTCGTCTTCCCTAAACTCCAGTTGAAAAGTAAAAAGGATTTGAGAGCAGTTTTCTTTACTGTGGTTCCTTTGTTGTTGTTGTTAGGTGCCATCGAGTCGGTACCGACCCATAGTGCCTCTATGCACAAAAGAACGAAACACTGCACTGTCTGATTCTGGTTGTTGTTATGTTCCGTGGAGTCAGTTCCGACTCATAGCGACCCTGTACAGGGTTTCCGAGGGTGTAAATCTTTACCGGAGCAGAAAGCCTCATCTTTCTCCCGCGGAGCAGCTGGTAGTTTCAAACTGCTGACCTTAAGGTTCGCAGCCCGGTTTGTATTCACTATGCTGATCCAGGTACAACATCACAATGGTTGCCACGCTTGAGCCCCCTGATGCTGCCACTTTGCCAATCCATCTCCTTGGGGGTCTTCTTCTTTTTCTCTGACCCTCCACCTTACCAAACATGATCTCCTTCTCCAACGACTGGTCCCTCCTGACAGTATGTCTGACGTATGAGAGACAAAGTTTGGCCATCTCGGCCTCCAAGTAGCACTCTGGCTGGACTTCTTCCAAAACGGATCTATTGGTTCTTTTGGCAGCCCATGGCACTTTCAATATTCTCCTCCAACACCATAACTCAAAAACATCAATTCTTCTATGGTCTTCCTTATTCACTGTCCAGCTTTCGCATGCATATGAGGTGACTGAAAATACCATGGCTTAGGTGGTACCATTGGTGGCGGTGGTTATGTGCCGTGGAGTCAGACCCATTGGTGGCGGTGGTTATGTGCCGTAGCGACCCTGTACAGGGTTTCCGAGGCTGTGAATCTTTACCGGAGCAGAAAGCCTCATCTTTCTCCGGGAACAGCTGGTAGTTTTGAACTGCTGATCTTAAGGTTCGCAGCCCGATTTGTAACCAGTATGCTACCAGAGCTCCTAGGGCCGGACATTTAGTAGACACTCAATACAAATGGGATGAAGGAATGACGAGTGAATGGGTTCTCTTCTGGCTCCCCTATTTGGCGGTGTTAAGTGTTGATTCAACTCATAGCGACCTTGTATAGGGTTTCCAAGGAGCTGCCAGTGGTTTTGAATCGCTGACCTTAGGATTAGCAGTCCAGTGCTTATCCTATAGCACCACATCAAGACTCTCCGCTGACTAATTATTTAAACGTCTCTGATCATCATTTTCTTAGTTTACTAAATGGGGATTTAAAAAAAAAATGACTACCTTGCAAAATTGTCAAGGTTTGGTACAGTTCCCCTGGTCCCTTCTCCTTGATTTTTCCTCCATGGCCCTTGCCCTACCACCCCTCACCCCTTATTACCCCTTGTGTTCTGGGTAGGTGAAGAGGAAAAAGGGTGAATCCTTCATTTTTTTACTTGTTATACATTGGACTCCTGGTGTGGCGCTGCTGGATAAGTATAGGACTGCGAACCACAGGTTGGTGGTTCAAACCCACTAGCTGCTTCCAAAAGGGACCCTGGTGTGCTGCTGTAGATAAACATTGAACTGCTAACCACAAGATCAGTGGTTCAAACCCACCAACTGCTCCTGGGAAACCCCATACAGGGTAGCTATGAGTCAGAATCAACTTGACTGCACTTAACAACAACAAAATTCTATATGATAAGCACTGGACTGCAAATGACAAGGTCGGTGGTTTGAGCCCACCGGACAATCCACAGAAGAAAGATGAGGCTTTCTGCTCCTCCAAAAATGTACAGTCTCAGAAACCCTTGTACAGGGTAGCTTTGAATTGGAATCGACTCAATGGCACTGAATACCAACAACTTCTGGAATAGAATAAGAGGTTACATTAAGTAAAATAGAAGTCCCTGGGTGTCACAAACAGTTCAGTGTTCAACTGCTAACAAAAGATTGGCACTTCAAATCCATCCATTGGTGCCTTGGGAGACAGGCCTGATGGTCCACTTGTAAAAGATCACAGCCATTCATAACCCTATGTATAGAGCACAGTTCTTCTTCCATACAACAGGGATTCTTTATGAGTGCACTACATAGAAATTGATTTTGTTTGCTTTCCATTGTATTCTAAAGATTAATGGGATTACAATAGAAAATTCAAAATTCTGTTGAAGGAGACAGAAAAAAAAAAAAAAAGTACATTAACCACCTAAACCAGCTGTTGTGGAGTGGATTCTGTCTCATGGGAAACCCATGTGTGTCAGACTAGAACTGTGCTCCATAGAGTCTCCCATGATTGATTTTTGAAAATTAGATTGCCAGGCCTTTCTTTTAAAGTGACTGTGGTTGGACTTGAACCTCCAAGCTTTGGGTTGGCATCTGGGTGCATTAAGGGTTTGCACCACTCAGGGATTCCACCGCCTACCTAGATTATTCTAATTGAGCATTCAATCTAGTTTTCAACTTTCTGTGAGTTAAACAAAGGGTGGGAAAGGATACTTCACACTGTTTGTAGATGAAAAAAGAATAATTTTCATCATGAAGTCTAACATTTGCTGAATCCCTTCTGTTCAATATCACAGAAGTGATCATAAAGTCAAATGTTATGGCACTGCCTCAAAAGTTATCCCCAATCTTCAAGAGGGACAGAATTACTACCAGTCCTGTACTATCTAAAGGGAGCTGATAGTGAGGTTCTGTCTTTATAGAAGACTCGCAATATTTTCAGACTAGTTTTAGAGGAGTCGAAAATGGTCTCAGAGTGTATAGGGGAGGGAGTGAGCCATTATATACTTCAAGCTATGTATGTTGTCGGTATTGTTAAGTGCTCTTGTGTCAGCTCCAAATTATAGCAACCCTAGGCACAACAGAACGAAACACTGTCTGGTCCTGTACCATCCTCACAATTGTTATTATGTTTGAGTCCATTGTGGCAGCCACTGTGTTGAGGTCTTCTTCTTTTTTGCTGACCCTCTACCACAAATATCAAAGGCCACAGGCTTGGTATAGGATGCACCTCAATGTCAAGAAAACAAAAATCCTCACCATTGGACCCATAAAAACCATCATGATAAATGGAGAAAAGATTGAAGTTGTCAAAGATTTCATTTTGCTCATATCTACCATCAATACTTATGGAAGCAGCAGTCAAGATAACAAATAACATTTTGCATTAGGCAAATCTGCTGCACTAGACTTCTTTAAAGTGTTGAAGAACAAAGATGTCAGTTTGAGGACTAACGTGTGCCTGACCCAAGCCACAGTATTTTCAATAGCCTCATATGCATGTGAAAGTTAGACAATGAATTAGAAGACCATAGAAGAATTGATGCATTTGGGTTATGGTGTTGGAGGAGAATATTAAAAGTACCATGGACTGCCAAAAGAACAAACCAATATGTGTTGAAAGAAGTACAGCCAGAGTGCCTCTTGGAAGCCAGGATGGCCAGACTTCATTTCTCATACTTTGGACATACTATCAGGAGGGACCTGGAAAAGGATATCATGTTTGGTAAAGTGGAGGGCCGGAGAAAAACAGGAAGACCCCACTGAGATCAATTGGTACAGTAGCAGCAACAATGGGCTGTAGTGTAGCAGCAATTGTGAATATGGCGCAAGACTAGGCATGTTTCATTCCGTCTTGTAATAGTGGTATTAACTGGTCTACCTTGTAGGCATAATCATTATCCAATTACAGACAGTGTTGTACTTCAAGACAGATCTTGATATATTCTTTTTGATGATGAATGTGATGCCATTCTTCTTTAATTTATCATTTCCGGCATAGTAAATCATGTGATTGTAAAATTCATAATGGCCAATACCAGTCCATTTCAGTTCACTAATGTCTAGGATATCAATGTTTATGTGTTCCATTTTATTTTCTGATGATTTCCAATTTTCCTAGATTCATACTTCATACATTTCATGTTCTGATTATTAATGGATGTTTACAACTGTTTCTCTTCATGTTGAGTTGTTTTGCCCCATCAGCAAATGAAAGTCCCGAAGGTTTTACTCCATTTGCGTCATCACAGTCAACTCTACTTTGAGGAGGCAGCTTTTCCACAATCATATTTTGAGTGCCTTCCAACCTGAGGAGCTCATTTTCTGGCACTGTGTCTGACACTAGGAGCTCTGGTAGCATAGTGGTTACGAATCGGGCTGAGAGAAATGGTGACAAATTTGATGCCAGCAGCTAGCTACCATTTTACAAAAGCTCTTTTGGTGGATTTTCTTTTTGTTTTTTAATTCATCCAAGGCATACTACCCCCTTTTCTTCACTAACCCTGAAGCACATGACTTGCACAGACGACTTCTTGTCCAGGACATGAAGCAAACAAATGCCCAGTGTCTGCCCCACATACTTCCCACCCCACAGCTCGAAGGAGCTGGTCCCAGCCCTAAAGCCTCCATGTGAGGGGGACATAGGGAGAGCAGATCATACCCATCATCCCCTAGCTCCCCCGAACACTGAGCATTTCTGAATCCCACATAAATGAAATATCTAGAATAGGCAAATGCATAGAGACAGAGAGCACATGGGTGTTCAGGGGGAAAATAAAAAGAGGGAGTTGTTGCTTAATGGGAGAAGAATTTCTATTTGGGATGATGGGAAACTTAGGGAAACAAATAACAGGAGTGGCACACTGTTTTAAAATTTGTAATGCCTCTGGATTGTGCAGTTAAATATGGTTAAAATGACTGATTTTATGCTAAAGAATTTGGGTAGTGTAGTGGTTACTAATCGAGCTTTGAACCACAGGGTCAGCAGTTCAAACCTACCAGCTGTTTCGTGGGAGAAAGATGAGGCTTTCTGCTCCTGTAAAGATTTACAGCCTCAGAAACCCTGTACCGGGTCACTGTGAGTCGGTTCTAACTCCATGGCACATAACCACCACAAGCACCATGTCTGACACTATTCTGGTGCTTTTCATCATGTTTCAATATTCAGTATTCTGGTGCTGACAGTGTTCCAGTGCTATTCATAAAGTTTTCAGTGACTAAATAGTCACAAGTAGTCTGTTTCTCCTTCTTCCTAGTCTGTCTTCACCATACTTATTCACTTTGTAATTTGAGTCTATATGAAGATGAACACAGAATGAGGGTTGGAGGAAGGCTCATTAACAACCTGCAGTATGTAGATGACAGAACTTTGTTTGCTGAAAGTGAAGAGGACTTGAAGAACTTACTGATGAAGATCAAAGACTACAGCCTTCAGTATGGATTACAATTTTCTTGGATTTAAACCATGTAGCATTTCCTTGTTTAGTTTGAACAACTGTCTCTTGGTCTGTATACAGGTTATGCATGAGCACAATTAAGTGTTTTGGAATGCTCATTCTTTGCAATGTGATACATAATTTTCTATGATCCACACAGTCAATAAAACACAAGTAAATATCTTTCTGGTACTCTCTGTTTTCAGTCAAAATCCATCTGACATTAGTAATCTGTGGATGTACTGCTGCAACTGTTTTTGGATATCTTCAGCAAAGTTTTATATTCATTTTTAATTTAATGGTGTGGCACTGGAGGATAGGCACCGGACCTCAAGGTTGGTTTTAATATCAAGGTCAATGGTTCAACTACTCCTCAGAAACCCTACACAGGGTCACTATGAGTTGGAACTGACTCAAGGGCACTTAACAACAACAACATAATGATACTGTTTTAATAATGTTCTTGGGTCAAACTAGGACTACAGGGATTTATCCTCAACTTGATAAAGAACACCTATAAAAAACCATGTAGCTAACACCATACTTATTACAAGAAATTGGTTGTTTTCCTCCTAGCAAGGGAAGAATATCAGCTTTAACCCTTCCAATTCAACACCATAGTGGAAATCTTAGCTAATGCCATAAAAACAAAAAAGGAACATTTTACAACAAAGATGAACCTGAAGGACATTATGCTGAGTGAAATTAGTCAATCACAAAAAGACAGATATTGTATGAGACCACTGTATTATTGAATGATGCAGAAAGCATCAAAAGAAGATGGAAGGAATACACAGAGTCACTGTACCAAAAGGATATGGTCGATGTTCAACCGTTCCATGAGATAGCATATAATCGAGACCCAATGATATTGAAGGAAGAAGTCCATGGTGTACTGGAGGAATTGTCAAAGATCAAGTCACCAGGAATTGATGGAACACAAATTGAAATCTTTCAACAAAGTGAGGTGGCACTGGAGGCACTCACTCATCTCTGCCAAGAAATTTGGAAGACAACTATCTGGCCAGCTGATTGAAAGAGACCCATATTTGTGCCCATTCCAAAGAGAGGTGGAATGTGGGTATCATTGGACAATATCTTTGATATCCGATGCAAGTAGTTTTACTAAAGATAATACAGAAATGGCTGCAAGCATACATTGACAGAGAACTTCCAGAGGTTCAAGCCGGATTCAGAAGAGGATGTGGAACAAGGGATATCATTGCTGACATCAGCTGGATCTTGGCTGAAAGCAGAGAATACCAGAAAGATGTTTACCTGTGTTTTATTGAGTATGCAAAGGCTTTTTGTGTGGATCATGACAAGTTATGGGTAACATTGCTAAGTTTGAGTATTCCAGAACACTTAATCGTGTTCATGAGGAACCTGTACATAGACCAAGAGGCAGTTGTTTGAACAGAACATGGGAACACTGAATGGTTTAAAATTAGAAATGGTATGTAACAGGAATACATTCTTTTACCATACTTATTCAACCTGTATGCTGAACAAATAATACGAGAAGCTGGCTTATATGAAGAAAAACGTGTCATGAGGATTGTAGAAAGACTCATTAACACTCTACAATATGTAGATGATACAACATTGCTTGCTGAAAGTGAAGAGGATTTAAAATACTTACTGATGAAGATCAAAGACCACAACCTTTGGTATGGATTGCATCTCAATGTAAAGAAAACAAAAATCCTCACCACTGGACCAATAAACAACATTCTTATCAGTGGAGAAAAGATTGAAGTCGTCAAAGACTTCATTTTTCTTGAACCAAACATCAACACTTATGGAAGCAACAGCCAAATAAATCAAACGACATATTGCATTAGGGAAGTATAGAGTAAATTGTTGTTGTTAAGTGCCATTGAGTCAATTCTGACCCATAGCGACCCTGTTTAGGGTTTCCAAGGAGCAGCTGGTGAGTTTGAACCACTGACTTCACAGTTGAAACGACTTTGCAGTCTCATGCATTAGCCCACAGCGCCACATCAGGATTCCATAGACTAAATTAGATAGAGGTAAATTGTGATTTACATACAACCTTGTAACATAGTTTTCTGTGAATAGATACATGGATTGAGACAGGATGAATGAGTAAAGGAAGGGAAAAAATGCTTATGTGTTTGACTGTCTTGTGAATATTGGTTTCCACAGATTACTATTGTAAAATAGATATTTATGTGTGATGGTAGCGTAGTGATTGTGAATTGGGCTGTGAACCGCAAGGTCAGCAGTTCAAAACTACCAGCTGTTCCGTTGGAGAAAGACAAGGCTTTCTGCTCCCATAAAGATTTACAGCCTTGGAAACCCTGTACAGGGTCGCTATGAGTTGGAACTGACTCCATGGCACATAACAACAACAACATGTGTGATGGAAACGAATATTGGGAAATGATTACAGGAATCTTGTAAGCCCACCTTCAGCCTATATCTGACTGGATTGGCTAAAAGAAGAATTAGAATTTGCCCAGGGAAATAGACTTCTTGTTAAGCCTTTTTAGAGTATAGGTCCTGAGCCTCAACCAGAACTTTTGAGTGGGGCATTCCCATTTGAAAACACATGCAGCCCAACCTAGAACTGCTGAGAGAACAGAAGATTCTTATTGAAAGAAAGACCTGCAGGAAAAAAGAGGACTTTTTGGTTGTTTTAATTTCAAGAAAGCTGTTTGCTTTGGTGACAACAAGGCAAGAAAATCAGTTCATCCGGGAAAACCTCTTTCTTCAAACACAAAGGGAATCCGTAAGCAGCCTCATATGCTCACTGGTGACTGACTACCTAGGTTTATTTGTGAGTGGAAGTGAGGGGGGAATGCAGCAGTGAAGACATGGGCTGAGTTGGACCATGTTCCATTGACACCTATTGACCCTGAGATGAGAGAGAGAAGAGGAAGGGCTGGCTAGTCTCAAGTTTAGGGAGATGTGTGAACTTCTGAGCTCATGAGCACTGGCCTACCCTCAGGGAGCTAAGACTGAGAATGAAGTGGTTTGAAGTGCAGGAGGTTGTGCATGAACTTCCAAACCTGCAGCTAGTACTCATTTGACCTAGCTTTGATGGCTGACTGACTAGAATTTGGCCAGATGAAGATAAAGAGGTTTGATATTATGTTGTTGTTAAGTACTGTGGAGTCAGTTCTGACTCATAGTGACCCTGCACAGGGTTTCTGAGGCTGCAAATCTTTATGGGAGCAGAAAGCCTCATCTTTCTCTTGTGGAACAGCAGGTAGTTTCAAACTGCCGATCTTGACGTTAGCAGCCCAATTCGTAATCACTACGCTACCACAGCTCCTTCTTGATACTATGAGCAAGTATAAATTGCTTGAAGTTGATGAAGTGGGCTTTTGCTATGCATGCAATTGCTCAAAATTCCAACTGGAATGGAAGGATTTTTCATATCAAGGAACAAGATTGTTTCCTCAGTGTACAGGTTGATGTTGTTGTTGTTGCTGTTATGTGCCATCGAGTTGGTTCCAATCCATAGCAACCCCATATAGGATTTCCTAGGAGCATTTGGTAAGCTTGAACCACCAACCTTGCAGTTTAAACAGTTTTGCAGTCTGGTGCATTAACCCACAGTGCCACACCAGGACTCCACTGGGTTGACAGGGACTGGTTATTTAGACATTGACTATCAAAATAGAGGAGTATTATAAAGGCATGAAGTGACTGGCTTACAAGCTTCATGAATGTGCTTAGTTTCAGAATGAGGGGGCTAAGGTATAATTCCCACTGAATAATTTTCTTTTTTTTCCAGATGTATCTGGTGAAAGAGGAAGGGGGTGACGGTGATAGGGTTTTATGATTCACTTGTGAGTAATTATTAGCAGCATTAATTGTGATGATCATAACTGTAATTGTAGAAGATGTGTAACTAAAAGAGTGGAGTAGTTAATGTTTCAGGAACAGATGATATCAGGACAATCAAGAAGGAAGAGCATGAGTGGATTATGAAAAGCGATGACAGTGGAGTCAGTGATGGTGGAGAGGTGATGGCATAGACAGACAGAGCTGCTTTGGGCTCTAGTTCCATGGACTGAGTAAAGTTATGTCTTTGAAGGCAGGAGGCTGGCTTGCAGAATGTGCCCTTTAGACTTTTAAATGAATATATATTTTTGTTTTGTATGTATACATCAAATAATTTTGCTTGGCTCATTGTGAAATCTAAGATGTAAATGGGGAGCCACAGGGAGCAAGTAGGATAACTGTTGTTGCAGGGAGGGAATTTTAATCATTGAGTTGACACAAAACACATAATTTGCTTACTGTAAAGCCAATGATCTGTAAACTTTGGCTTAATTAACAATAAAAAGTTAAAAAGAAGAAGAAGATGGAAGGAATACACAGAGTCATGGTACCAAAAATAATTTGTTGATGTTCAACCATGTCAAGAAGTACCATACTATGAAAACAACAACAACAACAACCCCCCCCGCAAAAAAACAACAACAAAAAACCATGATAGGATTGAAGGAGAAATCCAAGTTGCATTGAAGGTATTGAAAAAAAAGAAGACTCTAGGAATTGTTGGAATGTAAATTGAAATGTTTCAACAAACTGAGTGCTAGAGGCACTTACTCCACTATGCTAAGAAACTTGGAAGATATCTACCAGGCAAACCATTGGAAAAGATTCATACTTGTGTTCATTCCAAACAAAGATGACACTAAATCTTTGAGCAATATCATTACTATCACATGCAAGTAAAATTTTTCTGAAGATAATTTAAAAAAATGGTTGCAGCAGTATATTGACAGGGAGCTGTCAGTCATTCAAATGGGATTCAGAAAAGAATAAAAAATAAGGGATATCATTTCTGAAATCAGATGGATCTTGGCTGAAAACAGAGAATACCAGAAAGATGTTGACTTGTACTTTATTGAAACCCTGTACAGGGTCACTATCAGTCAGAACTGACTCCATGGCACACAGCCACCACCACCACCACCACTTTATTGAATAGGCAATGGAATTCAACCTTGTGGATCATAACAGACTATGGAAAACACTATGGAGGTGGGCATTCAAGAGCACTTAATTGTGTTCATGTGGAAACTGTACACAGACCAAGAAGCAGTCATTTGAGCAGAACAAGAGAATACTGTGTGGTTTAAAATCAGGAAAGGTGTGGGGCAAGGTTGTATTCTTTCACCACACTTATTCAATCTGTGCTGTTGTTGTTGTTATGTGCTGTGGAGTCGATGCTGAGCAAATAATTTGAGAAACTGGAGTATATAAAGAATGTGACATCAGGATTGGAGGAAGACTCATTCACAACAACCTATGATATTCAGATGACACAATTTTGTTTTCTGGCAGTGAAGAGGACTTGAAGTACTTACTAGTGAAGATCAAAGACTACAGCCTTCAGTATGAGTTGCACCTCAGTGTTAAGAAACCAAAAATCCTTACAACTAGACCAATAAATAACATTATGATAAATGGAGAAAAGATTGAAGTTATCAAATATTTATCTTACTTGGATCCAGAATCAATGCCCATGGAATCAACAGACAGAAAATCAAATGATGTGTTTCTTTAGGCAAATCTGTTGTAAAAGATCTTTTTTTACAGTGTTAAAGAGCGAAGGTGTCAGTTTGAGGACTAAGGTGTGCCTGAGCCAAGCCATGGTATTTTCAATAACCTCATATGCATATAAAAGCTGGACAATATGTAAGGAAGACTATAGAAAAATAGACGTATTCGAATTATGGTGTTGGTGAAGAATATTGAAAGTACCATGGACTGCCAGAAGAATGAACAAATCTATTTTGGAAGAAGTATGGCAGGATTGATTGCTTCTTAGAATTGGTGATGGAGAGACTTTGTTTCTCATACTTTGGATACTTTTGTCAGGAAGTCCCTAGAGAAGGACATCATGTTTGGTAAAGCAGAGGATCAATGAAAAAAAAGGAAGACCTCCAAGTAGATGGATTGACACAGTGCCAGCAATAATGGGCTCAAACATAACAATTGTGAGTATGGTGCAGAACCAGGACGTGTTTCATTCTGTTGTACATTGGGTGGTTTTGAGTAGGAATCAACTTGACAGCACCTAACAACAACACAGAAGTGCTCTAAAAATAAAGTCTATTAATTTTTTAAAATGCATCTTTGTTCACTTGTTGTTGTTGTTGTTAAGTGCCATCGAGTCAGTTCTAACCCATAGCGACCCTGAACAGGGTTTCCAAGCCTGTAAATCTTTATGGGAGCAGAAAGCCTCATCTTTCTCCCGCGGAGCAGTTGGTAGTTTTGAACTGCTGACCTTGAGGTTTGCAGCCTGATTCGTAACCACTACGCTACCAGAGCTCCTTACTCAGTAACAATTTATTGAGTATCCAAGTATGCCAAGCACTGTTGTATATGTTTGAGATAACACAGTTTACAGCTTTAGGCCAAATTCATACACTCCTGGCGCTTATGTTCTGGTAGAGGGAGAACAGACACACAACTGAGAGATAAACAAGGTAATCTCAGTGTGACCTAAAATCCAGGTAACCAGGTGGTGTGCTAGAGAATGCTTGGAGCTAGGAGAATGATTACACAACACAGGTACCATGATTAAACTATCTATTAAGGGCACAGTGCCTTCTTGCCTTAGAAGAGCTGGTAAGGGAGAGCCCGAGGTGAGGACATGCGGTCTGGGACCTAAACAATGCCAAATCTGGGAGATGAGAGTTCCTAGAGGGCCAGGCTGGAATAAGAACAAATGTCCAAGTTTGAAAGGCTCTGGAACTGGATTCAGCCAAGGAAATGAACAAAAGATGTCAGTGTGGAATCATGGATGATTTCTACTTGTGGGCTTGAGCAACAGAGCTAGCTGGAGGGTCAAGTCATGAACTGGGAAATGTGGAGAGACAAATGGTGTAGAGATGGATGATGGAAACCAAACATTCTGTTTTGTAGTGTTAAGCTTGAGATGCTTTCTAGTGCTCAGACAGAGAGAATGTCAAAGAGGCAGTGAGAGAGTCTCAAAGCCACTAGAAGGGTCAGAGCACAGTAGGCATTCATGCCAGTGGACGGGTGGAGGACCATGAACCCATAAAGAGATGTCAGAACTTGAATAGAGCAAGGGGGGCATCCATGCATGGGGTCAAAATAGCATGCGCATCACGAGCATCCACCCGTGAGGGTGGTTTGGTTCAGGGTGTTGGAGCATGCTGGGGCCCAAGCAGAATGAGGATGGGATTCATGGCAAGGCAGGATCCACATGTGGGGATAGGTCCACTGTGAATTGTCAGAGGCTGATATTGGTGAGGAGAGGTTTTCACAGCAGTAGCTTTGTGGGGAATCTTGGGACCCACGTGGGTTGAGAAGGGCATCCTTGCTGGGAAGGAGGTGACAATAGAGGTAGGAGATTGATTACACACCGGTACCAGGATTAAACTATCTATTAAGGTCAGTGGGAGCTAGACATCTCATTATTGGAGAAAATGTTATAAACATTGAAAGGAAAGAACTAGAATTAACCCTGTGGTGTTAGATCAGAATTGGAGGTGTGGATGTGAATGAATGTTTTCAACAGATTGTTGTTGCTGTTAGGTGCTGTTGAGTCATTTCCGACTCAGAGTGACCCTATGTATGACAGATGACTCCTGAGCCATCCTCACAATCATTGCTATGTTTGATTCCATTGTGGCAGCCAGTGTGCCAATCCATTTTATCGAGGGTCTTCTTCTTTTTCACTGATCCTCTACTTTAAATAGGAGCCCTGGTAGCTCTGGGAGGCTAACTTCAAGGTCAGCACACCATCACCAAACCACCTCCACTACTTTAACAAGCAGGATGTCCTTGTCCATGGATAGATAGAAACAGAGAAATAAACATAGAGCTAAATGTACACATGCACAGACAAACACATTTCCCCCCACCTCTGCCCTCTGAAATATATTGTGTGTGTTTGTATTTTCATCACCACCATGACCACTAGTTCTGCCTTCCATGAGGTCTGGTAATAATATCCCGGTAGCAATAAAGACAACTAGTGCTCAGATCTTTGATAAGAAATACTATTATTAGAGAAACTTGAAGAGGGTCAGAAGGGTTAAGTATAGAAATGTACCAAAAGTTAATACACAGCCAGACTGCAAAGCCATTTGAACTGCAAGGTCGGTGGTTCAAGCTCACCAGCTGCTCCTTGAAAACCCCATACAAGGTCGCTATGGGTTGGAACCAACTCAAGAGCACTTCACAACAACAACAACATTGTAGTTGAGTGAGAGAATAACCTTGTTTGTAGGAAATGAGCACTAAAATCTTTGTGGGTGATGGGACATCAGGAAATGATACAGGAAAAAGTTATCTACATTGTGCTATTAAAAAAAAAAAAACACTCACACACACAAAAAAATGAAGACATACAAAGAAGAAGGAGGAGTGGGAAATTTGTGGAAAATTTCTGCATCCCCAGCATGGAGGTGGAACACCGCTGTCAGATGGTGTGGGTTCACCTCAGGAGTAGATGGAGAAGAGGACTGTGTCCTGCAGTATGCCAATGTTTGTACCTTCAACAGAGGCAAGGGGCTGAGAAGCATGGTCAGTATGGAAGGGAGAGGACCAAGGCACTGAATGTCATGAAAGTCAAAAGAGTAGAATTTTTTAAAGCTGAGAAGCTGAGCAAGATAAGGGCTATGATCTGTGGGCTTCACAACTCACAGACTCAACTCATAACAAGAGCCATTTCAGGGGAAGGCCAGATAAGGAGTATGTTGTTGTTAAGTGCCATTGAGTTGGTTCTGACCTATAGCAACCCTGTACAGGGTTTCCGAGGCTGTAAATCTTTATGGGAGTAGAAAGCCTCATCTTTCTCCCATGGAGTGGCTGGTAGTTTCGAATTGCTGATCTTAAGGTTTGCAGCCCAATTTGTAACCACTACGCTATCAGAGCTCCTTGATAAGGAGTATAGTTGACTGAATACGAGCTTCCCAAAGATGTCTATGTTCTAGCTGCTGGAACTTGTTAATATGTGACCTTAATGGCAGAAGGGACTTTTAAAATATGATTAAGTTAAGAATCTTGAGATGGGAAGATTGTCCTGAATCATCTTGTTGGGTCCAATGTAGTCCCAAGGTTTGAATAAGAAGGAAGTAGAAGGATCAGAATAAGAGAAGGATGTAAAGATGCAAACAGAGGTCAGTTAGAGATTGGAAAATGCTATCTTACAGACTCTGAAGATGAAGGAAGGAATGAAGGAGGCCTCTAGAAGCTGGAAAAGGTAATAAAATAGATTCTCTTCTAGAGCCTTTAGAAGGAATGTAGTCCTACCAGTACCTTAATTTTAAAACTTTTGAACTCTAGAACTACATAATAACACATTTATGTTGTGAGACACTGAGTTTGTGGTATATGTTATAGCAACTATTGGAAACTAATGCACAGAGAGAAAATTGGAAATAAGTGAAAGGGAAAAAACAACCTGGCGCCGCGACACTGCACACCAGAAGGCCCGTCTAGAAACTTTTATTTATGGTTAGGAAGAGGAAGGTGACCTCTGCCGGAGAGAGCAGGCAGAAGGCAGAGAGAAGAGAAGGAGAGAGAAGAGAGAAGAGGGCAGAAAGAAGAGAGCAGAAAGAAGGGGAGAAGAAGAAGAAGAGAGAGTCAACGGGAAGGGAGTGGTCTTATATAGGTTCAACAGGAAGGGAGTGGTCATTGCTAAGGTGATTCATCTGTGGCCTATCAAAAGCCATGTTGCCCTTTAAATTACTCGCCTTGTAGCTTAGGGTGAGGAAACAGAAACCTAAGATTACAAAATGGAGTTGAAGGGAAGGGAGAGGGAAAAACCCGGAAGGTACAGCCTAAAATGGTGGACCTGATATTGTAACAATAAGAATGGAAGGAGAGAAAACACTTTAGAAGTTTTTATGTTAAAGAGCAGAGGGAGCCAGACCAAGGAATGGTACAAGGATTTTTTTTTTTTTTTTCCCCAAGCTGGATAGAGTTTAGATTTATATGTGTGATGAAAACAGACCATCTCAAAAATTCCTGTATGAATAATTCAGTGATATTAATTACATTCTTCAAGTTATGCAACCATATTCTTGCTATCCTTTTCCAAACCATTCTACTACCATTAACATACACTCAATGTACCCTAACATAAACTCCCCTTTTCCCCAGTCCTCCACTAGTGGTAACCACCAATAATCTTTGGTTTCTTTATTTTTACTTATTTCATGTTAAGTGAAACCATATAATATTTGTCCTTTTTTGACTTACGCATTTTGCTCATCATGATGCTTTCAAGATTCATCCATGTTGTAGCATGCAGCAAGACTTTATTTCTCTTTATGATTGAGTTGTGGTTGCTGTTGTTGTTAGGTGCCACTGAGTTGGTTCTGACTCATAGTACCCCAATGCACAAAAGAACGTAACAGTGCCTGGACCTGTACAATCCTCACAACTGTTACACTTGAGCCCATTGTTACACTTGAGCCCATTGAGCCCTGGTAATATGTCCAAAGTATGTCCAAAGTATGAGAGATGAAGTCTTGCCATCCTGGCTTCTAAGTAGCATTTTGGTTGTACTTTTGTGAACACAGATTTGTTTGTAACTCTGGCAGTCCATAGTACTTTCAATATTTTTCTCCAACACCATAACTCAAGTGCATTAACTCTACTATGGTCTTCCTTATTCATTGTCTAACGTTCACATGCATTTAAGACTATTGAAAACACCATAGCTTGAATCAGGCCACCTTATCATCAAACTGACATCTTTGTTCTTGAACACTTTAAAGAGCTGGTGTGGCACTGTGGTTTAATGCACCAGACTGCAAAGTCATTTGAACTGCAAGGTTGGTGGTTCAAGCTCACTATCTATTCCTCGGAAATCCTATACAGACAGGGTCTCTGTGGGTCAGAACCAACTTGACAGCACTTCACAACAACAACAACAATGCAGCAGATTTGCCTAATGCAATATGTCATTTGATTCCTTGACTGCTGCTTCCATGAGTGTTGATGGTTGATCCAAGCAAAATAAAGTCTTGACAACTTCAATCTTTTCTCCATTTATCATAACGTTATTTATTGGTTCAGTGGCGAGGATTTTTGTTTTCTTTACACCGAGGTGCAACCCATGCCAAAGGCTGTGGTAAGTATTTTATTTTTTAAAAGTTTTTATTGTGAATTGAGTGATAGTTTACATGGGAGAACATCAGCTTTACATTCATCTTATTGTATTTCATTTCATTGCAATGATTACAATCCCCTCTGTGCATCATCATTCAACAGCATTTGTTTCCATTCCCTGTTTTTTATTTTTATTATTTTTTTAATGTACACGGAAGCACTCAGGAATATATAACCATTTCAAACAACCAAAGGGTACACCCCACAAGCCTGCCCCCCCAGCCGCCAGCACATAGTCCCCTCCCTCCCTGAGTCCAGAGTTTGCAGCCACTGCATCTCTCCACATCATCGTCTCTGCCTCCATCTCTGGCATCACTGCTTCTCTGGATAGGGTCCCGCACTCTGCTCTTCTTCCTTGATGGTCCTAGGGTCCTTTGCTCCTGGACTGCAAGATCAATGTGGTAAGTATTTTAAGTTCATACCATTTTTAGCCATTCAAGGTTGCATCATCTGCATGTTGCAGGTGGCTAATGAGTTTTCCTCCAATCCTGATGCCAAATTCTTCTTCATAGGATCCAGCTTCATGAATTATTTGTCCAGCATATAGATTGGATAGAATGGTGAAGAATACAATCCTTGCTTGATTTTAAACCATTCAATATCCTCTTGTTCTGTTTGAATGACTGCCTCTTGGTCAGTGTACAAGTTACTCATTAGCATAATTAAGTGTCCTGGAATACCCATTCTTTGCAATGTTTATCCATAGCTTGTTATGATCAGTACAGTAGAAAGCCTTTGCATAGTCAATAAAGCACAAGTAAACATCTTTCTGGTATTCTCTTCTTTCAGCTAAGCTCTATCTGACATCAGTGATGATATCGCTCGTTCTATGTCCTTGTCTGAATCTGCCTCAAACCTCTGCAGTTCCCTGTTGTTTAAAAATGGTATTTGCAATAATTCATTGGTCTTGCAAAATTCACATGATTTCCAGCATTGTTTCTATCACCAAGGTCATATTTTCCAATGTCCTCTTTGTTTCCAACATTCACATCCAAGCATTAATAATCATTCATGCATCTGGATTGCATGTTTGATCAATTTCAGACTGCAGAAGTTGGTAGAATTCTTCAGTTTCACCATCACTGGCTTTAGTAGTTGTTGCATAAATTTGAATGATAGTGCTAGTAACTGGTCTTACTTGTTGTTAAGTGCCTTTGAGTCCATTCCAACCCACAGCGACCCTGTGTAGGGTTTCAGAGGAGCAGCTGGTGAGCTTGAACTGCTGATCATGCGGTTCAAATGGCTTTACAGTCTGGCGCATTAACCCACAGCACCACACCAGGTCTTACTTGTAGGGGTATGGGTCTTATCCTATCATAGACAGCATTATACTTCAAGATAGACCTTGAAATGTTCTTTTTGATGATGAATGTGACACCATTCCTCTTAAATTTTTCATTCCAAACATAGTAAACCATGTGATTGTCAGATTCAAAATGGCTAATACCAGTTCATTTCAGCCCACTAATGCCTAGGATATCAATCTTTATGAGTTCCATTTCATTTTTGAAAACTTCCAATTTTCCTATATTCACTTTATACATTCCATGTTTCAGTTATTAATGGATGTTTATAGCTGTTTCTCCTCTTAAGTTGTGTCCCATCAGCAAATGAAGGTTCCAAAGCTATACTCAATTTGTGTCATCGAAGTCAACTCTATTTAGAGGAAGCAGCTCATCCCCAGTTGTATTTTGAGTGCCTTCCAGTCTGAGGGGTTCATCTTCCAGAACTATATCCGATAACATTCTGGTGCTAGTCATCATGTTTTCTTCTTACAGCACTATATCTGACACTGTTCTGCTCCTATTCATAGGGTTTTCAATGACTAAACAATCAGAAGTAGTCTGCCTCTACTTCTTCCTAGTCTATCTTAGTCTGGAAACTTCACTGAGACCTGTCCACCATGGATGACACTGCTGGTATTTAAAATACTGGTGGCATAGCTTCCAGAATCAGAGCAACACACAAGACACCACAGTACGACAAACTGATAGATAAGTGGTAGTGTAACTGAGTATGTTCCAGTATACTTAACATCACATTTTATTTATGCACACATTTTTATTATTTTATCCTTTTGGCTTTTGTAAAAAGTGATGCAATGAACATTGGTGTATAGATTTCTATTGTATTCTTGCTTTCATTTTTTTCTAGGTATATAACTAGTAAGTTGGGCCATTTGGTAGTTTTATGTCCAACTTTTTGAGAACAACCAAACTGTTCTCCACAGTGACTGTACCCTTTTACATTCCCACCAGCAAGGGATGAGGGCTCTAGTTTTCCCACAACCTCACCAACAATTGTTATTTTCCTTTTTTAAAATAATCACTGCCATTTGAATGGGGGTGAGGTGACATCTCATTGTGGTTTGTGCATTTTCATAATGGCCAGTCTAAAAGAAGACAGGTGGTGGCACAGTGGTTAAAGCAGTCAGCTGTTAACCAAAATATCAGTGGTTAGAAGCCACCATCCGCTCTATGAAAGAAAGATGTGGTAGTCTGTTTTTATGAAAATTTATAGTCTTGGAAACCTATGGGACAGTTCTTCTGTGTCCTAGAGGATTGTTACGAGTCAGAATTGGCTTCATAGTAGTGGGTTTGGCTTGGTATTTAATGGCTAGTTAGGATCCCTGGCGTGGTGCTGTAGGATACGCTTTTGGCCACAAGGTTGGTTGCACTGCAAAGTCAGCAGTTCAAACTCACCAGCTGCTCTTTGGAAACCCTATACAAGGTCACTATGAGTTGGAACAAACTCGATGGCACTTCACAACAACAACAGACGCCCTGATGATGCGAGAAAGTAGTATGTGTAACTTGTCATGAGTATATTCACTGTTAAGAACTGAATTGTGTCCTCTTCCAAAACATGTGTTGTAAATTCCTGGTGGTATAGTGTTTAAGTGCTTGACTGCCAACTGAAAGGTTGATAGTTCAAAGCCACCAGCTGTTTTGGGGGAGGAAGATGTGGCAGTCTTGAAGCCCTATGGGGAAGCTCTACTCTGTCTTATAGCATTGCTATGAGTCAGTACTGACTCCCCAAAGCCATCGAGTCAATTCTGATTCCTAGTGACCAAGACTGTAAATCTCTATGGAGCAGATAACCTCATCTTTCTCCCTTGTAGCAACTGGCAGTCCAGTGCTTATCCTACAACACCACACACACACATATATATATATCAGATTTTTCTGAATCTGTAGGAAGAATAGACATTTTTTAAGATAGGAGATAATCATGTATATGAAAGATCCAGTAGAGTGATAAACTGATAATGGAGAGAAGAGGGAATAAAGTCAAGAGTGACCCCCTTGAGATGGTGTAGAGTGAGGGAAGTCTAGGAACACAGGGAGTGTCTGGTGTCAGATAGGAGCAAGGAAAAGAAAGGCAGTACCTTTGGAGGCAGAAGGTAGGAGAATTCCTATCAGCTTTTGCTTTTTGCATAAATGCGTGGAGGGTGAAGTATGTGTGGTAAAAGGACATCTTAGATGTAGAATACTCTTATTTATCTAAGACTTCATGGTAAAAGGCGACTCAGTAAAGGACTGGAAAAAGTACTGGTCTGAATAGGATCCTTACCTTCATAAAAGTCTTAGCTAACCACAACAACATACCCACTGTGTTACCAAGTGTTTGCAACATGTATTTTTGGGGGTGGCACTACAGTTCAATTCATAACTGTGGGCATGCCAATGATAAGATGGTCTTGCTTCATTACATTCAGGTCTAAGGAGGCTTGAGATCATTTCCTCTTCTGAGTCTAATAAACCTCAACCCCTAGAGTATGATCATACTCAGCCTCTCTCTTTCTGCAGCTGCTCTCCTTAACTCCGGCAGTTGGGTGGAAGTGGGACAAGGAGGGGCTACTGCTTTTAGTTCAGCTGCAAGATATTTCTACAAATGGTTGGTGGTTTTGCACTCTTGGCAAGCTCCCAGGCTCTTACGATAAAGAAGGAGTAGCTGCCTTCATCAGACCTAACCTTAGCTTAGGGACTAAGGCTTAACTTAAGCACATGGTTTGCTTTTTCCCTATCACTGAGTCAGAAATACTCATTTCCTTTCTCACTCACCTTCGTTTTTAGCCAGCATCATCATCTAGGACTTGGATATCCCACCCCACCCCCACCTTCGCTCCTCCACCCCTCTTCTATTCTGTAGTGAAGAGATTGGGTCCTGGAGCAACCCAATAGTGCCCAAACCATTCCCCAAACTTGAAATACAGGTTCCACCTGTGCTCAAAAGGAAAGGGGAAAAAAAACATGAGATTTGAGCCAGCTTTCTCTTATAGAGTATGTTTAGGGACAAGTGATTCCTGAAATCTCCTGAGACTGTGGTGGTGGTTGTGGTTGTGTGCTGTTGAGTCAGTTCTGAATCATAGACAACTTGTATAGTATTTCTGAGACTATAAATCTTTATGGGAGCAGAACGCCTCATCTTTTTTCTGTGCAGTGGCTGGTAAATTTGAACTGCAAGTCTTGCAGTTGGCAGCCCAACTCATAACCCACTACACTACTGGGGCTCCTCCTATACTGTGACAGTGAGGTATTTATGCACATAATTCAATCTGACCTAGTGGATTGCTACAGAAATTTAAAAACAGAAAAACACAAATACCCATTTTCTTATGTATCTTGGTAGTCTCCCAGTAACCCCATGATCATTTGCTGGGAGACCTATATGCATAGGGGATGAATTTCCTAGGTGTATAGAAACCTCCCAAGATGGAAGTTCCTAGATGTTCTCAATGCTTGTCTACTAAATGAAAGCTGGGGTTTTGAGTATACCTTGGAAGAAAGGCCTGGTGATCTACTTCTGAAAAAAATCAGTTATGGAAGACCCCATGGAGCACAGCACAGTTCTATTTGGACACACATGGGTTCTCCAGGAACACACATGCGTTCTCTAGGTGGTGACTCATGGTTGTGGGGGTAGCCCAAGAAAACAAGTAGCTCATATGAAGTTGGCAAGGGCTGATCAAGGAACCAGGGCCCTTTGAGTTATTGGCAAACAGCAATGTCTTTAGGAGGTGCTGTTGTTGAGTGCCTTCAAGTCAGTTCTGACTCATAGCAACCCTGTATGGTGAATTTGAACCGCCAACTTTGAGGTCCAGTACATTATTCCACAGAGCCATACCCGGACTTCCCTAGTTAGTTTACTCTAAAGGAAAGGTTGTAAAAAACGTAATGACAAAGGCTGTGAGAAATCCAATTACATTTTTGCAAGTCTGAAAGTATTTGCTGAAACACTCTGGGGACTCAAAGGAGCTGTGATGCTGGCAGGGCGAGAATCTAAACTGGGATTCCAATAATTCTCTAGGTGGAAGGGTAGAGGTAAACACTATCTCTAGGACCATTTTTCTTGTTATCTGTACTCCTCCCTGTATATCCTGTGGGCAAGTGTGGCCAGGAAATATGACAATTACATTTGTTTGCAAACAATATTTATCAAGCCTCTCTTGGATTCAGCACTCAAATTGGATTCTTTTGTTTCTGATTAATCACTTGATCAGAGAATGATGAAGGCCTTCCTACTGGATATGGGAACTGGAGAGAGGAAAGGAGAATGAGGTAAATTCAGCAAGAAGAACAAAGACAAGTGTGAACATATAATCGTCGTTGTTGTTGTTGTTAGGTGCTATTGAGTCGGTACTGGGTAAAGTGACCCTATGCACAACAGATCAAAACACTGCCTGGTCCTAGGCCAACCTTGCAATCGTTGCTACACCTGAGCGTCTTGCTGCCATCACTGTGCCAATCCATCTCATTGAGGTCTTCCTCTTTTTCTCCGACCCTCCACTTTACCAAATATGATATCCTTCTCCAGTGACTGGTCCCTCTTGACAACATGTATGAAGTATGGGAGACCAAAACTGGCCATTTTGGCTTCCAAGAAGCACTCTGGCTGTACTTCTTCCAGTACAGATCTGTTGGTTCTTTTGGCAGCCCATCGTACTTTCAATATTCTCCTCCGACACCATAACTCAAATGCATCAATTCTTCTATGGTCTTCCTTGTTCATTGTCCAGCTTTCGCATGCATATGAGGTTATTGAAAATACCATGGCTTGTGTCAGGCACACCTTAGTCTTCAAACTGACATCTTTGCTCTTCAACACTTTAAAGAGGTCTTGTGCAGCAGATTTGCCTAATGCAATATGTCACTTGATTTCTTGACTGCTGCATCCATGAGCATTGATGGCCATTCTTTAGCAGCTTCCAAAAATATTGTTCAAAGTCCAAACAAATGTACTAGTTTCAATTTCAGTGAGAGATGTCATTGCCTACACTATGGCTGACTGCAGTCCTGTGGTAAGCTCTGCTGGTTAAAGAAATCTTGGTAGAAAAGCCTGTGGGACCTTCACTTGCTGATGGGGCACAACTCAAAATGAAGAGAAACATCTGTAAACATCCATTGAAACTCAGAACATGGAATGTACAAAGTATGAATCTGGGAAAATTGGAAATTGTCAAAAATGAAATGAAATGCATAAACATCAATATCTGAGGCATTAGTGAGCTGAAATGGACTGGTATTGGCCATTTTGAATCTGACTACCACATGGTTTACTATACCGGAAATGACAAATTGAAGAGGAATGGTGTTGCATTCATCGTCATAAAGAACATATCCAGATTAGTCATGATGTACAACGCTGTCTGTGATAGAAAAATACCCATGAGCCTACAGGGAAGCTCAGTTAATGCCACTATTATTCAAATTTATGCACAAACCACTAAAGCCAGTGAGGATGAAATAGAATAATTCTACCAACTTCTTCAATCTGAAATTGATCAAACATGCAATCAAGATGTATTGATCATTACTGGTGATTGGAAAGCAAAGGTTGGAAGCAAACAGGAATGATTAGTAGTTGGAAAATATGGTCTTGGTGATAGAAATGATGCTGGGGAACGCATGATAGAATTCTGCAAAACCAATGATTTGTTCATTTCAAATACTTTCTTTAGACAGCATAAGAGATGACTATACACATGGACCTCAACATATGGAATATATAGAAATCAAATTGACTAAATCTGTGGAAAGAGAAAATGGAAAAGCTCCATATCATCAGTGAAAACAAGGCCAGGGGCAGAATATGGAACAGACCATCAATTGTTGTTGTTGTTGTTAGGTGACATTGAGTTGGTACTGACCCATAGTGACTTTATGCACAGCAGAACGAAACACTGCCTGATCCTGGGCCAACCTCACTACTGTTGCCATGCTTGAGTCCATTGATGCTGCCACTTGGTCAGTCCATCTCATCGGGGGTCTTCCTCTTTTTCTCTGACCCTCCACCTTACCAAACACAATATTCTTCTCCAGAGACTGGTCCTTCCTGACAATATGTCCAAAGTATGAGAGACAAAATTTGGCCATCTTGGCCTCTAAGGAGCACTCTGGCTGCACTTCTTCCAAAACGGATCTATTGTTTCTTTTGGCAGCCAATGGCACCTTCAATATTCTTCTCCAACACTGTAACTCAAAGGCATCAATTCTTCTATGGTCTTCCTTATTCACTGTCTAGCTTTTGCATGCATATGAGGTTATTGAAAATACCATAGCTTGGGTCATGCACACCTTTGTCCTCAAGCTGACATCTTTGCTCTTCAACACTTTAAAAAGGTCTTGTGCAGCAGATTTGCCTAATGTAATATGTCATTTGATTTCTTGACTGCTGCTTCCATGAGTGTTGATAGTTGATCCAGGAGGAATGAAGTCCTTGACAATTTCAATCTTTTTCTCCGTTGATAAGAATGTTGTCCAGTGGTGAGGATTTTTGTTTTCTTTACAGTGAGATGCAATCCATACCGAAGGCTGTGCTCTTTGATCTTCATCAGTAAATGTTTTAAGTTCTCTTCACTTTCAGCAAGCAAGGTTGTATCATCTGCATATCGCAGGTTGTTAATGAGTCTTCCTCCAATCCTGATGCCATGGTTTTTTTCATAGAACCCAGCTTCTCGGATGATTTGCTCAGCATACAGGTTGAAAAGTATGGGGAATGAATACAACCTTGTCGCACACCTTTCTTAATTTTAAACCATTCAGTGTTCCCGTGTTCTGTTTGAACAACTGCCTCTTGGTCCAGGTCCAGATTCCTCATGAGCACATTTAAGTGTTCTGGAATACTCATACTTTGCAATGTTGTCCATAGCGTGTCATGATCCACACAATCGAAAGCCTTTGCATAGTCAATAGAGCACAGGTAAACATCTTTCTGATATTCTCTGTTTTCGGCCAAGATCCATCGGACATCAGCAATATTATCCCTTGTTCCATGTTCTCTTCTGAATCCAGCTTGAACCTCTGGAAGTTCTCTGTCAATGTATGCTTGCAGCCGTTTCTGTATTATCTTTAGTAAAACTGTACTTGCATGGGATACCATTGTTGTTGTTGTTGTTAAATGCCGTCGAGTCGGTTCCGACCCATAGCGACCCTGTACCATAGGATACAGTAAAACTTCTCCATTGAGTTTTCCTGGCTGTAAAGCTTTACAGAAGCAGACTGCCTCCTCTTTCTGCCTTGGAGAAGCTGGTGGGTTCGAACTGATAACCTTTCAGTTAGCAGTCCAACACTTACCTCACTGTGCTACCAGGGTGTTTCTGTAAAGATTGTTTTTGTTGTGAAGTGCTATCAAATTGGTTCTGACTCCTAGTGACCCTGTATAGGGTTTCTGAGGTGCAGCTGGTGGGTTTGAACTGCCAACCTTGTGGTTCATTGTCCACAGTGCTGATTACAGCCTAGGAAACCCCATGGGAAATTTTATTTTGTCATATAGGGTCTCTATGAGTTGGAAGCAACTAGATGTTACCCCAAAATAATAACAACATGCCCTGAATGAGGGCAATGGTGGTTTGGTGGTAGAATTCTCTTCTTCATTGTGGGATTCCTGGGTTTGATTGTGCCAATGGACCTTAAACACAGCCACTATCCATCTGTCACTACAGACTTGTGTGGTGCTGAATAGGTTCTAGCAGAGCTTCTAGACTAAGACAGGCTAGGAAGCAAGGCCTGGTAATCGACGTAAAGAAAAAAATTAGCCAATGAAAACTGTATGGATTACAATGGTCTAATATCATTATGCACAAGATCAGTATGAATCAGGGGCCGACCTGATAGAAGCTAACAATAGAAATATCCTGAGTAGAGTAAAACCAATTCTAACATGGCCAGATTCCTACAGAATGTTGAGATCATAAATGAATGAAGTTTGGGACCATTAAATTTGTGATAATCTGTCATCCAGTAATAGGAAATGACTATAACCACAATTTATTTTTCTATTTTCTTTGATGGGTTTTTTGTTTGTTTGTTTCCTGTTTTTTGTTATTAAGAGTAGTATTCTGTCTGCTTCACATATGCAATAGTGTCTTTCAGGTATATTTTTAGGAGTGGAATTATTGTGTCATGAGAATGCGAACATTTAACTTTAGGAGGAAATGGCAAACTTCCTTTTCAATGTCTTGCACAAATTAACACCCTGCCAGCAAATATGTAAACATATTTTTCTATTAGCTTCTAATTTAAATAATTATTGTGGTCAGAGTACTTGGTCTATGTGATATCTATTCATTTTTTAAAAAATGTTGTATTGTGAATTATGTGATAGTTTACATGGGAAAACATTAGTTTTACATTCATCCTATCATATATCATTTATTGCCATGGTGGTAACAATCCCCTCCATGCATCACCAACCAACCAAAG
>NW_006408567.1:10376316-10379275 GCF_000296735.1 Chrysochloris asiatica | reverse complement strand
ACTTCCCCTTATCGGTGATGAACGTGGTCACCAATCAGAGCGTGTATTCCCATTGAGTCTTAGTCTTGGAAGGGGGTTTGCACTGAGGGGACCCGACCACTTGCCTTGAAGTCTCCTGAGCAAGTAACTTGCTTGTTCTTGTATTAACAGTTGGTCTGCCTATAGATATCCATTCTTTAAAATGATGATTAGTATGATCATAGTTATGAAATTATGATTAGCATATGGTCAAATTTGCAAATATTTCATTGCAAAATTTCTATGATCTTTGGATGCATAACTCTATTAGGTGTTATGGATTGAATCATGGCCCCACAATATATCCTAACCCTTATAGCTGGGAACCCCACACATCTGTCAGTTTGTCATACTATCATACTATGGTAGCTTGCTTGTTGCTGTGTACTGGAAGATAAGCCACACCTGTGGTGGACAGTTCACAACAGAGCTTCCAGACTGCATACATCCTAGGAGAAGGAATAAATAACTTCTCCACTTCTGAGTAATTAGCCCTTGAAAACCTTATGAATTGCAGGGAAACATTGTTTGATAGAGAGCTGGAAGATGAGCCCTTTAGGAATCGAATTGACTGTATCTGTGGGAAGAAAAGATGGAAAAACTTATTGTCATCAGCCAAAACAAGGTCAGGAGCTGATGGTGGAACAGACCATAATTGCTTATATGCAAATTCAGGTTGAAGCTGAAGAAAAATAAAACAAGTCCACAAGAGCCAAAATAATACCTGGAGTATATCCCACCTGAATTTAGAGACCATCTTAAGGACAGATTTGATGCATTAGATGCTATAAAGAAAAGACCAGAGAAGGTGTGGGATGGCATCAAGAACATCATCCATGAAGAAAGCAAAAGATCATTAAAAAGACAGGAAAGAAAGAAAAGACCAAAACGGAAACTGTGAATCCTGCTCTTCAGCTTAAAGAAGTTGAAGTTAATGGTGCAGGAGAGCTAAACAGAAAATTTCAAAGTATTATAATGAATTGTACAAAGACCTGGAGATAGAAAACCAAAAAGAAGAACATGCTCGGCATTGCTTAAGCTGAAAGAACTGAATTAAAAACTCAAGCCTCAAGTTATAATATTGAGTGATTCTTTGGGCAAAATCCACCATTTGTCTGTCAGTTTGTCATACTGTGGTGGTTTTGATGTTGCTGTGATGATGGAAGCTATGTTGTTGTTGTTGTGCGCTGTGGAGTCAGTTCCAACTCATAGTGACCCTGCACAGGGTTTCCGAGGCTGTAAATGAGCAGAAAGCCTCGTTTTTCTCCCACAAAACGGCTGGTAGTTCCATACTGCCAACCTTGAGGTTAGCAGCTGGATTCGTAACCACTATGCTACCAGAGCCAAATCACTGGTATTTTAAATACCAGCAGGATCACTCATGGTGGACAGGTTTCAGCATAGCTTCCAGACTAAGACAGAACAGGAAGAGGCAAGGAAGGACTACTTCTGAAAGTTTAGCCACTGAAAACCTTATGAAAAACAGGGGAACTCTGTCAGATAGAGTGCCAGAAGATGAAAACGTTATGAATAGCATCAGAACATTACCAGAAATAGTGCAGGAAGATGAGCCCCTCAAGTTGGAAAGAACTAAACATATGACTGGGGAAGAGCTGCCTTCTCAAAATAAAGTTGACTGTGATGATGCAAAAAGAATAGGGCTTTTGGGACCCTCATTTGATGGGACACAACTCAAAATGAGGAGAAACAGTCATAAATATCCATGAATAATCAGAACATGCAATACGTGAAGTATGAATCTAGTAAAATTGGAAGTTGTCAGAAATGACATGGAAAGCATACAGATAGATATCCTAGGCATTAGTGAGCTGAAATGGACCAGTACTGGCCATTTTGAATATGACAACCACATGGCATACTATGCCAGGAACGACAAATTGAAGAGGAATGGTGTCACGGTCATCATCAAAAAGAACATATCAAGATCAGTCATGAAGCACAACGCTGTCTGTGATAGGACAATATCCATATACCTTTAAGGAAGATCAGTTAACACAACTATTGTTCAATTTACTTACCAACCACTAAAGCCAGTGATTATGAAATTGAAGAATTCTTCAACTTCTTCATTCTGAAATTGATCAAGATGTATTGATAATTATTGGGGATTGGAATGCCAAGGTTGGAAGTAAGTAAAGAGGAAGTTTCAGTAGTTGGAAAATACGGCCTTGGTGATAGAAACGATGCTGGAGATTGCATGATAGAATTTTGCAAGACCAATGACTTCTTATTGCAAATATCATTTTAAGCAACATAAAAATATGGACCTCACTAGGTGGAGTACACAGGAATCAAGTTGATAATGTCTGTGGAACGAGATGTGGAAAAACTCCATATCATGGAGCAGACCACCAATTGCTCATATGCAAGTTCTGGCTGAAGTTGAAGAAAATGAAAACTAGTCCACAAGAGCTAAAATATGACCTTGAACATATCACACCTGAATTTAGAGACCATCTCAAGAACAGAGCTGTTGCATTAGACACTAAAGACCAAAGACCAGAAGAGTTGTGGGATGACATCAAGAACATCATACAGGAAGTAAGCCAAAGGTCATTAAGAAGATAAGAAAGAAGGAAAAGACCAAAATGGGTGTCAGAAGAGATTTTGAAACTTGCTCTCCAATGTAGAGGTGCTAAAAAACAAATGGAAGAAATGAGGAGGTAAAAGAGCTGAACCGAGAATTTCAAAGGTCAGCTCGAGAAGGCAAAGTCAAATATTTTAATGAAATGTGCAAAGACCCAGAGTTCGAAAACCAAAGGGGAAAAAAACACTAAGCATTCATCAAGCTGAAAGAACTGACGAAATAATTCAAACCTCAACCTTCAGTATTGAAGGATTCTATGGGCAAAGTATTGAATTCCAAAAAGAAATGGTCGATTAAGAACCCATTAAACTAAAGGAAAAATTCCAAGTTGCA
>NW_006408567.1:10356957-10376216 GCF_000296735.1 Chrysochloris asiatica | reverse complement strand
AGTAATTGATGGAATGCAAATTGAAATCTTTCAACAAACTAATGCAGCACTGGAGGCACTCATTTGTCTATGCCAAGAAATTTGGAAGATCTGGCCACTGATTGGAAAACATCTGTATTTGTGCCCATTTCAAAGAAGGGTAACCCAACAGAATGCAGAAATTTTATTGAATGTAGAATTTTATTGAAGAAAGTTAAAAACAAAACAAAACAAAACAAAAAATGGCTGCAACAGTACATCATGCTTGACAAAGTTGAGGATCAGTGAAAAAGAGGAAGACCCCTCTTAATGAGATGGATTGACACAAAAGCAATTTTATTGGACTCAAACATAAAAACAATTGTGAGGATGGTGCAGAACCAGGCAGTGTTTCCTGTGTTGTGCATAGGGTTGCTAGGAGACAGAACAGACCTAATGGCACCTAATAACAAAAAATTTCAAAATATGTTCTCTAGATTATCAATACTGTTTTAAATTATGATGTCAACTCTGTTGCAAATATAATTTGAATAGATTAAGTGCTTGGTGTATTTGGTTTATCTTTAAGTCAACCTATATTTGTAATGTTTTTTGTGTTATATATATATATTTATTTGGTAGTAGTTTGGGTGGAAATTTACAGTGCAAATTAGTCATTGAGCAATTTATACACATTTTGTTTTGTAAAATTAGTTGTAATTCCCTAAAAATTGCAACAATTTCCCCCATTTTCATTTATCCTTCTTTCCTGTTTTGGATCTTACTTGCCTTGCCGAGACCACCTTGCAATTAACCAAACAAGTTTAGTTATGACAAACCTGAGTATCTGATCTCTATTAATTTCTAAGATTATAATGACTGTAGTCAATTGCTGTTGTTGTTGAGTGCTGTCAAGTCAGTGCCGACCCATAGCGACCCTGAACAGGGTTTCCAAAGCTGTAAATCTTTATGGGAGCAGAAAGCCTCATCTTTCTCCCGCAGAGCAGCTGGTAGTTTCGAACTGCTAACCTTGCGGTTCACAGTCCTATTCATAACCACTATGCTACCAAAATACATCTGTTGCATTTTACTGCTTGGAGATCATTGTATGTCTTAGCAATGGTAATTTCAGTGGAGGGTAGGCGAGAAGTGCCAGCCGATTTAGAGTGGATTGAGAACCAGATGATGACTTGGGTTTGTTTGGATGTCTATGAATATAAATGTATCCATACATGGTACTGCTCATTCTAGATTTTCTAGAACAGTAGCATTTAAAAAATTGTAGTTATTTCTAACCAAGAAAAGGAATTAAAATATATTTAAGTAGAATTTGATTTTGTAAGTTTGTAATAATTTCCATATAAAAATACTAATAAGAAAAATTATGGAATTCAGATCCCTTATTTTAATTTTTAAGGTGCCCTGACAGTGCAGTGGTTAAGTGCTCAGTTGTTAAATGAAAGGTTGATGTTTTGAACCCCCCAGCTGTTCTACAGGAGAAAGATACAGCAATCCGCTTCTGTGAAGATTGTTATTGTTGTTGTTATGTGCCGTGGAGTCAGTTCTGACTCAGAGCGACCCTGTAACAGGGTTTCGGAGGCTGTAAATCTTTACGGGAGCAGAAAGCCTCATCTTTCTCCTGAGGAACAGCTGGTAGTTTCGAACTGCTGACCTTTCGGTTCGCAGCCCAATTCGTAACCACTATGCTACCAGAAACCCTAGTGGACAATTCTACTCTTTTCTATAGATTCATTATGAGTCGAAATCAACTCCATGGTAATAGGTTTGGTGTTTGGGGATCTTTATATTTGACTTTGAAAAATTTTTGTTTAAGAAATGCAATTAATATTGAGTATTTCAATGATGTGGTGCTGTGAGTTAATGTGCCAGACTGCAAAGCCATTTAAACTACAAGGTTGATGGTTCAAGCTCACCAGTCGCTCCTTGGAAACCCTATGCAGGGTCACTATGGGTTGAAACCGACTCAATGGCACTTAACAACAACAAATTTCAGTGATGCTATTATTGTTCAGAAGATTTATAATGTACAGTCTAAGAACTGAATTGTTGCTTTGAGGGAATTTCCAAAATGTTTCTGGGAAGTGCTGGCATAGACACAAATGAAGAAAAAAACAACTCTTGACTTGGGGCAACTGAGGAGGCTCTAATGAGGATGAGTCACTTTACTACTGTTGATTCAACAGACGGAAAGGCCTCTGAAACAACAGGAGGAAGGATCAGCTGGATTGAACATTAACTAGAAAACATTAGTGGAGAGAGAAACTCATCAGTGCTTCTTGAGTTATTTGACAAATTTAGTCATAAGTTTCAGACTTTGGATGTTTTCTTCATTTTTAGCATAGTGAAATCAGTAGTTTCTAGAGTTGCTTAAATCTGAATCATTGGGTATGACTGGTTCTCTCTGCCCTGTGCTTACAGTTTCATCTATTTAATAGCTGCTTAGAGAGTTGAGGAAAAGTTACAACCCAGCACATACACACCCACACTGCACCCTGCTTTTTCCTGTTTTCTTTTTCTTCCTCTTTACTTCTGTTTTCTTCCCTTCCCTTCTCTTCTCTTCTCCTTCCCCTTCTCTCCTTTTTGATTCTATTTTACCCCATCCCACACCACCTCAGTTTTCTTTCTTTTTTAATGCTGTCTTGAGACTCACTAACTTGAGTTCAGGATCCATTAGTAGGTTTGGGGGCAGCGGTTTGAAAAACACTGATTTGGATGGAAACCCACAGGTCACTGTGAAATGGATGGGCAATTCAACCCCAAAAATGGTGAAGTTATTGCTTAGGTAAAATGAGCCAAACAAATATAAGGAAAGGGCCTCAGCCGCTGACTGCCCTGGTTGTGCATGACAGCCACTTCTCCCCTTCTTGGTGGTGGCAGCCACGGTGATTGTCTCACCATGATTGTGTCAGCACTTCATCCTCACCTCCCTCTCAGTCACTCCACGTGCTGCCCACACTATCTAGAAGTCAGGGGCAGAACACAGACCACAGCTCCATTTCACAGTGGCCCGTGGTTTCCTTGCTATTAAGTGCCTTAAAGTCGGTTCTGGCTCATAGCCACCCTGAATAGAGTTTCCAACGAGCAGCTGGTGGGTTTGAATTGCCAGCCTTGTAGTTCACAGTCCAGTGTTGATCCTACAGTGCCACGTGGTGGTTTCCTTAGTCATCTTCAGGTCAGAGTTATTCAAACTGTCCTCTGGACCTATTAGTGAGTCATGGAATCCGTTTAGTGAGCGACAAACCCCACTGTGGTTGAGTCTATTTTGACTAGTAGCTATCCTGTAAGACAGAGTGGAACTGCTCCCAAGGGTTTCCAAGGCTGTGATCTTCATAGACACAGATGGCCTCATCTTTCTCCTGTGAAGCAGCTGTGGGTTTGAACTGCTGACCTAGTGGCTAGCAGCTGAACACCAGGACTCCTTTAGTGAGTCCCAGACAGCATGAAAAAGAAACGAAATACAGTCATATGTCACTTAACATTTACAATGTTGTTGTTGTCACGTGCCATCGAGTCGGAACCGACTCATAGCGACCCCATGCACAGCAGAACGAAACAATGTCCGATCCTGGGCCAACCTCACTACCGCTGCCACACTTGAGTCCATCAATGATGCCACCTGGCTGATCCATCTCGTTGGGGGTCTTCCTCTTTTTCTCTGACCCTCCACCCTACCCAGCATGACATCCTTCTCCAACAATTGTTTCCTCCAGACAACATGTCCAAAGTAGGAGAGACAAAGCTTAGCCATCCTGGACTCCAAGGAGCACTCTGGCTGCACTTCTTCCAAAACAGATCTTTTGGCAGTCCGTGGCACTTTCAGTATTCTCCTCCAACACCACAACTCAAAGGCATCAATTCTTCTACGATCCTCCTTATTCACTGTCCAGCTTTCGCATCCATATGAGGCTATTGAAAACACAATGGCCTGGGTCAGGCGCACCTTAGTCCTCAAGCTGACATGTATCTTGTATGTATCTTGATTATATCAGGATTGTATCAAGATTGACATAGAAATTTAAAGAGACAGTATAGACATAAAACCAAACGGCCACCACTTGTCAGTCTGTCATGCTGTGGTGGTTTGAGTTGCTGTATTCTGAGGGCTATGCCACCAGTGTTTTAAATAACCAGCAGGGTCACCCATGGTGGACAGGTTTCAGATGAGCTACAAAACAAAGACAGACTAGGAAGAAAGAGTGACAAACTACTTCCGAATTGCTAGTCACTGAAAACTCTATGAATAGCAGAGAAATATTCACAATACGTTCTGGGAAATAGAATGGTATACAATTTAGACATTGTACGTATGTGCCTAAATTGTGAACAATTGTGAACACTTGTTGTTGTTATGTGCCGTGGAGTTGGTTCCGACTCATAGCGACCCTATACAGGGTTTCCAAGGCTGTAAATCTTTACAGGAGCAGAAAATCTCATCTTTCTCCTGTGGAACAATGGCATTCACTAATTTTCCCACTTATTTTCAATAACCTTTTGTTTCATCTCAACATTCATACGTCTCCTTTGCCTTTTCTGCTGCTACCTCTTGCACTGGTTTTACTGCACTTGGGAGCCATGATGCACTTCATGGTAATAGGAAGGTAAGTAATAAAGTATTGCTACAAAATCATAGAACCCTTTACTAAGGAAAAATACCAACTCATGAAGCTATTATTTTTATCACATCCTCTACCTAGCTCTATACACTTCTGAAAGCTATGTCTCCATCTTTCTAACCCTTCCCTGAAGAATTCTGCACTCTTCAATTTATACTATGTCAAAACAGTAGTTTTCAAGTGTGTGTGTTCAGTGTAATTGTGTATGTATGTTGTGTGGTGAGTGTGATTATGGTGTGGTGCATGTATGGTAATGTGTATGCAGTGTGTGTGGTGAGTGTGTGTCATCTATTGTGTTGTGTCTGTATGGTGATGACTGTCATGTGTGGTGTATGTATGTGTGAGCATGTTGTATATGTACGCTCTGTGTGTGTGTACTGAATGTATATTTGTGTATGTGTGATACTGGGTTGTAATTAGAGGTGACTTTACCCTGAGGCAATTGGACATGTCTTGAGGAAAAATCAATTGATAGAAAAGGACATTATGTTTGGTAAAGCAGAAGGGCAGCAAAAGTGAGGGTAACTCTTAATGGGATGGACTGACACAATAGCTACAATGTTGGGCTGAAATATACCAACAATCATGAAGATGATGCAGGACCAGCGGCATTTCATGCTGTTTACAGAAGGTCACCGTAAGTTGGAGCCAACCCAATGGTTGCTAACAACAACCCCCCTTATTTCATTAGAATTGCTCCCAGTCCACAGTCCAGAGAGGATGAGGAAAGACTTGTCTGCCTCTAGACCCACGCTCTGGCTTCAATCTCTTTGAAAAATTAAATTATGTACCTTTAAAGTCCTGCCTTGGCACTGTAGGTTAATGTACTGGACTGCAAAGTCGGTTTGAACTGCAAGGTCGGCGGTTCAATCTCACCAGTCACTCCTTGGAAACCCTATACCGGATCACTATGGGTTGGAACCAACTCAACAGCATTTAACAACACCAACAACAAAGTCCCAACGTTCCCAGTATGTAAAACAATCACATGATAATGCCAGTGTGTACACAATCCCATTTCAAGCAAAGAAGTGTTATTTCCTGGACACACTACAATACTGATGATGCTGTTGTTGTTGTTAAGTGATGTTGAGTTGGTTCTGACTCATAGCGACTCTGTATGAGGTTTTCAAGAAGCAGCTGGTGAGCTTGAAGCACTAACCTTACAGTTCAACCAACCTTGTAGTCCAGCGCATTAACCTGCAGTGCCACACCAGGACTCCATGCTAGTGGTATATTTTACATAAAATCTCTGATACATGAATACCTATAGAAATAACTCAGTATTTTTCAAATGACACTTATTTGCAATGACTGGTTATAGAGTAAGATAGCTGATAACTGTTTTGATGCATCCATTCATCCTTAGACAATTCTTTAGTCATAGATAGACCTCATCTATAGTACCACCTACCCATCTATAAGTGGAGGCTTTTATGTTGCTGTGATGCTGAACAGAATCAGCAGAACTTCCAAGTCAATAAAGACTAATAAAAAGGCCTACTTCCAAAAAACAGCCAATGAAAACTGTCCAATCACAACAGTCGGATCCCCAACGAATCATAGAGATGGCATAGGTCTGAGTAGAGTTTCCTTCCATTGTGCATAGGGTCACCATGAGTCAGAGCTTCTCAATGGTAGTTAACAGTATTGACAGATCACATTTTAAGACTGCAGTTACCTATAGCTGGTCTAGGGATCAGTTAGTGTGAACTTCCCACTCCCCCAAACACCTGGGCAACTGCACTTGTCCTAGATGCAAAGTTCTAAGTCAGGGGTATATTGGACATGGCTCTGTGTCATATCATACCACTCTGTATCAGACTGCCATTGCTCAGCTCTAGGATGGATGAAACACATCTGGCCCAGTGAGCAGAACTTCCCCAGTCTGGGGTGTATGAAGTTGAGGTGGTGTGGGGCAAACCAGGAGGAAGGCTATAATGCTGGGCTCTGGCTCTATTGTTTGCATCTCCTCGTTTGGTGCCTCAGAAATCTGACACAGGCTTCTGCCATGTCTTGCCCTCATTGACTTTCTTCTGTATCTCCAGATACGTGAACGTGTGAGACCCTAGCGGTGCTGGGAACTGGGCTTTCCACCCATCTGAGCACACCACTAACAAATGCTTAATGTGGTGCTGAGGCAAAGATCTTTTCAACAATGGTTTCTCAGAATAGTAGTGTAAACAATACAGGCTTCATAATTTTTTGAAGACAGTGAAAAAAACATTAAGAAAGTGTATGTACTTTTGAAAAGGAGACATGGTGGCGCTGTAGGATAAGCGCTGGAATCTACTGCAAAGCTGACAGTTCAAACGAGGCTATTTGCTCCCGTCAAGATTTACCATCTTGGAAACCTATACAGGATTTCTAAGAGTCAGAATCAGCTTGATGGCACTGTGTTCGGTTTTTTAGTTTTGGTACTTTTAACAAAATTGAAGTTTAAATTTTGTTACCTTGCTCAGGGTCTGTAGTTCCTTTTCTGTTAGAGAATGGCTCCCTCTGCTGGGCATTATGAGTGTTGCTGTTGTTAAGTGTCATGGAATTGATTCAGACTTACAGAGACCTTGTAAAGGGTTTTTGAGGAGAAGCTGGTGGGTTTGAACCGCTAATCTTGAGTTTAGTAGTCCAGTGCTTATCCCACAACCCTACACCAGGAATCCATTATGAGAGTAGAAACGCCCTATTTATATTTTTATAGAAGCTGACAGCAACATCAGTCTTCCACAGAGCCTAGTGGGTTTGAACTGCCTACCTTTTGGTTAGCAGTTGAGCTCTTAAATACTGCACAACTAGGACTCTTAAAAGTCAAAAGATCCCCTGTAATTAATGAACTTCATGTTTGTATATACTAAGAACAAAGTACTTAGATTATTCTTTATAGAGTCCTTTCCCTGTAATTAATGAACTTCATGTTTGTACAATACTAAGAACAAAGTACTTAGATTATTCTTTATAGAGTCCTTTTCCTCTAATCAGGACTCATTGAATTAATTCTTGGCTGTTAATCCAAAGGTTGTAGGTTTGAGTCCACCCAGAAGCACCTCAGAAGAAAGGCCTGGTGATACTTAAAAAAAAAAAAAAATCAGCACAGTTGTACTTTGACACACATGGGGGTCTATATAAGTTGGAGTTGATTCAATGACAACCGTTTATCTTATTTTTAATTTTTCACTTGTACTAGGTCAAACATTAACTCTTTGGATGCTACACTTGAGTAGGTGGTGGAGAGGCTACTTCAGGAGGAGCTGAGTGGTCAGGGCAGTGTGAGAAGGATAGAATGGGGGTGGCGGTGCAGCTGTTCAAGAAAGGGCTATGTCCCAATCATTATGGAAAGACCAACAGATATAGAAGGTACAGTCATACCTGGACAAACAATTGAAGATCAGCTTGCCTGTAATTATACAAACATAATTTTCTAATGCCTTTTAAAAAAATGACCAATCTTTAACTTATTGTATTGCTTCTTGATATAATTCACAAGCAAATACTCTTGCTTAACTTACGTTCCTTGTCAGGTGGCTTAATGTTATCATCTCCATCTCCTCCTTGCTGGTTGCCTTGTGTTGTCAAGACTGTGAATAAGATGGCACATCCTGAGATTGCATTTGTTGCAACAGTACTAGAATGGTGAGCTTTGTACCAGTTTTAGAAACAAAGAAGAGACAGACACACAGGGAAGGTTGTGTGTTGATGGAGACAGAGATTTGAGTGAAATGTTCATCAGGGCAAGGAACACCAAAGATTGCTGGCAACACCAGATTCTTCAAGAAAGGCATGAAGAGATTCCTTCATGTTCTAGCCTTCAGGGAGAGCATGACCCTGCCGGCACCCTGACTTCTGACCTCCAGAACTGTGAGCAAATACATTTCGGTGGTCCTAGTTACCCAGTTTGTTGTCATTTGTTAGGGCTGCCACAGGAAATGAATGAAGTCAGCTTTAAGTTGAGATTTGAAGGCGTGAGAGTGGGAGGTGGTATAAGAGAGCAATTCCAAAGGCAGAACAGCAAGCAGCAGCATCAGAACCAGAGCAGAGGTGGAAGGAGGTGGGTGCTGGTAGGGGTTTCTCCACCCTCCCCCCCCCCATGTGCTCTGCTTGCCAGGCCCACAGTGGATGCACCTACCCAGAAGGTATACCTTTTCTTAATTCACACAAAGGGGCCTTGTGGGCTGGAGGGTCCTGGAACCTGGCTTAGTAGAGGAAGTGAAAGCACTCAAATCATGAGTTGTAGCCTCTGCCCCAGTTACTTGTTGCTTCTCACATACAACTGTCCTTGTCATGACTTGTGCCTCTCGGGGAGAACCATTCTCCATTCATTCCTGCAGGGCACAGGATGGTCTGCCTTCGCTCCGCTCCTTCCATCCTCTTGCATCAGCTCTCACTCCTTTGCTCACAGTCCACTAGACTCTTCCACCATCTTGATCTCTTGCAGTCATCACTCTGTGCAGCGATACCAAGCCTCCAGATCTCACCAAGAACAAAGGAAAGCAACCCCAGAAAGCCAGGCTCTGAGAATCACACTGGAAACAAGGCACTCCTCAGGACGCCTTTCCAGCTTATTAGCTCTGATTTCACACAAAGTTGACAATGGTTTTGAATTTCTGGATCCCAGTCTTATGCAGTTTAGTAATTGTAAAGGAGGGGGCATGGTTAATTGAGGGTGGTCAGGAAAGAAGGTGTTTGGGACTGAATTGTCCCTCTACCCTACCACTTCAAAATATGTATTGAAGTTCTAACCTCTAGACCTGTGAACATCCCATTTGGGATTAGAGTTTTCTTGGTTACGTTAATGAGAGCATCGCAGACCTGAGTATGTTTTAAATATAGGACATACTTGGAGATAGAAAAGAAGCAGGCTAGGCACAGAAGAAAGCAGACACGAAGGAAGATTGACACTAGTTTTGAAGACCAAGGAGGTAATCCAGTCTACAAGGCCAGGAACTCCAAGGATGGATGGCTAGAGAAGATGAGACAAGGAGTTCCCCCCAGAAACAACAGAGAGAGCCTTCCCCCAGAGCCATTGGCCTGAATTTAGGCTGCCAGCCTACTAAATTATGAGGAAATAAATGTGTTTGTTAAAGCCACCCACGCCCAGCAACACTAAGTAAGGAAAGGAGGAGACTAGGATGGTTAGAAATCTGGACAGTATTGATAAATGACAATGGTAATGCATTCCATGATGGAGAAGGATCTTACCAGCTTCTGGTCAGGATTCACTCAGCTTCTTCTGCTGCTGACAGGACTTGCTGCACACCCCTCTTCCAGGGATGCAGTCATGTGGCTAGTTCTGCTTTTCTGCTAAGTTTATGCTTGGTGGTTGCCTCTGACCACAACCCTGACACGACTGACTCCCTTCCCTTCCTCCTTCACAGAGTTAGCTCCCAAGCCACCCACAGAAGTGACATTACCAGCTCTGATCGTGTGCAAAACCCAGATCCCATCATCCCCAGCATTTCCCTCTCAACTCCAGCATAGTGATTTCTCAACCTCGAGTGACGTAATTTCCACTGAGTACCCAAAGATTTTGAGAAATATCATCTTGTTGTTATGTGCTGTTGAATTGGTTCCGACTCATAGCGACCCTGTGCAGGGTTTCAGAGGGTGTAAATCTTTACGGGAGCAGAAAGCCTCATCTTTCTTCCGTAGAACGGCTGGTGGTTTCGAACTGCTGACCTTGCAGTTCGCAGCCCGATTCGTAACCACTACACTACCAGAGCTCCTTCAACTTACCTGTATTTTATTATTTTATCTTTTTTTCCTGGCATTTGTCTTGTGGTTACGATACCATATCTTAACTTTTTCTTCAAAGGATCCACTTGAATACTGGTGTCTGTTCCATTAGGGGTTTAGTCTACCTCCAGCCATCATCTGAAGATCCGTAGGCTCTTCTCCTTTCACTCTCTCAGCCATTCTCCCCCCCATCGGGCTCTGTAACAACACACCCTGCCCTGAAGCAATTGAGATGTAGTCTCAAATACATCACGTCACCTCAACTTGCATAATTCCTATTTTCTGTACGTTATTGTTAAGCACTGTCGAGTCAGTTCTGACTCATAGTGACCCTGTACAGGGTTTCCAAGGAGCAGCTGGTGGGTTTGAACTGTCGACCTTGCAGTAAGCAGTCCAGTGCTTATCCTACAGTGTCACACCAGGACTCCTTTCTGCATGTAGATCATACTTTTGCCCTCCACTGTAGGGCAATCACTGGACTACTGACCACAAGGAGACCTGGTGTGGTGCTGTGGATTAATGCACTAGACTGCAAAGCCATTTAGAACCGCAAGGTCAATGGTTCAAGCTCAGCAGCTCGGAAACCCTATGGGTTTCTATGGGTCAGAACGACTCAGTAGGACTTAACAACAACCACCGACCACAAGACTGGCGGTTCAAACCCATCAGCTAGTCCTCAGAAACCTTATACAGGGTCGCTAAGACTTGGAACCAACACAATGTCACTTAACAACAACAACAACAATGCACCAGGAGGCCTGGTGGAATAGCGTTAGGCTGCTGACCAAAAGGTTAATGGTTCAAACCCACCAGCCTCTCCTTGATAAAACGAGGAGACTGTCTGCTCTTGCAATGATTTACAGTCTCAGAAATCCTACGTAGGATCTCTATGAGTCAGAATCGACTCGAGGCCAGTGGGTTTAATGCACCAGAAAATATTCAGTGACTTCTATCAGATACAAAAAAAAATCCAGACTTTGCTAGGTAGAAGCTTTATTCAGAAAATAAAAAGAGGAAAGGACTGTCATAGTGGAGAAAGGAGCCATTACAATGGGCAAACCACTGATGGTAAGACCTGTATAAAGAGTTAGGGAAAATGCATTTTTCTTGCTAAAGATTGATAGAAAAACTCAGGTGTGGTGAGGGGCAGGGTGGGATGTTAAGAGCTCTGGTAATGTAGTGGTTACGAATCGGGCTGCGAACCTTAAGGTCAGCGGTTCGAAACTACCAGCCGCTCCGCGGGAGAAAGATGAGGCTGTCTACTCCCGTAAAGATTTACACCCTCGGAAACCCTGTACAGGGTTGCTATGGGTCGGAACTGACTCGACGGCACTTAACAACAACAACAACATCCAAAAGTAAATCAGAGAAGGATATACACCTAGACCAGCCCATTTTCTGGGAGAGGCTCATACATGTTGGCTTGGGTTGAGGGTGGGCCAAAGTTCAGGGACCAATAATTGGTGAGGATAAGAAATTCTGTTGCTCCTTTGTGAGACCAGGAGTGGAAAACTGGAAGTTCTGTGTATGTCTGTGTCTAACTCAAATGGGAAATGTGGTTCTTTGCAGGAAGCAGTTTCACAAAGGGTGGGGAAATTTCTCTAACAATTGTTAACTATTGTGTATCACAGGGTTCAGTTAACATTTCAACATTATCACTTCATCATTAGGCGTCCAGGATTTTGTTAAGTGCAGTGGAGGATACAAGAAATAGAAAACTTGATTTTACCGAACAGGGGTCATATAAACATAACATGTACATAGGTACAGGAAACCACAACACAAATAGCCTAGGACCTTCTGCAGTAAGCCCTGATTGCCTGCCTCCTTCCTCAGGAATGCACCAAAAACATGTTTCTAGATACAGTGCCCTCTGGGCTTAAGCCTTCCACAACTAAGAGAATTAATGGCATTTAAGGAGTGATTGGATGTTATCAAAGAGACTACCTTTAATTATTTATAAGAAGAGAAGTCATTTAGAAACAGCGATAAAACCAAAGCAATTGCTGCTGAGTTAACACCAGCTCACGGTGACCCCATGTGAGTCACAGTAGAATCATGCTCCATTGAGTTCTCAGTGGCTGATGTTTCAGAAGTGGCTCTCCAGCTACCTCTGGTGGACTCAAACCTCTAATCTTTCGGTGAGCAGCTGAGTGCTTAATGGTTTTCTCCACCCAGTCGCTCTTCAAAATGGTCATAAGTGAAACCCATGACAGTCAGAAGTCCACAGAACTGCCTTGGTTTGCTGTGTCTTGAAAGTTTTCCACCTTTGATAGGGGTGCTTACCACTTTTCTATTGCTCTCTCTTAAGACTCCTGCCCATAAACTAGTGAGTTTTCCTTCTTTGACAGATTTTTACCTTACACGGGTTTTAGATTTTGCAGGTTTTATGTTACTTAGAAACAAATGTGATAATAACACAGTTTATAATGGTCTTTGCCCATTTGTGGCTTAGGGAAGCACAGCTGACAGAGTTAGAGTACTGGGGACACATCACACATCAAAGGGATACACTGAACTTGTCATTGCAATTGGCGCATCAGGTAAGCTCTGGAGAAGGCACAATTCTTGTCATGTTCTTGGTTGATTGTGATCTCTCCTTACTCAGGAGGGCTATGGGGATAAGTGTGTCTACAGAGTCGAGCTTGGGCTCCAGACTTGCCATTTCTTATCTACTTGTCTCTCAATTTATTTGCATTGAAAAATGGGTATATTAATTCCTACTGTATAGGGTTGTTGTAGGGATTCAAGAAAGTCATTTTGAGAGTGCCCTTAGCACTATGTTGGCATTTAATGGTTGCCCAACCAATTTGTGCTGGGAGGAAATTGGTGTTTACTCAAGAAACTGCTGTGCTATGTTTACTTTTTAAACTTTTAAATTATGACTTAAGTGAAGGTTTATAGCGAAGCTCATCAGGCTTACCTTTGACAAATCACACACTTGGTTTCATCTCAGATTGCAACAACACTTACTCCATTTCCTTCCTGCGGTTCCTATTTCCATTCCACCCAGCTTTCCATCCCTTCTCAACTTTGTCCTTAGGTAAATGTTGCCTTTTTGATTCTGAATGACTGACCGTACCATGGTAAGTATACCTTGTTAGTGTTACGGACTCAAGCGTGGCAACAGTAGTGAGGTTGGCCCAGGATCAGGCAGTGTTTCGTTCTGCTGTGCATAAGGTTGCTATGAGTCAGTACTGACTTGATGGCACCTAACAATAGCAACAACTAGTTGGCTGGAAATTGGGCTACAAGGGTGAGTTCCTTTCCAGACCTGAACTGTGGTTGAAGGCCACAGTCTCAGGGTTCTCCCAGTCTTTCTAACTAGTAAGTCTTGTGTTTTTTTTCTTCTTCTCCCTTTTAAATAATTTTGAATTTGGGTCCACATTTTCTGCCAGTCTTTCGGGACCTTCTAATGTGATCCCATTCAGAGCAGTTGGTAGTGGTAGTTGGGCACCATCTAGCTCTTCTGGTTTCAGAATTGTTGGACTAATTGATTGTAAGCACCTTCTTTTCTTATCACCCTTCTTTCTTCCACACACAAAGAAACCAAGAGCCACATCTTAGACAGCTGCTCATGAGCTTTTAAGATCCCAGACACTACTCATCAGAGTAGGATGTAGAACATGCGGACTATGGCATGGGCAGTTTTTCTTAATAAAAATATGCAAGAGATAACTCTTATTAAAATAACAACAGGTGGAAGCTGTTTTAAATGGAGATTAGGGAAAGGCTTAGTGATCTGCTTCTGAAAAACCTATGAAGCCCAATGGTCTGATCTTCACAGGATCTGTGGGGCTGGTGCAGGGCCCAGCAGTGTTTATTCTGTTGTATCTGAGGTCTCGTGAGTTAGGGGCTGACTTGATGGCAGTTAACAGCAACACAGCAAAGAAGAGGTGTGTTTTCTTATTGTTTCACAAGCTTCAGCTAACCCAATGTACTTCCTTGCATTCTCTGCAAGGCTCCATGAGGAATTGTTCTGTGGGTGAACTCGGGGAGCTGGGGGCTGTGATAATTAAGTCAAGGCCATGCATTCTGTCCCCTGTGGACCAGTTAGCTCCGCTTGGATCCACATCCATACACATTGATCTTAACCCAGTTGGCAGAATCACAAGTGTGTGACTGCATCCCAAAGGACACCAGTGGAAAATGTTTCTGTGGTTTCTGCAAATGTCTCATTTCTGTTGGAGTAGCATCTCTGTGGACTGAGCTGTTATGGCTATTATGCCTGAAGGTGGCGCTGTTTCTTAAGGAAAACAAAACAAAAAAAAGGCAAGCCGGTGTGTGAAATGATAGACTTCTGAGTGGGAGAGGATCTTTGAGGGAGTCTGATTCAATCTCCTCACTGAACTGTCAAGAAAACTGAGACCCAGAGTTATAACGCACTTGCCCAAAGTCACTCCACAAAGAGATTCACGATGGAGGCAACTCTAGACATTAGTCTCCCAAACAACCTTTTCCAATTCTCACTACATTAAGGGTTTCCTGGAATTCTAGTGTGACATTATAACATAAGCACTGAACTGTGAACCACAAGTCAGTGGTTCAAACCCACCAGCTGCTCCTTGGAAACCCCACACAGGGTCTTTATGAATCGGAACCGACTTGACAGCACTTAACAACAACAAAAAGTGTTTCCTGAAAAGGTTATGTGTCAAGGTTGTCTCCTTTCATTAGACTTATTCAATCTGTATGCTGAGCAAATAATCTGAGAAATTGGATTAATAAAAAAGAATGTGGCATCAGGCTTGGAGGAAGAGACATTAACAAGCAGCAGTATGCAAATGCACAACCTTGTTTACTGAAAGTGAAGAGGACTTGAAATACTTACTGATGAAGATGAAACAAAAACAAAACTACAGACTGCAGTTTGGATTGCACATCAATGTAAAGAAACAAACCCTTCACAACTGGACCGGTAAGCAACATCATGATAAATGGAGAAAAGATTTAAGTTGTCAAAGATTTCATTGGACCCACAATCAATGCCCATGGAAGTGGTGGTTGTATGTTGTTGAGTTGGTCACCGAGCTCCTATACAGGGTTTCTGAGGTTGTAAATCCTAACAGAAGAAGAACACCTTACCTTTCTTCCTCAGAGCAAGTGCTGCCCTCTTGGTCTCATATGGCTGATTGATCTGAGGATCAAGCACCTCACTGACATTATTATTGACTTTATAGACCTGTCTATTGTTTGGCTAAAAGGTGATGTCTGGGAGTAGTTTCAGTTCCAGGTTTGAAGGGTGTCTAAGGGCCACAGCCTCAGGGCTTCCACCAGTCTCTGTTAGACCAGTGATGGTGGTGGTGGTGGTTATGTGCCATGGAGTTGGTTCCGACTCACAGCAACAAGTTTGGTCTTTGTCATGATTTTGAATTTTGTTCTACATTTTCTCCCAATCTGACTAGGACCTTGTATTGTAATTCCTATTATAGCCCCTGGCACCATCTAGTTCTCTGGTCTCCAGCTAGTGGATGCTGTGGTTGGCACTGTCCATTAGTCCTTTGGACTAATTGTCTCCTTGAGTCTTGGATTTTCTTCACTCTTCTTTGCTCTGGACTGGAAGAGACCAATAGTTGTAGCTCAGATGGCCACTTGCAATAGGATACTTACTACTTGCAGAAATATTTTATATACGTGAAACTAACACTTGGAACTCAGCTTCAAAACAGTTTTAAATAAGTAGCTTAAACAAGTAGCTGCAACAAAGGGTGCAAACACAGCAGAGACTGTGAGGCCAGTGCAGTACTGGGCAACATTTCCATCTGTTATTCATCAGGTCACTATGAGTGGCCGCCAACTCAATAGCACCTACCAACAACTGTAAACCGACTCTAAAGTATGTCTGGTGCTGATATTGTTTTCCAGGCAAATAGGAATACATTTTATCTCTGTTCATTATGTCCAATTTTCAGCAAAAATGGAGAGGTCTATTTGAAAATAAATTGAGTTATTATTTATATTGATCTCTGGCTATTTGGGAGATATAAACTTGTTTTAGTAGAGTAGTTCAGTAGAATCACATTGTTGACCTGTCTGGTTTGAAAATTTTAAAACTAGTGTCAAAATTTGGGACAACTAAATGAATGATAATGTGTGTATGTATTGTACTTCCGTGTATTTTCAAGTTCTACAGACTTATCTGTTGTTGTTAAGTGCTGTGGAGTAGGTTCCGACTCATAGGGTTTCCAAAGCTGCAAATCTTTTCAAGAACAGAAAGCCTCATCTTGCTCACTTGGAGGGGCTGGTTGGCTCGAACCAGCGGCCTTGTGACTCACAGTCCAGTGCTTATCCTACAGAGCCACTGCACTCCCATAGACTTATATTGTTGTTGTTGTTAAGTGCCGTTGAATCAATTCCGACCCACAGTGACCCTGTATAGGGTTTCCGAGGAGCAGCTGGTGAGCTTGACTCATCGACCTTGTAATTCAAATGACTTTGCAGTCTGGCACATTAACCCACAGCGCCACACCGGGACTCCATAGACTTATATACTTAGCTGCAATTCAGATTGTAAAGCCAGTGCCCTTTGCTAAAAATCTCATGATGATAATAGAACAAAATGATCAATAAAATTGGAAAAGAAAAAAACTCACTAACAAAGAACAAAGTCAACCAACCTACCTAAATGTAAATAAAATGAAGAAAAAGAATAGCTTTGTTTTAATTACTGGAATATATCAGGATTAATTTTAAAATTTAACATAAAACTGAATTCTTTTAGCTCAAAATGTAAGTAGGAACATTTTAGTGTTTATGAATACAGTTTTCACATTATAATTACTTAGAAGTGAAATGATATATAATTTGCAAGTGATTATAGACTTTATGCTACTTGTAGTCATTTCTCTGTATAATTATTTTCTTATTATAAATGTTAGTGTTGTTGTGCAGTACTGTTAAGTTGATTCCGACTCATAGTGACCCTGTATAGGGTTTCCAAGGAACAGCTAGTGGGGTTGGATCACTGACCTTGTGGTTTGAAGCCCAGTGCTTATCCTACAGCCTCACACCAGAAATCCTATGTACTATGAGGAGACTTCAAAAAGCTCATGGAAAAATAAGATAATAGAATTTTTTAATGAACTTTGAGAAACCCCCTCATATTGTATATTGTAGCAAGTTAAGGACATGGAAATAAGCAAAAAGAAAACAAAAAAACAAAAACAAAACAAGGAATTGTGCTAGGCAGAGAGCATCTCTGAATTTTAATGTACTTTTTTCCAGTCTTCTTTTCTCTCTATATTTATTTTTTTAAAATGGTATTGCCTAGGTTCTTTTAAAACTGCCATTTAATTTGTATATAATATGAGGAAGGGAGGAGACTGGAACAGAGAGGAAGGAAGATGAGATTTTGCAAGGACTCCGATTATAATATATGAAACAAAGAACTTCTGGGTAACTAGAAAACAGGGCGTTGTAATTCTCTCTGCCTTTTAAAAAGTAGTAATGGGTCATGACACTCGAAAATGTCAAAATCAGAGTCATTTGAGGAGGTTTCTAAACAGTTTGTGGAAAAATTTCATGGTCCTTTAATGCCATTTTCCCCACGAATTTTTTGAAGCACCCCCATATACCACACACACACACACACATATAGTGTATTGCTTGAAAGCACGCTTTTGCATGATTTAAGAATGAATAAGGCTTTGATGAACTCAGAAACATTTGTAATTAATTTCCATCATTGACATATTTGAACCTTGTGACTTAATCACATGGATTTAGTAATTAGAACTCAACAGAGTTTCCTCTCTAATTTTAACAGATGCAAGCTCTTGTCTAAGCCTCCTGTAGTATCTATAGACAGGCATGGTGAAGGAGAGACTGGGACATTTGTAATAATTTCTTACCCAAGGAAGAGGCCACATGAAAACAAGCTAGGTCAAAAGACAGTTAAAATGATGTGCACCCGAAAAGAAAATAAAGAAAGTGAAAACAAATAAACAAACAACAACAAAAACACACAAAAAACCAAAACACAAACTAAACAAAACTCACACATTTTGTTCAACTCCCTAAAAATAAGTAGTTAGGAACCTGAGAACAGTAAAGCCCAAGAAACAAATGTGTTTATGGATCATTATCTGAAAGAGTTGCAATGGGGAGAAGACAGGAGCCAACATTAAAACAGTAAGAACAAAAATAGCTTGCGTTTTCAGCAGGGTGTGTTACCATATTGTCCTCAACATGAGGATATTAATTTCACAGTTTTCACAGATAAGTTTAAACATAGGAACATGTTCACAAATAAGCAGCCATCTCAGGGAAGGTATCTCAGCTGGGATTTTACAGTCTGCAATTTTTACATTCAGCTGTGTCCCCGAGGGCCAATCAATATTGGTGGCAATTATTCTTAGTACACAGTCCAAATAAAATGAGTGTGTTTCTTTCTTTCTTCTTCTTCTTCGTTTTTTTTTTTTTTTTTTTTTCATCAAGGTGGGAGATTGTGATATAGAAACAAGCAAATTCCCCGGTGGATGGCAATTGGGTTACCTAACAGCTGCAGTGGGCCTGCTGCCTGCTGTGGGTCTCTTTTGCCTTCTCCTCGGGAATAGTCCGATAATGACCCCAGTATTTTTACCCGTCCACACAAGCAACATTTGATAACCTAGCTATGAAAAGCCTAACATGAGCCAAAGACAGAATTCAACAGTAAATAAATAAACAAGCAAGCCTGTGGAACCTCCCAAAGCAACTGCCAGGAGCATTATTTTATACATAAGTTTTATTTACACACTTGGGTTTCTAAGTCACAACCTCCAGAGGGCCAATGCTTGGGACACAGGGATGTTTTCACCAGGAAGGTAGTGTCAGTTTACATTCTAGGGGGAAAGGCTGTGAAAACCTGTTGGTTTGCTTTTTTAATTTCTGAAAGGCAGATACAGAATTATGACAATCTTTAGATTTTTATTATTTGAAAAGCCAGTTTTATTTTTTAAA
>NW_006408567.1:10352069-10356672 GCF_000296735.1 Chrysochloris asiatica | reverse complement strand
ATTGGGCTGCGAACCTCAAGGTCAGTAGTTTGAAACTACCAGCCATTCGTGGGAGAAAGATGAGGTTTTCTGCTCCCGTAAAGATTTACAGCTTCGGAAACACTATATACAGGGTTGCTATGAGTCAGAACTGACTTCACGGTACATAACAACAACAACAAATATATATGTAGTATATATGTATATACTTTTTTTTTTTTAAGGGTAAGGATTGGACGGTGGTGAAGCTGGGAATAAGGAACAAAAAATCAGAGGAGAAATGGAAATTGAAATGACAGTTCAAGTTCCTTTTTCTGGTGCCGCTTGAGTTTAAATAAGTGGGTGCTGACTACAAGAGATTTGGCTCAAAAAGCTCACAAAACTCAGTTCTTCAAGGGAGAGATGAAAAAGCATGGACAATATCTCTGTTACAAATTAGGACTGATGTGTGTTTGAGTTTGGGTTGGGGTTTCTGTTGGCTTCAGCCTGATCCTAAATTTGACTTTTGCTCCAATTTTGCTTGTTTCTCTAACAAGTCACTGAAACTGTCAGAGTGCTGGAATCTAATATTGTTCTAATGTCATTTCATGTGAGTTGATGGAACAAAACAACTGGGTGTTCATTTTTATCTGTGGTTTCAAGCCTCCAGGTCTCCTAAAAATTGACACATGAAATGAAAAACCCTTAAAAAAATACAAAACAATGATGTAAGCAGAAAAGATTCATAATATTGAAGCAACATAAAAAAAATTAGTCTACTGGTTCTATGAGCTAGCCCAGTAGTCACCTTGGGATAGTACATTTTTCTCATGCAATTTGGTGGTTTTTCTCTTAATTCTAAATGAAAACTGGAATGAATGAAAGAAAAAATCTAAGAAAATTTTGAGGTCATAAGAATTGATTTGTATTTGAAAATTACAGGCGTGGATCATCAACTATAATTTTGGAGGGGACTCCAAAAAGATAATTGAGGAAGAACTGACTGTGATTGCATTTTAAATGGACTTTAATTCTTTATTGCCTCACAAAAAGGAACAATACTTTCCTCATAACTCGATATTACCTTTTAGTTAATTCTTTCTTTCAACTGAGGTTGTGGATTAAATTTGCCTGGAATTGGTGGTTAGAAATCAGCCTTCTCAAGCTAAATAATACTTTGAAAATGTCTTAGAATAAAGGTTCCTTATTGCAATGGTGATATGTGGTTAATATCATTAGACTCCTGGTTTAGATTAATGCTACTAATTAGTTTCTGTCCTTGACTTTTTCCAATTAAAGCATACAGGCCTTGGTGCTAAACACCTGGGCAGATTACCTAATTAGATGAAAGAAACATACACAGTAGTTTGCAGGTAATTATTTTAACTTTCAGTGTTTGTTTTGTATTAAACATACTGATAAAAAGGTTAATAGTTGCTATACTATTAACCACAAGATACCAGTTCTCTACTATGGAAGCTGGTACCAGTCTTTGACATACACAATGTTGAGTCCTTTTTTGGTGGATATGTTCAAAAGTGACATATCTACTTTTTTTTAGTTTGTTCTTTTTAACCCCAGACATAAAGCGTACACATGCTGGTGGCTCTTAATCTGCCCATTACAACGTCCTTTGAGAAAATGATTTCCTTTTGTGAGTCAAGTAGAACTTGGACTCTCTCTATGGGCACACAGCACTGTTGGACACAGTGCTGAATAAAGGTTTTAAAGGTGGAATCTGTTCTTTATTTTAGGATTCAGAATTGAAAACCCAACTTCTGAGCTTTAACTCATTGCTATTGAGTCAATTCTGATTGGCAGTGACCACCTTACTAGCTTCTTATATTTGGTCAAACATTTAATTATCTAGGTGGCATTGTAGGAGTGCTTCCTAGAGTTTCCAAGATTGCAAATCTTTCTGGAAGCAGGCCACCACATTTTAGGGTTCCAGTCGAGATCTTTAGCTCCTGTGCCATCAGAATTCCTTCTGGACTTTCAAGTTCTTAAAAAAGGAATAAAAGCTACAGTAATCCTGTTAGCCATGGATCAGACTTGTCCACGTTCATGGGAAAGGTCTGGGCCAGAGAGGTCTCTGAGCAGGAGGCTCTTATGCTGAATTCCCCGGGGACCTCAGATCACGGGGACTTCAGAACATTTTCCCTTCTGCAGCGCACACTGGAAGCGTGTAACAAATCTCCATTCGCTAGTCCCTGGCCGCCTGTGTCATCTAAGTCCCTCTTATTCCTACAGAGTAGCTCAAGGTCACCACTGGTCCTTTTCTGATCATACCCTGGCCTTCCTTCCCTCAGTTTAGCTCTTTCGGATTCTTCCTCCAGTTACGTCCTGCCATGTCACCTTTATCTTTTGAGATCCTCTTTCCCCTTTGAGACTCAACTCCAATGGCACTTCTCTAAAGCTTTTCCTAGAACTTTCCATTGATTTGATTGATGTCTCTCCCTTTAAACCCCATGGAGTTGTGTACCTCTCCTGTAGCTTTTTGTGTCCTGGTTTTGTGAATGCTAGGAGGGGCTCTACCCTAGCTCTTCCGTGAAATTTTCAACCTCCACTCCGTTGTTTAGTATTTCTGGAGTGACTAGCATCCAGGAGTGGGGAGGAACCAGCCCGCAGGCCATTTAAGGCCCACGAAATCATTTGGTCTGGCCCTACCAAGGCAACCACAGTTCCAGCCATCACATTTATTGTTGTTGTTAAGTGCCATCGAGTCAGTTCCAGCTCACCCTGTATAGGGTTTCCGAGGAGCAGCTGATGAATTTGAACCTCTGACCTTGCAATTCAAACCGACTTTGCAGTCCATCACATTAGGGGTGAGTTAATTAAATGTTTTACCAAATATAAGAAGCTAGTTTTTAAGTTGATAATTTTGTATGGCCCGCAGTGGTGTTATAAATTTTGTTAGTAAAAAGTTCCCCTAGGGGCTGAGGATTCAGAGAAAATGCAACGTGTTCCTTGTTTTCAATTCCACTAACAAAAAGGAAGAGCAGATAAGTGAATACATCCATGCATATAGTAGGTCATCTAGTGATAAATCACTGCTAAGGCAAAGGGCGAGCTAATTTAGAAATGACAGTTAGCACTCATTAAGCAATCACGGTTTTCATCATGACCTCATAATCTATCTAATCTTTACATCAACTCTATGGATTAGAGTTCATATTAGATCCAATTCTCTATTGCTGTTGTTGTTAGGTGCCATCAAATTCATTCGTACTCATGGAGACCCATGCTCCTACTAGGGAATTTGAGTCAAGATGAACAGTCACAAAGGAGTGGGCCTGCAGGGCATTGTCAGTATGACATCATTGACGTCCAGCTCCCAGGGCAGCAGTAGCTAAAAATCTAGCATTGAATGTGAAGGTAATTATCTATAGTATGAACTGTTGGATCTTTGCTCCACACATGGGGCCCTTGGGTGCTAGTTGGCTGATGCTCTTGGCCAAGAGCTGCTAATTTGGTCATCTGTCACTGTGTAACTGACCACCCCCAAATTTAGAGGCTTACAACAATGACAATATTGATTTTGCATAATAATCTACTATTTGGGCAGGGCTTGGTGGGACAGTCATATCTACTCCATTCAACAATGGTATTAGGGGCTTGAAGGCGGGGGCTGGGACATCTGAAGCCTTGCTCACCACATGGCTGGAAGTTGAGGCTGGCTGTTGGCTGGAACCTCCATTGGACAGTAACTAGAACACTTACACATGGCTTTTCCATGTGAACACTTGGCTTCCTCACAACATGGTGGCAGGGTTCCAAAGATGAACATTCAAAGGGTAAGGGGTAAGAGAGGGAGACAGAGAGAGAGAGCAGTCCAGGCAGTAACAGCATCTCCCAGTTTCAGAAGTCCCATAGCATGACTTCCACCATATCTTATTCATTAGGAGCAGACCACTGAGTCTGATCAAGGGGAGGAGAATTAAACGCCACTTTTGATGGAAGAATGCCAAAGGATTTCCAGATATGTTTTAAACGCTCAAATCTGAAACATCTGCTTTCCTACTTTTCCCAGAGCTTCTATGAGCTAACTAGTATTTTAATCCTTTATAGTCAACCTATATGCAGTGATTTCTATTGTCTCATTCAAAAAGCCAGTGTGTCGTGGGGTCAGCCTGCACACCCAAGTCTGTCTGATTTCAGAGTCTGTTTCCTGAATCCCACACTATCTCCCGGTATGCACATAAATAGAGGACTTATGGAAAATCCATTCATTCCTTCAATCAAGCAGCTGACCAAAACTTACGTATGTAATGAGCATGTCTTTTTTATCAGGTTATGAACCCATGTATCTGCACTAGCCAGGTGCGAAGAACAGACAGGTAATCAGACAGATCGTGCTTCATCTTCTGATCATTGACATATTTGAGGCCATTGCTGTGGTTATTGAGTAGTACCTTCTGGACTACGAGGCTCATCTTCCAGCCCTATATCAGACAATATTCAGTTGTGAGCCATAAGGTTTTCACTGGATAATTTTTTTTTTTTAAATTAAATGTTTTTATTTTGGATTGAGTGAAAGTTTACAGGGTACATCATCAGCTTCACATTCAACCATTCATATAGCTTGTTTCATTACATTGATTATTATCCCCTCCATATATCATCAGTTAACAGTGTTTCTCTCTAT
>NW_006408567.1:10347567-10350364 GCF_000296735.1 Chrysochloris asiatica | reverse complement strand
CCCTAACAAAGGCCTCCCCCTGTCCCCTTTCGGTATAATTTCTTTTTCTTAGTCCTTTACAATAGTGGTCCTATGCAGTATTTCTCTTTTTGTGTCTGACTAATTTCACTCAGCATAATTTCCTCAAGGTTCATCCATGTTATGCGGTAGTTTACCGCTTCCTTGCTATTCTTCTCACTGGATAATTTTTGAAAGTAGACCTTGGGCTCTTAATTCCATTTAGTTCTTTCTTCCTAGTTTGTCTTATTCTGGAAATTTCACTGAAACATGTCCACCATGAGTGACCTTGCTGGTGTTTGAAGTACTGGTGGCATAGCTTCCAGAATCACAGCAATATGCAAACCACCACAATATGACAAACTGTGGCAGAATTTATTTTATTTCTCTGTGGCCTAGAAGGAAAACATTTTTTCTTCTCAATGGTTGCTTTCTTCAGTCAAGAGGAGGTCCCAAATAACACCAGAAGTATAGAAAGGAATGTTAACTGGCCAGAGTCACAGATGTGGCACCATTCTGCTTCTCAGGTAAGATGGTCTTGGTATAAACAGGAGGCAAAACCAACTAGCTGCCTTCCTTTTGTGAAAACAAGCATTTCTTCTCACTGAGAAGGAACAACAAACATGTGTCCTGCTGTCTTCTTGCACTGATTGCTTAAATGAAGCAGATGTAGATGAAATCTTCTTGGTTCTAGCATGTGAAGAAAGATCAAAGACTAATAATGTACATAGATCTGGACCCCTAACTGTGGTCTTTCTAGAAGTCCATAATTCATTCAGCTATCAAAAAATCTTGGAGACCCTGGCTGGCACAAATGGTTAAATGCTTGGCTACTAACTCAAAAAATGGGTTGTTCAAGTTCACCAAGAAAGGTCAGATGAGCTGCATCTGAAAAATTAGCCACTGAATTGATGGAATACAATTGAGATGTTTTAACAGATGCAACTCTGTTAAATTTCATCTATGCCAAGAAATTTGGAAGATAACTACCTGGCCAACTGACTGGAAGAGAGCCATATACATTTCAATTAGAAAGAAATGTATCAGACAGAATGTGGAAATTATTAAACAATAACAACAATCTCACATGTAAGCAAAATTTTGCTGAAGATAATTTAAAAACACAACAGTACTTCAACAGGGAACTGTCAGAAATTGAAATCAGATTCAAAAGAGGAACATCGTATAATATATATCGTTGCTAATGTCAGATGGATCTTGGCTGAAAGCAGAGAGTACCAGAAAGATATTTACTTGTGTTTTATTTGCTATTCAAAGGCATTTGGCTGTGTGGATCACAACACATTTTGTATAACATTGTGAAGAAAGGAAATTCCAGAACACTTAATTTTGTTCATGAGGAAATTGTACATTGACCAAGTGGTCATCATTCCAACAAAACAAGGAGATAGTACCTGGTTTAAAATAAGGAAAGATGTATGTCAGGGTTGTAGCCTTTCATCATACTTATTCAAATTGTATTTTGAGCAAATAATCTCAGAAATTGGATTATATAGAATGAACGTGGCATCAGGATTGGAGGAAGACTCTTTAACAACCTTGCTTGTTGAAAGTGAAAAGGATTTGAAGCACTACTGACGAAGGTCAAAGACTATAGCCTTCAGTATGGATTGCACCTTTATGTAAAGAAAACCCAAATCCTCACAAATGGACCAATAAACAACATAAATGAAGACAAGATCGAACTTATCAAGGATTTCATTTCACTTGAATTCACAATCAACACCCATGGAAGCAGCAGTCAAGAAAAGAAAGGACGTGTTGCATTCAACAAATCTGAAAAAGACTTCTTTAGAATATTAGAAGCAAAGATGTCACATTGATACTAAGTTGTGCCTTACCCAAACCATGGTATTTTCTATAGTAGCTACTCCGCAGAAATCCTGTACAGGGTCATTATGAGTTGGAACCAATCGAGGGCACTTAACAACAACAATATGCATGCAAAAGCTGAACAGTGAATAAAAAAAAGATTGAAAAAGAATCAGTGCATTTGAATGATGGTATTGGTAAAGAACATCGAATATATCACAAACTGCCAGAAGCAGCCAGAATGCTCCTTAGAATTGAAGATGTCAAGGCTTCATCTTACATGCTTGTACTTTGGAGGGGCATGGAGAAGGACATCATGCTTGGTAAAGTAGAGGGTTAGAGACTAAGAGGAAGACCCTGAATGAAATGGACTGTCACAGTGGCTGCAATAATGGACCCAAACATGGCAGCGATTATGAGGATGGCCCGGGGCCAGGCAGTGTTTCCTTCATTGTCTCTCTATGAGTTGGAATTGACTCAATGACACCTAACAGCAACAACAACACCAAAATAATTGACAATAAGAAAAGCAATGAATATACCCTTTGTCCCAGGAGCTCCATTTCTGGGCATACTATCCAAGAGAAACTGCTACTCATGTGCATCAGGAGAGAAATAGAGTATTGATTTTGGCAATATGGTTAGCCCAAACTGGGAATGTTCCTTGACAGTGAGTGAGAGCAGAGAGCAACCTGCTCCAAATGTCTGTTTAGAAAAATCAATCTGGACGGATGGGAGTAAGGGGAATCCAGTTAAGAGGTAATGAGGTTTTGTTTTTTTTAAATGTTTTATTGTGAATTATATGATAGTTTACATGGGAGAACTTTAGTTTTACATTCATTCCATCATATATCATCTCACTGCCATGGTTCCAATCCCCTCCATGCATCCTCAACCACCCAAAGGGTATATCCCAGAAACCCGCTCCCTACACTTCCCCTTCCTCCCCCCAGTTTTCAGCCCACAG
>NW_006408567.1:10335489-10347467 GCF_000296735.1 Chrysochloris asiatica | reverse complement strand
AATCAGGAATGGATGTTGGAGTTTGTCAAATGTCTTTTCTGCATCAATCTATATGATCATGTGGTTCTTTTCCTTTTTTTTCTTTCCATTGGTTCTATTGTGATATCACCCATATTGTTTCTTATGCATGTTATTTGTGTCTTCTCCCTCTTTTCTTTTGTTAAGTTTGCCAAAGGTTTGTCAATTTTATTAATCCTTTTGAAGGACCAGCTTCTTGTCCTGTTGATTCTATCTGTAGTTTTTCTGTTTTCTATCTCATTTATTTATGCATTAATCTTTATGATTTCATTTCTTCTGTTACTGTAGGCTTATTTTGCTGGTCTGCTTCTAATTGTTGGAGATGTTGGGTTAATATGTTGATTTTGGATGTGTGCACTTATTGTAATAAATAGTCCTATCAGCACTGCTTTTGCTGTGTCCAAAGATTTTGATATGTTGTATTTTTATTCTCATTTCTTTCTAGGATTTTATAAATTCACCTTTTATTTGTTCTATGACCCAGTAGCATTTAAGCAGAGTATTATTGAGTTTCCATGTATTTGACTTTATTTCCTTGGTCTTCCTATTGTTGATTTCTAATTTTATAGCATTGCGATCTGAGAAGATGTTTTGTAGTATTTTAATGTTTGTAAATGTATGGAGGCTTGTTTGTAGCATAACACATGGTCTGTTCTGGAGAATGTTCCATGTCCACTGAAAAAGAATATGTATTGCACTTTTGTTGGGTTGAATGCTCTGTATATATCTATGAGGTCAAGTTGGTTGATTGTGTTGTTCAGTTCCTCTGTGTCTTTGTCGAGTTTCTTTCTGGTTCTATCCTTTTTTGAAAGTGGTATATTAATATCTCACACTATTATTGTAGATTTGTCTATTTCTTTCTTCAATTCTATTAGTGTTTGCTTTATATGTTTTAGACCTCTTTCATTGGGAGCATAGATATTTATTATGGTTATGTCATCTTGTTCAATTGACACTAATCATGAGATAATATTATTCTTTATCTCTTTTTCTAGATTTTGCCTTAAAGTTTGTTTTTTCAGAGATTGGTATTGTCACTCCTGCTCATTTTTTTTTTTTTTTTTTTTTTTTTTTTCCCCTCTTCTTTCCTCTCCTGGTTGAGCTCTGATCATCCAGTCATCCGGTCCAGGTCACGTGGGTACCATCTGCAAGTGTGGGAGGTAATGAGGTTTTGAACTGAATGATATCAGTGGGAATGGAGAGGGAGAAGCAAGGATGACATTGTGGGAGAAGAGCTAACAGAAGAGCTGATGCTAGGAGGGCAGAGGAAGAAGTCAGCATCACAGGTAGCAGGGGATGGTGATGTCAGGGATAGGGATTTGGAAGTTAGGACCAAAGTAGGGTTGTTTTTTTTTTTTTTTTTCAAAGGCAGGAGATGTTATGGACTGAATTGCATCTCCTCAAAATATGTATACCAATCTTGTTGTTAAATGCTGTCTATTTTCAATTCGTAACAACCCTATATGACAGACTAGAACTGCTCCATAGGGTTTCCTACACTGTAATCTTTATGGAAGCAGATCACTTTGTCTTTCTTCTGTGGAGCTGCTGGATGAGTTTGAACTGCCAATTTTCAAGTTAACAGTTCATCACTTAACCAGTGTACCACCAGGAGTCTTTGTTGGACTCCTAGCCCTTATAAACCAGTTGCTGTAGAATTGATTCCAACTCATTTTCCAACCTTTCATAGGGTTTTCAATGCTGATATTTCAGAAGCAGACCTCCAGGCCTAACCTTTGCTCTTGTGGATATAATTCTGTTTGGAAATAGGGTTTCTTTTTTTATGTTAATGAATAATACCAATGTAGGGTATACATTGAACCTTATCATTTCTGAGTTATAAAAAAAAAGTGTCATGTGTTGAATTGTGTCTCCCCCAAATGTGTCAACTTGGCTAGGCCAAGATTCCCAGTTGTGGATGTCCTCTATTTTGTGACATGTTGTACACCCTTACTACTATGTGATGATGTTATTGTTGTTAAGTGCCATTAAGTCGGTTCTGAGTCACAGAGATCGACCCTGTATAGGGTTTCAAGGAGCGACTGGTGGGTTTGAACCACTGACCTTGAGGCTCAAACTGCCCTTGCGGTCCAGCGCACTATCCAGCAGTGCCACGCCAGGACTAAATTTTGTTGTCTTTCTGTTTAACAGTTAACTCTCCGAACTGGTTTTACTGGTCTTGCACTGTTTCATGCTTTGGTGCCTTTGGCCACTTTCTTGTCTCAATGTTGCCAATGTCTTTGATGTGGCTAATCTTCCCATGTTCTTCAGCCTGAGTGTAACCCACAGTGCGTCCTCAAATTCCTGCCTTGGTGCCCTTCTTGTCTCCACCACTGCCCTGATGCCTCTGCAGAGCAATGTTCTATTTAGTTCTTAGACCCCTGTCTCAGTTTCCTGGGCTATTATTAACAAAGGAAACCTGGTGGTGCAGTGGGGTAAGCATTGGGTTGCTAATCCAAATGTCAGTGGTTCAAATCAACCAGCTATTCCACAGGAGAAAGATGAGCCTGTCTGCTACTGTAAATATTTAGTTTCAGAAACCCTATTGTCAGTTCTCTTCTGTCCTATAGGTTCTCTCTGAATAGGAATTAACTCAATGGCAATAGGTTTTTGTTTGTGAGTATCATAAACAAAGTACCATAAATGGAGTGACTTAAAACAACAGAAATTTATTCTTTCATAGTTCTGAGTCAGTGTGTTGGCAGGACCTTGCTCCCTCTACAGACTCTAGGGGAAGATCCTTTCTTGTCTCTTCCAGATACTAGTGGTTTTCAACAACTCTTGGTGTTTTGGGCTTGTAGCTACATCACTCCAATCTCTGTTTCAATCTTCATGTGGGGTGTTCTCTCCTGTGTGTGTCTGTGCATCTCAAAACCCCCCTTTTGTTATAAGGCTACCAATCATTGGATTGAATGACCACCTTAATCCAGTGTGATCTCATCGTAACTATCTAGCATCTGCAAAGACTATTTTTCCAAACAAGATCACATTCATAGGTTCTGGGGGTTAAGACTTCAATGTGTCATTTTGGGAAACACAATTCAGCCGGCAGAAGCTATTACTCACCAAATATGTTCTATGTGTCATGGATTATGTTATATGTGTTGCATTGTTGTTGGTGTTGTGTGCCACCACTGAGTGTATTCTGACTCATAGTGACCCTCTATAGTGTTTCTGAGAGTAGCTGGTAGATTTGAACTGCTGACTTTGCTGTTAGCAGTCCAGTGTTTATCCTACTGTGCCACACCAGGGCTCAAATGTGTTCCATATATAATTTAATTTTTTCAACAACCTACCAGGTGTTGTTGTTGTGAGGTGCTCATAGTGATCCTATGCACAATAGAATGAAACACTGCCCAGTCCTGTACCATCATCACAATTGTTATGCTTGAGGCCATTGCTGCTGCCACAGTGCCAGTCCATGTCATTTAGGGTCTTCCTTTTCTCACTGACCATACACTTTACCAAGCATAATGCCTTTCTCCAGGGACTGGTCCCTCCTCATAATATGTCTAAAACATGAGAGATAGAGTCTGATTATCCTGGCTTCTTCCAATACAGGTATGTTAGTTCTTCTGGCAGTTCATAGTGCTTTCAATAATCTTCTTCAACATAATAACTCAAATGCATCAATTCTTCTATGCTCTTCCTTATTCATTGTTCAACTTTCACATGCATATGAGGCAATTGAAAATACTATGACCAAGATATTTGAAAGACATCTACCTGGCCAACTGATTGGAAGAAATCCATATATGTGCCCATTGCAAAGAGAAGCGACCCAACAGAATGTGGAATTCATTGAAAAATATCATTAATATCACCTGTGAGTAAAATTTTGCTAAAGATATTTGAAAAAATGGCTGCAACAGTACATCAACAAGGAACTGCCAAAAATCCAAACAAAATTCAAAAGAAGATATAGAAATAGAGATATCATTGGTGATATTAGATAGATCTTGGCAGAAAGCAGAGAATACCAGAAAGATGTTTTGGTTGGTTTGTTAATTAGTGTCATTGAGTTGGTTCTGACTCATAGTGATTCTGTATATGGTTTCCAAGGAGTGGCTGGTGAGTTTGAACTTTGTGGTTCAAATTAACCTGGCGGTCCAGTGCTTTATCCTACAGTGCCACACCTGTGCTTTATTGACTATACCAAGACTTTTGATTATGAATCATGACAAACTATGGGTAACATTGTGAAGAATGGGTATTCCAGAATACTTGATTTTTCACATAAAGATCCTGTACATAGACTTAGAGGAAGTCATTTGAACAGAACAAGAGGATACTGAATGGTTTAAAATCAGGAAAGGTGTGTACCAGGGTTATAACCTTCTACCAGGTATTATACGGTAATTTTTCTTATGATGATACTGAAGCTTACAGAGGTAATTGCAGCTAGGTAAACAGTAGGCTTAGTGGTGGATCAGGGAGAAGTGCAGTGCAGACCTCCACCAACAATAACACAGAATACTGGATGAAGTAGATTCAAGGGACAGTCCCAGAATTCTGAACTACATATAAAGGAATATTTAAAAAGTTTGAAGACTTACAGTCAGTGGAATTTGTAGCAGAAGCAAGAAAACTGGTGTTTTCAGATCTGATGGTCCCAGCCGCCCCAGAGTAGCCATCTTGTGAGTGATGGAGTAGGTGAAGGATCAGAGCAGCACTCCCACCCCAGACGTCTGACCCATCCTTGGAGATAAAAGTGTGGACATTCTTTTTTTTTCTCTGTTCATTGGTCTCTTGCTGTCTGCACACCTCCATTATGGTGACTATAGGGGGTACCTGAGTGAGTGGACACCCTCCCTTTCCTGGCAAATTCTAATACTCATGTGCACAGATCTGCCTGGCAGAATCTAAGAAGGGGAAGATTCGGCTTAAAACCAAATGGCAGCACAAGATGGACACAGCCATCCCTAGTCTGTTTGTTACTAGGAAAAAGGCCTGAATGGGGGTTGTGGAGTAGGAGTGAGACAGACTAAAAAGGAAACAGGCCAAAAATTAAATCCTGAGTTACATCATAAGGACCAACAGTGACATCTTGAAATTTCTCAGGTGGTTTTGAAGGCAAGAAGCCTAGAAAGGGACGTTAAAGTCATACTCATATTTTGCTATAGAATTTTTTTTTTTTCTTTTCTGCAATTATAGATTATAGTATCCAATCTGTGGGTCTTTTGTTTTGTTTTGTTTTTGCTGTTACTGTTTTGTTTTTTTTGGTTCCCTTTTTACCATTATGGGGCTTTTTCTCTCCCTATGTTACACAAGAAGAGACAGCAATTGTGGTCATATAATAAAGTTACCATCATGTCCTATAAAATCCCACCATCCAGACAAGAGCCAATACCAGCTTCTATATACCAGACAGACAGCCAACACCTGCTACAGTTACTCTCATGTGAGTAATAAAAAAAGTTAAAAGGGAAGCCCATCTCCTGATCATATCTACCTGGAGGCAACCAGAAAGCATAATAAAACATCAACATACATTCATCAAATTATTGAAATCACAGCTAACTATTGAAGATGCCCAAGAAACAGTTGACCATATCGGCACATGTCCAGAAACAAGATAGAGTGACTGAAATAAATGAGCAGGAAGTAGACTTAGACATTACATTGGAAGGAGGGCAGGCTTTGAAAATGTCTGAAAAGGAATTCAGGAGAATGATACTGCAATACATCCAAACACTCCACAGAGGGTTTGAGAAAAGTAAGGAAGAAGTCAGGAAAATACTACAGGAACAATAAAATAATATAGATACAGCATTGGAAACAATTCAAATCCTGCAAAAAGAGTTCCAATTGATTAATAATAAAATATCAGAAATGGACAATACACTGAAAGGGCAAAGGAGTAGAATTGAATAGATGGAAGCCAGAACTAGCAAGCTAGAAGACAATACTGCTAAGATAGAAGAGCAAGCAGTAAAAAGGATAAAAAAATCTGAAGAAAGTCTAAGATTCATGTGGATAACATGAAGAGGAATAACTTAAGAATTACTGGCATTCTGGAGCAGGAAGAATCACACAAGTCCACAGAGGAGATAGTTGAAGAGCTGCTAGAAGAAAATTTCCTAAAACCCTGAAAAACGAAAAGATAGGCATTCAAGAAGCTCAACAAAACCCAGGAAAGATATACCCCAAAAGACAATCACCAAGATATATAATAATCAAGCTCTCCAAAATCAAAGATAAGGAAAGCAGCTAGGGAAAAGAGAAGTGTTACATACAAAGGCAAGCAAATCACATTAAGCTTTTATCTCTCAGCAGAAACCATGCAGGTTAGAAGGCAATGGGGAGACATATATAAAACCTTGAAAGAAAAACTGCCAATCAAGAATCCTCTACCCTGCAAAGCTGTCAATCAAATACAATGGTGTAATAAAAACATTCCAGAATAAACAGAAGCTAAGGGATTTTGCCAAAGTCAATCCCACACTTCAAACGTCCTAAAGGGAGTTCTTTGGACTGAGAACCAACAAGAACAGACAACAACCAGAGATTGACATATGTACCAGCACCACCCAGAATTCAATTGACAAATGGAAGAGTCCAGGACAGAACAAAACTATAAGAACAAATTCAGAGGATCTGGGAGGTCAATCTATGATTAAACAATTACAATGTGAAAGAAGGTAAACATGTAGGAACAGAGATCCAGGCGGTGAGAAGGTCAGGTAGATTACAGCATAAAATAGACTGTATTAAATGGAGGGGAAAGTTAATCGAATATAAGGTAACCTCAAAGAAAATGAACACTTTACAACATACTAAGAATATGAAAATCCAAGAAGAACATGGAAACATTAAAACTATGAATAAACTGACAAGAAAGAACAAAAAAAACATGAACTCAGCACAGGAAGGTATGCAGAACAAAGAAACCAGCAGCACCACACATAGAAACCCCATAATGATAGCAATTAATCCATACCTATTGATAATTACACTGAATATAAATGGATTAAATGCACCAGTTAAGAGATGGAGAGTGCCAGAATGGGCAAGAAAACAAGACCCTTCAATGTGCTATCTGCAAGAGGCACACCTTACACACAAAGACAAAAACAGACTAAATATTAAAGGATGGAAAAAATATACCAAGCTAATTGCAATAAAAAATGAGCAGGAATGACAATACTAATCTCTGATAAATAAACTTTAAGGCAAAACCCAGCATAATTGATAAAGATGTACATTATCTCCTGATTAAAGAGTCAATTGAACAAGATATTGTTGTTGTTGTTAGGTGCCATCAAGTCGGTACCGGCTCATAGCGACCTTATGCACAGAAGAACGAAACACTGCCCAATCCTGGGCCAAATTCACTGCTGTTGCCACGCTTGAGTCCCTCAATGCTGCCACCTGGCCAATCCATCTTATTGGGGGTCCTCCTCTTTTTCTCTGACCTTCCACCTTACCAAACATGATATCCTTCTCCAGTGACTGATGCCTTCTGACAATATGTCTGAAGTATGAGATACGAAGTTTGGCCATTCTGGCTGCACTTCTTCCAACACAGAGCTTTGGTTCTTTTGGCAGCCATGACACTTTCAATATTCTCCTCTAACACCATAACTCAAAAGCATGAATTCTTCTATGGTGTTCCTTATTCACTATCCAGCTTTCACATCCATATGAGGTTATTGAAAATACCTTGATGAGCAAGATGAACAAGATGACACAATCATTATAAATATAGATGCTCCCAATGAAAGAGCTCCAAAAAATATAAAGCAAACTCTAATAGATTTGAAGAAAGAAACACACAAATCTACAATAATAGAGGGAGATTTTAATACACCACTTTTGAAACAGGATAGAACAACCAGAAATAAACTCAACAAAGAAACAGGAACTAAACGACACAATCAGTCAACTTGACCTCATAGATGTTTACAGAGTATTCAACCCAACAACAGCACAACGCACATTCTTTTTCAGTGCACATGGAGCATTCTCCAGAATAGACCATATGATAGGCCACAAAAGAAGCTTCTATAAATTTACAAACATCAAAAATCTTCTCAGACCTTAGTGCTATAAAATTAGAAATCAACAATAGGAAGATCAAGGAAATAAAGTCAAATACATAGAATTTGAATAACACCCTGCTTAAAAGCTACTGGCTAGTAGAAGAAATAAAATGTGAATTCACATATTTCCTAGAAACAAATGAGAATGAAAACAACATACCAAAATCTTTGGGACATGGCAAAAACAGTGCTGAGAGGATAATTTATTGCAATAAATGCACACATCCAAAAAGAAGAAAGAACCAAAATCAACACATTAACACAACATCTCCAACAACTGGAAACAGACCAGCAAAATAAACCTACAGTCAACAGAATAAAGGAAATAATAAAGATTAGAGCAGAAATAAATGAGATAGAAAACAGAAAAAAACTATAGAAAGAATCAATAGGACAAGAACCTGGTTCTTTGAAAGGATTAATAAAATCGGCAAACCTAACAAAAGAAAAGAGGGAGAAGACAGAAATAACACGCATAAAAAACCACATGGGTGATGTTACAACAGAACCAATAGAAATAAAAAGGATAATAACCAAATATTATGAAGAGTTGTACTCCAACAAATTTGAAAATCTAGAGGAGATGGACACATTTTTAGAAAAGCATGGCCTACCTAAACTTAAATAGAGTGAAGTAGAAAACGTGAACAGACCTAAAACAAAGGAAGAAATTGACCAGTTCATAAAAAAAACTCTGAACCAAAAAATGTCCAGGTCCAGATGGCTGCTTCATTGGTGATTTTACCAAATATTCAGAGAAGAGCTGTCACCAACTCTACTCAAATTATTGCAGAATATAGAAGAGGATGGAAAACTTCCTAATACATTTTATGAAGCAAGCATAACCCTTATACCCAAACCAGGGAAGCACATCACTAAGAAAGAACATGAACATAGATGCAAAAATTCTCAACAAAATCCTAGCTAACAGAATTCAACAACACATCAAAACAATAATACATCATGACCAAGTGGGATTCATACCAGCGATGCAAGGATGTTCAACATTAGAAAAGCAATCAATGTAATCCACCATATAAATGAAAAAAAGGAAAAGAATCACATGATCATATTGATTGATGCAAAAAAGGTGTTTGACAAAATCCAACGTCCATTCCTGATAAAAACACCAAACAAAGTAGGAATTAAGGGGAAATTCCTCAACATAATTAAGAGCATATATACCAAATCAACAGCCAACATCACTCTGAATGGAGAAAAACTGAAAGCCTTCCTTTTTCGAACAGGAACCAGACAAGAATGCCCTTTATCACCACTTCTATTCAATATTGTTTTGTAAGTCTTCGCCTGAGCTATTAAGCAAGATAGGGAAATTAAAGCCATCTAAACTGGCAAAGAAGAAGTAAAACTCACTCTGTCTGCAGATAATATGATCCTATACATAGAAAATCCCCCAAACTCAGCAAAAATACCCTACTGGAACTCTTTGGAAGAGTCAGCAAAGTGTCAGGGTACAAGATAACATACAAAAATCAGATGGATTCCTCTATACTAATAACAACAGCACTGAAAAGGAAATTAGGAAAGCAATACCATTTATAATAGCTGCCCAAAGGATGAAATACTTAGGAATAAATGTAACCAGAGAAACAAAGGACCTATACAAAGAAAATTACAAAACACTACTATAAGAAACCAAAAGGGACTTACAAAAATGGAAGAATATACTATGCTCCTGGATAGGAAGATTTAACATTGAGAAAATGTCAATACTGCCCAAAGCAATCTATACATATAATGCAATCCCAATCCAAATTCAATTGACTTTCTTTAGAGAGATGGAAAAAACAATTACAAACTTTATATGGAAAGGAAAGAGACCCAGGATGAGCAAAGCAATGCTTAAAAAGAAGAACAAAGTTGGAAGCCTCTTACTCCCTGATTTCAAAATTTACTACATGGCTTGTTGTTGTTGTTTTTAGGTGCCAGCGAGTCGATCCAGACTCATAGCGACCCTATGCACAACAGAACGAAACATTGACTGGTCCTGGACCAACCTCACCATTATTGCCACACTTGAGCCCATTGATGCTGCCACTTTGACAATCCATATCGCTGGGGGTCTTCCTCTTTTTCTCTGACCCTCCACTTTACCAAACATGATATCTTTTTCCAGTGACTGACAATATGTCCGAAGTATAAGAGACCAAGTTTGAATGTACTGGCCTCCAAGGAACACTTTGGCTGTACTTCTTTCAACATGACTACAGTGGTCAAAACAGCCTGGTACTGGTACAATGAACAATACATAGATCAATGGAACAAAATTGAGAATCCAGAAATTAACTCATACACATACAGCCAACTGATCTTTAACAAAGGGCCAAAATACATTGAGTGGGGAGGACATAGTCTCTTCAAGAGATGATTCTGACAGAATTGGAAATCAATATGCAAAATATTTAAACAAGATCTTTACCTCACGTCACATATAAAAACCAACTCAGCATGGATTAAAGATCTAAATGTGAATCCCAGAATTATAAAGGTCATTAATGAAAAAAAATAGGGATACATTTCTTTCTTCTTAAAAGAAAGATGAGCAGGAAAAATCCAAAACAAAAATGGCAGTCTGATTAGCACACACAGATTACCAAACATTGCAAAAATTACACAAACCAAAGAAGACAAAATAGATGATTGGGACATAGTGAAAATTAGTAACTATGTGCATCAGAAGATTTCACCAAAAGAGTAAAAAGGGAGCCCACAGAATGGGAAAAGTCATTTGCAATGACATATCAGACAAAATCTACATGAAAGTACAATACCTCCACAAGAAAAAGACAAATAACGCAATTTAAAAAAGGGCACAGGACAAGAACAGACACTTCACCAATGCAGAGATTCAGGTAGCCAACAAACACATGTTTGTTCATGATCATTACCCATTAGAGAAGCAAATGAAAACAACAATGAGATATCATCTCACACCAGCAATAATAGCGAAGTTCAAAAAAGCAGAGGACAATAAATGCTGGAGAGGATGTGGAGAGGATGGGACCCTCCTACAATGCTGGCAGGAATGCAAAATGTTCCAACCACTCGGGAAAACAGTATGACATTTCCTCAGAAAGTTGAAAATAGAAATACCTTATGATCAAGCAATTCCTCTACTTGGTATATATCCACAAGAAATACAAGCCATAACATGAGTAGATATATACACATCAATATTCATAGCAGCACTAGTTACAATATCAAAAAGATAGAGACAGTCTAAGTGACCATCAGTGGAAGAATGGGTAAACAAACTTTGGTACACTCACACAATGGAATATTATTATGCTACCTTGAAGAATCCACCACTCATCTGGCAGTTTGTCATACTGTGGTGAATTGTGAGTTGCTGTGATTCTGAAAGTTATGCAACCGGTATTTTAAATACCAGCAGGGTCACCCATGGTGGGACAGTTTCAGATGAGCTTCCAGACAAAGACAGACTAGGAAGAAGGAGTGATGAACTACTTATGAATATTTAGTCACTGAAAACCTTATGAAGAACAGAGAAACACTGTCAGATAGAGTACTGAACAACGAGCCCCTCAGGTTGGAAGTCGCTCAAAATGTGACTGGGGAAGAGCTACCTCCTCAGAGTAGAGTTGACCGTGATAACGCGAATGGAGTAAAGCCCATGGGAGAAAAGCCCGCAGGATCTTCATTTGCTGATGGGGCACAACTCAAAATGAAGCAAAACAGCTGTAAAGATCCACTGAAAAATGGAACATGAAACGTACGAAGTATGAATCTAGGAGAATTGGAAGTTGTCAAAAAAGAAATAGAATGCATAAACATCAATATCTTAGGCATTAGGAGCTCTGGTAGCGTAGTGGTTACGAATCGGGCTGCGAACCTTAAGGTCAGTGGTTCGAAACTACCAGCTGCTCCGCGGGAGAA
>NW_006408567.1:10319402-10333749 GCF_000296735.1 Chrysochloris asiatica | reverse complement strand
GTGTGACAAGGTTGTATTCTTTCACCATACTTACTCAACCTGTATGCTGAGCAAATAATATGAGAAGCTGGCTTATATGAAGAAAAACATGGCATCAGGATTGGAGGAATACTCATTAACAACCTGTGATATGCAGATGATAACCTTGCTTGCTGAAAGTGAAGAGGACTTAAAATATTTACTGATGAAGATCAAAGAGCACAGCCTTCAGTATGGATTACGTCTCACTGTAAAGAAAACAAAAATCCTCACCACTAGACCAATAATCAATAGTCTTATCTATGGAGATAAGATTGAAGTTGTGAAGGACTTCATTCTTCTTGAATCAACTATTAACACTCGTGGAAGCAGCAGTCAAGAAATCAAATGATGAGTTGCATTAGGCAAGTCTATTGCACAGGACCTTTTGAAAGTGTTGAAGAGCAAATATGTCAGCTTGAGGACTAAAGTGCACCTGACCCAAGCCATGGTATTTTCAATAACCTCATATGCATGCGAAAGCTAGACATAGAATAAAGAAGACCATAGAAGAATTGATGCTTTTGAGTTATGGTGTTGGAGGAGAATATTGAAAGTGGCATTGGCTGCCAAAAGAACCAATAGATCTGTTATTCCTTGGAGGCCAAAACTTCATCTTTCATACTTGGGGCATATTGTCAGGAGGAACTAGTCTCTGTAGAAGGATATCATGTTTGGTAGGGTGGAGGGTCAGAGATAAAGAGGAAGACCCTCAATGAGATTGATTGGCCAAGTGGCAGCATCGATGGACTCAAGTTTGGCAACAGTAGTGAGGTTTGCCCAGGATTGGGCAGTGTTTCATTCTGCTGTACATAAGTTCGCTATGAATCGGTAGCAACCCGATGGCACCTCACAACAACAATTTTGAAGAATAACAAGAAAGTTGAAAGCCACCACATAACATGGATGAACCTTGAGAACATTATGTTGAGTGGAATATTGTCACAAAGGAGAAATAGTGCATAAGACCAGTATTGTAAATGCTTAAGAAAAGATACCCATACTAAAAGGAAAAAACAAAACAAAAACGTTGGTTACTGGTAGGGGATGGGGTGGGGGTGCGGTATGAAGGGAGGGGACGGTAGAGCACAGGGTAGGGGATAGACACATAGTTCAGGTGTTGGGGAGGACAAAAGAACCAGGTAGATATGGAAACACTGAGGCAGGTTTGCATGGGTTAAATGGGACAGAGGTAAATAGTGATGTATGTTTAAACTTGGAACACAGGGTTCTGTAATACAGGGATTGAGGTATAGTCTGAAGAGGGGAAATAATGTTAAGATGCTTGACTGTCTTATGGATATTGGTTTTCCCTTACATAATATTGGAAAATAGATACTTGAGTGGAATAGAAATGAATGTCAGGAAACATGATTACAGAAAGCTGTAAGCCCATCTTCAGCCCATAACTGATTGGAATACCTAAAAGGGGTTCTAGAACTTACCCAGTGAAAGGCTTTTTGTGGAGCCCTTTTAGCGTATAGGACCTTAGGTGGAATCCTGAGCCCTATCCAGAAACTTCTGAGGTGGGACATTCCCACTAGAAAGGACAAGCAGACCAGCCTGGAACAGCAATAGCAAAAAATGTACTTTTTGAAAGAAAGATGATCAGGAAAAATCCAAAACAAAAATGGCAGTTTGACTGGCTACTACAGGGACAAGCAAATTGTTCTCTGGGAAGCCATCAAGGCAAGCAATCAAGTCCTTTCAGGACAAAGCACCCTCAAAGACTGAAACTCAAAGGGAGCACATGAGCAGGCATATAAGCTTGCTGGTCACTACGTTGGTCTATTGGTAAGTAGAAGAGAGGAAAAGACAGCACTGAAGAAATGGGCTGAGTTTAACCATGTTCCATAGACTCCTGCTGACCTGGAGATGAGAGAAAGAAGAGGAAGAGATGGTTGGTCCTAAGTGTAGTGAGTCCTAGAGACTACTGAGCCCATGGACAAGGACATAGTCATGGAAGGCTAGAGCTGAGAGTGAAGCATCCAGCTGATATGAAGTAAGGGAAGATGCACAAGAATGCCCAAACTTGTAGATAGTACTCATTTGACCTATCCTTGAGAGCTTGATGATCAGATCCAACTAGAAGAAGATAAAAAAAATCATTGATAAAGGAAATGAGTGTAAATTGCTACAATTTGATGAACTTGGCTTATACTTATGGATGTAGTATCTCAAAATACCAACTGAAAGGGAAGGAATCTTCATATCAAGTATCAATACTATCTCCTTTGTATACAGGGTAGATAAGGACAGGCAACTTAGACATTGGCTACCTAAAATGATGGGGCAATAAAGGCTCAAAGTGACTGGCTTACAAGTTGTCAAGAAAGAGTTTAGTTTCAGAGTGTGCGGGGAAAGGTAGAGTCCCCACTGAATAGTTTTCATCTTGTCTAGAAGGTTCTGGTGAAAAGAGATGGGGATAAGATTCTTATGATTCAATAGTAGAAGTTTGTAACAAAAACAGGGGAGTAGTTAATCTTATAGTTCAGAAACAGAGGACCCTAGGATCATCAGGGAGAAGAGCATGAGCAGAATTCAGGACCCTATCTAGAGAAGCAGTGACACCAGAGATGGAGGCAGAGATGAGGACCTGGAGATAGAGCAGCTGAGGACTCTAGACTCATGGAAAGAGAAAGACTGAGTGCTGGCGGCCAGGAGGCAGGCTTACAGAATGTGCCATTTGGTTGTTTAAATTAGTATATATTCCTGGATGTTTTTGTGTACATCCTCCCCCCAAACAAAATAAAACAAAACAACAGAGGGAATAGAAGCAAGTACTATTGAATAATGATGCACGGAGGAGATTGTAATCATTGCAATGGAATGATGATGTGAAACCAATGTTCTCCCATGTAAACTATCACATAATTCACACACACACACACACATAAAGTAAGCCTATCCAATGATATATTATAAACTACCAGCTTTTTGAAAACGTCAAACAAAGTAATTTAGAGGGTTTTTTTTTTTTTTAAGTTTTCATTGTGAATTATGTGATAGTTTACATGGGAGAACATTAGCTTTATATTCATCCTATCATATATTGTTTCATTGCAATGATTACAGTCCCCTCCATGCATCATCAAACAACCAAAGGGTACACCCTGCAAGCCTGCTTTCTCCCTCCTCCTCCCACTGTCAGCCTACAGCTGCTCTCCCTCCTTGATTTCAGAGTCCCCAGTTGTTCCATCTCTCCACATCATCGTTTCTGCCTCCATCTCTAGCATCACTGCTTCTCTGGGTAGGGTCCCGCATGACACTCTTTTCACTTGAAGGTCCCAGGGACCTGCACTCCTGGACTGAAAAATCAACCACTCCCCTCCTTTTGTTACAAAACATCTACCTTTACATTTCTGACCCTCACAGTCAGTCCTGATATCAATTATTTACTATTGTACCCCGAGTCTTATCCCCATCTCCTTTCATCAGCCTTATCCTGACAGATTGGAAACCACTCAGTGGTGATTCTACCTTTCCCCGCACCCTCTACAACTAGGTTCCTCTTGAAAGCTTGTAAGCCAGTCACTTTGTGCCTTTGTAGTACTCCATTTTGGGTAGCCAATGTCTTAAATTGCCCATCCCTGTCAAGTCTGTGTACTGAGGGGGTGGGAGTGTTCCCTCTTTTGAGCTACTACATCCATAAGTATAGGTCAAGTTCATCAAACTGTAGTGTATTACTCTTTTTTTCTGCTTCTTTCTTCTTCTAGTTGAGTGCTGATCATCCAGCCATTGAAGCCAGGTCTAGTGGGTACTATCTGCAAGTATGGGTGCTCTTGCGCATCTCCTCTCACTTCATATCAGCTGGGTGCTACACTTTCTGCTCTAGTCCTATGTGGCCATGTTACTGTCTCTGGGCCCAGGAGTTCCTGGGTCTTGCCATACTGCTCCTGCCATACTGCTGGCCAATCAGGTCTCAACCCAGGTCCACAGGAGTCTATTGAACGTTGTCTGACTTAGCTCACATCTTCATTGCTGTTCCCCCTCACCTCCTTCCCCTTATCAGTGATCAATGTGATCACCAGCAAGACCACATGCTTACTTGTGTATTCCCCTTGAGTCTTCGTCTTGGAAGGGGGTTTGCTCTGAGGGGAACTGACCACTTGTCTTGATGGATCCCGGGCGAACAGCTTGCTTGTTCTTGTAGTAGTCAATTGGACTGCCACTATTGTTTTTTATTTTTTCTGCTGGTCTTTCTTTCAAGAAGTATATTCTCTTCTTCTAGCCACTTCCGGCTAGTCTGCTTGTCCTTTCAAGTGGAAATTTCCCACTCAGAAGATTCTGGATGGGGTTCAGGATTCCACCTGTGGTCTTATGCAACGCAAAGGCTCTGCAGGAACCCTCTTTCACTGGGCAAGTTCTAGCCTCCCTTTAGGTATTCCAATCAGTTATAGGCTAGAGACGGACTTACAAGCTTTCTATTATGATGTGTCTGGCTATTCCTTTCTCTCCCCATCAAGTGTCTATTTTACAATGATAGGCAAGGGAAAACAAGATTCAAAAGACAGCCAAACATCTTAACGTTATTTCCAGAGGGATATTTTTTAAAAGGTAACTATGTCTTTATCTTCAGCAAATTTAAAAATTATGGTATTGTTGTTGTTGAGTGCCATCAAGTTGGTTCTGACTCATAGGCACCCTGTATAGGGTTTCCTAGGAGCAGCTGGTGGGTTTTAACTGCCAGCCTTGTGATTTGAAGTCCAGTGTTGAGCCACAGAGCCACACCAGAAGTCCATTATGGTGTTAGAATTAAAATATTTGAAGAAAAAGTAAGAATTTCTGTAAAGGAAATTGGTATGTGATTAAAGACAGCCTTTCAAGACCTTCACAACTGTTATTTTTGGAAGTTCCTGGCCTATTGTTGTTATTAGCTGCTGTTGAGTCATTCCCAATTCTTGGTGACAACATGCTTTATGAACAAAACATTTCCCAGTCCGGTACCATTCCTATGATTAGTTGTGGACTGGACCTTTGTGATCCATAGGGTTTTCAGTGGCTGATTTTCAGAAGTCGATCACAAGCCCTTTTTTTCTAGTCTGTCTGAATCCGGAAGCTCCACTGAAACCTGGTCAACAACAGAACAACACTCAAGCCTCCACTGACAGATGGGTGGTAGCTGTATGTGGAATGTCTTGACTGGGAATCAAACCCAGATCTCTCTCACAGAAGGTGAGGATTCTACCACTGAGCCACCAGTGCCCCTTGATCTAGTAGGGGAGGAGTGAAGAAAGAATACCAGAATGGGGTTAAATAAAGCATGAGACATTTTCAATGTTTACACTGAGCAGCTGAACACTCTGACATGTCAAAAATTCAGATGGAGCACTTGGCTTCAGTAGGAGACAGCATCGAGAATATAAAAAGAGAAGTCTTCTGGGAATGTGAGATTTTGTTTCTGGGCTGAAGACCACACCAGAGAGAACATGTGGGTTAAACTAGAAGGACCAAGCACTGCCAGGCACCTTTATGCTTGGTGGTCATTCACTGCACAGGCTGTGGGGATGTGAGGACCAGGAAAGGGGGCTCCATGAGAGAGGGGCTGATGAAGCAGTTCGTAGACCCTGTTTGCTTAATTCTTAGCCAAAGAGACTCCAGATGTCTTGGGAAAGACGTTGGCTCTGGATTTTCATGTCTTTGTCAGGTGTAGCTACGGGCCGTGGTCTTTGTTCAACAAAAGATTTTTTTTTTTTTTTTTTAAGTAAGTTTGGGTTTTATTTTAAGTTACATTGAAAAGTTATTGAGGGAGTTTAAGCAGGGAAACAACATGATCTGCTTTACTTTTTTATTATTATTACTGTGGTGAAAACATGTGTAACAAAGCATACACCAATGAAACAATTTCTACAGGTACAATTCAGTGATATTGATTATATTCTTCAAGGTGTGCAACCATTCTCTCTACCCTTTCCCAAATGATTCCACCATAATAACATAAATTAGCACATATTTAATGTCCCCAAAGCCAAATCTACCTCTTTCCTCATCCCTTCTATCCATGTGACCTCTAATCTTTCGTTTCTACATATTTATATAATTGAGATCATACAGCATTTGTCCTCTTGTGATTGACTTATTGTACAAAGCATAATGCTTTCATCCATGATGTGGCACAGATTGATATTTCATTTCTCTTTATGGGTTTGTAGCATTCCTAACAAATTTTTTGTAGGGAAAAACTTTTTTCTGGGAAACCTGAAACTTCTGGCATCAGAATTAATTCAGAAAAATATCCCTTTTGTGCGGAAACGGGAGTCCCCAGTCTTAACACAATTTCCTGGAACAAGCATTTGAGAATTGGGTTCAGGCAAAAGTGACATATCACATTCTGCTTTTCTGGTTTCCTTAGGATGATTTTCTCCATTTTTGATCAAGATTAGATGGCACACATATGCTGCATCTGGGCAGAGGTAAGGGAGAGGTTGTGGGCATCTCAGATGATTTTTATATACAGCAAGGCTTAACATCCATCATTCTAAGCTTTAGGGTCAGGAGAGGTTGAAGGTTGTAATGGGAAGTTGCTATTTCTTGGGTACTGGTTCCTGGGAGCAGGGGAGTCAGTTTTGTTTGAGTAACTGGGAAGGAAGAAGTCCATATACCAGATTGAGTGTAGGGATGTCATGTGTTAATTCTCAGGGACAGAGAAAAGAAGCTACTGGTGGATATTTGGGGAAAACTGAACCAGATAGCATTCCCTGAACCTCGGCTGCTGAACATCTCTGGCTGTTGTATCAACTTGTCGCCAGGTACTCTGACTACTATGCAACAAATCACCCCAAACCTTAGCGGTTTAAGCAATGACTATCATGTTATTATCTCTCACAGTTCCCGGGGGTGAGAAATTCAGGAATGGCTTGCTTGAGCAGTTCTTCTTGTGGTCTCTTATGTAGATGGTGATTGGGGCTGGAACATCAGGGATCCAGAACAATTGGGGACTGACTCTGTATCTCTTTCTCTCTCTCCATGGATTCCCATGTACCTCTATATTAGGTCTTTCTGTGTAGGAAAGTTTGAGCTTCTGTGTAGAATTATTTGAGCTTCCTGACAAAACAGCCACCTCATGGGTCTTTTCACAGGATGGTGGCCCAGAGTTTAAGTGTTCCAGTGCTCCAGTAGAAACTACCTTACCTTTTTTGTTTGTTTTTAAAAATGTTTTATTGTTAATTATGTGATAGTTTGCATGGGAGAACATTAGCTTTACATTCATCCTATCATATATCGTTTCATTGCCATGGTTACAATCCTCTCCATGTATTATCAACCAACCAAAGGGTATAACATGCAAGCCTGCCCCCTGGTCATCAGCACACAGCCCCTCTCCCTCTCTGGGTCTAGAGTCCCCAGCTGCTCTATCTCTCCACATCATCATCTCTGCCTCCATCTCTGGCATCACTGCTTCTCTGGGTAGGGTCCCGCATTCCACTCTTCTCCCTTGATGGTCCCAGGGATCTCTGCTCCTAGACTGCAAAGTCAATCACTCCCCTCCTTTTGCTACAAAATTTACATTTTCAAACCTCAAAGTCAGTCCTGATAACAATTATTCACTACTGTACCACAAGAGACCCATCTCCATCTCCTTTCATCAGCCCTGCCCAGACAGATTGGATACTACTCAGTGAAGATTCTATCCTCCTCTGTGCCCTCTGGATCTAGGCTCCCTCTTGAAGGCTTGTAAGCCAGTCACTTCTTGCCTTTGAAGCCCCTCCCCCCATTTTGAGTAGCCAATGTCCAAGTTGCCCATCTCTGTCTACTCTGTGTATGGAGGGGGTGGGAATGATCCTCGCTGTAAAGATTTGTTCCCTCTTTTGAGCTACTGCATCCAGAGGTGTAGGTCAAGTTAATCAAATTGTATCAAATTACTCTTTTTTTCCTCTTCTTTCTTCTTCTAGTTTAGTTCTGACCATCCAGTCATTGAAGCCAGGTCAAGTGGGTATTATCTACAAGTGTGGGTGTTCTTATGCATATGCCCACTCTTCTTATCAGCTGGACGCTTCACTTTCCATTGTGGCTATGTCACTGACTTTGGGCCCAAGAGTCCCCAGGTCTTGCCATACTGCTGGCCAACCAGGTCTCCACCTGGGTTCACAGGAGTCTATTGAATGTGGTAGGGTTTAGTTCGCAGCTTCATTGCTGTTTTTCACTCACTTTCCCTTATCGGTGGAGAACGTGGTCACCAATCAGAGCTCATGTCTGCTCGTGAATTCCCATTGAGTTTTAGTCTTGGAAGGGGGTTTGCCCTGAGGGGACCCCACCACTTGCCTTGTTGTCTCCTGGGTGAGCAACTTGCTTGTTCTTGTAGTAATCAGTCGGACTGCCATTATTATTTTGTATTTTTCCTGTCTGTCTTTCTTTCTAGAAGTATCTCCTGTTCTTCTAGCCGCTCCACGTTGGTCTACATTACCTTTTATGACTCAGTCTCAAAAGTCATGAAGCATCACTTCTGGCACATTTCATTGGTTACAAGAGTTTTAAGCCTGTTTAGATGCAATGAGTGGACATAGACTTCCACCTTTCAATGGAAGGCGTTTCAAAAACCTGTTATAGAAGACCATTTGGGATGGGAGATATTCTTAAAGCCATCTTTGGAAACTATTATATGCCACATCCTGAATTCAAATTGAAAACAGAAAGTTTCTCTGCTGATCAAGCAGTCTGTCTATGCTGGGGAAAGCTTCCTTTCCTTGGACGATTGTCAGGAAATTGGAGCCTTTAATTTTTGAAACTGAGGAGGTGAAAAATATCTGAAAAATTGCCAAATGTTTTTTGAGGCCTAAATCATAGGTTACATTCTTTTAGATACCTTAAATTTTTTTCCTCTTCATGCATGGATTGTGCATAACAAACACTTCTTCCCATTTTATTGATAGAAGAACGGAGGTTCGGACAAAATAACAGAACTGACTGTTAACTAGGATTAAGAATGTCTGATTTCCATATTAAAGCCTCACCCAGGTGATGCTGGTGGGTGTGGGGAAGCTGTTCACAGTTTCCAGGAGTTATTTGCAATGTCTAGGAGCTGATGACTCTTCAAAACTCAGAACCGAGATTAGACTCTTCCCTTGCTCAAAGGACTTCAGTGGCTCCCCTAAGCCTGTAGAATCAGGTCTAAATCTTTCTGAAGTCTTCTTCATGAATTGAAGTGTTCCCTTAAAATCTGCTTATCAAGGGAGAGACCCAATTGAACTCCTTGTTGACCTCCTACACCTTCATTAAAACTAACCAGTTGCCATCAAGTCAGCTTCATTCTTGGCAACCCAGTGTGTGTTGGTGTAGAACTATGCTCCATAGACTTTCAATGGGTGGTTTTTCAGAAGTTAATCAACAGGCCTTTCTTATGAGGTACCTCTGGATGAGCTCTTACAGCTGAACTCATGAAATATTTGCTCAGGAGAGGGGGCGGGGACAAATGCCCACATTGTTTTGTATGATTAATCCCTCAAAATTAATTTGTATTTGTTGGAGGTCGATAGGCATTTTACAAAGATGACAGTTTCTGATATGGCCACTCTTCCCACCCACTTGCTCCTGTTCCCCAACATTCACCTAATCTAAAGCTCTTAGGGATTTCAGCAAAGGAGAGAGACTCACTTTGAAGTTTCTTTTGTTGCTTCTGGTGCATTAAGCTGAAAGAGAATAGGTTTCCTGTTTGGACTTTCTGACAACAGGAGTGGTGAAGGTGGGGGCCACAGACTGCAGAGGAGGAAAGAGAAATCTTGGGGAAGTTTCCATATGCTGAGGAGTTTTTTTGTAAAATAACTTGAAGCCAACTGTGCTCTTTTGAGCAGTGCTTATTCCACACCAATCCAATATGTCTCAAGTGGCTCATAAAAATTTTACTACATTTTGTCCACCCATGGATACTGTGACCTAATTGTGACCCAATCAGAAATCTGTTTTGGCAATGTTTTCAGAGGGGATTGGAATGGCCTGGCCACAGCCAAATTGACAATGTTTGCTTTAATCAGGAATGATGGCTTCTGGTGGGAATCGGAGGCAGGTGGTGCCGGGAGCTGTGAACTTTGTCATAGAGAAGTGACTTCTGTAAAATTAACAGCAGTTCCTTCCAATTTTGTCTGAGTGAGCTGGAATGATTACAAATGTGTCCTATGGACTGAAAGTAATGACATAATGGAATCTAATTTCAATTGTCCACTCAAGGGCAGGAAATATAAATGAGTGAAACATAAATTGTTTTTATTGTTTGAAAATACTTTACCTTACTGTGGTGAAATTTTGTGTAACAAAACATCTCTATAATTTCTACATGCACAATTCAGTGACTGACTATATTCTTCAAGCTATACACCCATTCTACTTCATTAACATAAAATTAATGCCTCCTAAGCATGGAGTCCTGGTGTGGAGCTGTAGGAGAAGCACTGGACTGCTAACCAAAAGGTCAGTGGTTCAAATCTACCAGCTGATCGTTGGAAACCCTAAACAGATGGATTGTCACAGTGGCATCAATAGTGGGCTCAAGCTTAGCAACAATTGTTGAGAATGGTATAGGACTGGGAAATGTTTCGTTCTGTTGTGCAAAGGTCACTATGAGTTGAAACCCACTCAATGGCACCTAACAACAGCATCAACAGCTTCCCAGAGTGGTGAGAGTGAATTCAAGCAAAATTAGGTCTTTGGCAACTTCCATCATTTTTCTACTTATCATGATACTATTTACCGGTCCAGTTGTGAGGATTTTTGTTTTCATTACATTGAGGTGCAATCCATACTGAAGGCTGTGGTCTTTAATTTTCATCAGCAAGTATTTTAAGTCCTTTTTACTTCCAGCAAGCAAGGTTGTATCATCTGCATATGACAGGATGTTAGTTTTCTTCTAATCCTGATGCCATGTTCTTCATATAATCCAATTGCTCGGATTATTTGTTTAACATACAGATTGAATAAGTATAGTGAAAGAAAATAACCCTGGTGAAAACTTTTCCTGATTTTAAACCATTGAGTATCCCCTTGTTCTGTTAAAATGACTGCTTCTTGATCATTATCATGAGCACAGATTCCTTATGAGCACAATAAATTGTTCTGGAATATTAACTCTTTCAAATATTATCCATTGCTTGTCATGTTCCACACAGTCAAAAGCCTTTGCGAAGTAAATAAACCACAAATAAACATCTTCCTGGTATTCTCTGCTTTCAGTCAAGATCCATCTAACTTCAACAATGATATCCCTTGTTCCACATCTTCATCTGACTTGAAACTCTGGCAAGATGTACTGTTGCAGCCACTTTTGAATGATCTTTTGCTGAATTTTTCTTGCATGTGTTATTAGTGATAATGTCTTATGCTTTCTAGATTCCATTGGGTCACTTCTCTTTGAAATGTGCACAGATATTTTCCAACTAGTAGGCCAGATAAGTCTTCCAAATTTCTTAGCATAGATGAACGAGTGCCTCTAGTGCTGCATCAGCTTGTTGAAAGATTTCAATTCGTTTTGCATCAGTTCCCAGTCTTGTTCTTTGCCAATGGCTTCCTTCAGTACCATTGTTCTTGATCACACACTACTGCTCAAAACGACCACTTCTATTTGGTACAGTTACTCTGCGTATTCCTTCCATATTCTTTTTTAAAATTTATTTAAGCTTTTATTGTGCCTTCCATATTCTTTTGATGCTTTCTGTATCATTCAATATTTTGCCTATAGAATCCTTCAGTATGCAAGCCAAGTCTTCAATTTTTCTTCAGTTCTTCCAGCTTGAGAAATACTAAGCATGTTCTTCCCCTTTGGTTTCTTAACTCCAGTTCTTTGCAAATTTCATTATAACACTTCACTTTGTCTTCTTAAGCTACCCTTTGAAATTTTTAGTTCAGCTCTATTATCTCCTCATTCTTCCATTCACTTTAGCATCTCTATACTACCTTTCCTTTGTTGCTGTTAAGCGCTGCCAAGTTGGTTCTGATTCATAGCAACTCTGGGTAGGTTTTTTTTCCCAGGAGCAGCCGGTGGGTTTAAACTGCTGAGGCCTTTCCATTAGTAGCTAAACATTCAACTGTTTATGGAAATGACCTCCTATTATTGAATTTTAATGACTCACAAATGAAAATAAATTTTAAAACATGAACTTATTTTTCAAATGTATTACAGTTTCTTGGGTCTTTGCTACAGAGGAACGGTGTGATATGTCAGACTAAGCCACCATTTTTGATCTTCTGATATTATTATTATTTTTGCACTTAACAACAAAGTTTATTAAAATGTTGTTGTCTGCCACCTCGCAACCGACTACGTTCTCTGTGCAAGGACTAGCCCAGAGCAGGCAAGCCGGCAGCACAGATAGCTCAGCGTTGCTGGATCCTAGGGACTCTTGGCTGGTGTCCTGGCAGCGGCGGTGGTGATCCGTGATGTTGCTCGCAGCGTTTCGAAACTTTTGTGCGGATGGTTGGTGGATAGTGAAAGGGGCGGTTACGCCAGTGGACTGTTTCCAGAACTTCATCCCTGAGTACTTAAATGTCTATTGGGGCAGGGGGGAGGGGTTGCAAGAATGGAGGGAGATGGGGAACCGGGCCAGCACATTGGCTGTTAAAAGTCTGATGTTGATTATCTTTTCAGCCGATCCTAAACAGCCCCAACACTGAGTCCTCAATCTTTAATTGTGTCATTTGAGCGCGTCTCCAGTCTCCAGGAAGTCTGAACGAACCATTGAAATTATAACCCTGTTGACCATCATTATCCCGTCCTGCCCCAATTTCTTCCCAGATTGCTAAAGTCCAACAGTAGATTTCTAATTAGGTACCTGCTTTCCCTTTCCCCCCAAAACCTATAAATTTCCATTTCTATACCAAGGAGCTCTAGTAGCAGAGTGGTTACGAATCGGGTTGCAAACCTTAAGGCCAGCAGTTAGAAACTACTAGCCGCTTCGCAGGAGAACGATGAGGCATTCTGCTCCCGTAAAGATTTAATAGCCTCGGAATCCCTGTACAGGGTCGCTATGGGTCGGAACCGACTAGACGGCACTTAATAACAACAATATACCAATATAAAAGTAAAAGAAAAAAAAAGTTTTGTTGTGTTTTCATTGAGTTGTGTTTCAAAGCGCACCCATGCCCAGAATCTTCCTCCTTCTTGGGTCTGTTGATGTAAGTACAACCATTTTATGAAATGAATATCCGGGAGATTTTCTTCATGTCAAACTGCCAGCAGAGCCAAGCCGACTGCAGTGGGGAATAGAAGCCTTGGGTATTTCTGCCAAGACGCAGGGCCAGGAGATGTTGGAGCCATAGCCAAATGCGGGCAGATGCTGGAAACAGCTGGAGCTAATGCTGCTGTCTTGAGGCAGCATTTCTTCCTCTCTAGGAAATCTGTTTTTGCTGTTATAAGGCCTTTACTTAGTCAACTGACTGTAAATGTTAACCACAAGTACAAGACACTGTTATAGCAACACCTAGATTAGTGTTTGATTAAATAACTGGGTTTTATAGTTTAACCAAATTTTGACAAAAAAAATTAGTCATCCTTTCCTCTTAGAACTCTTGGCTCCCAGTGGATAATGACTGCCTGAAATTGTTGTTGTTTTTAACTGCTATGAGTTAGTTCTAATGCATCGTGATTCTGTATAGAGTTTCCAAGGAGCAGCTGGTAGGTCTGCATTACCAATCTTGTGGTTAGCAGTCCAGCATTTATCTTACAGTGCCACACCAGGACTCCTGAAATTAACACTACATTTATTGCCAAACCACTCTTTGGATAGAAGGTGCCCTGGTTACACAATGGTTATGCTAGGCTGCTAACCAAAAGGGTGGCTGTTCAAACCCACTGTGGGAGAAAAGACTTGGTGCTCTGATTCCATAATGATTATAGTTGTTAAGTGTTGTTGAGCTGGTTTCAACTCATAGTGATTCTATATAGGGCTTCTGAGGAGCAGCTGGTGGGTTTGAACTGCCAACCTTCTGTTTGGCAGCCCAGAGTGGATCTTATAGCACCACACTAGGAATCCATAATGATTATTGCCTAGGAAACATGGGGGCAGCTCCACTCTGTCTTATAGGGTTGCTATGAGTTGCTAGCAATGGCAAAAACCTTTCTGATAGGAATGGTCTAGAAGTTGGGATGTGTTTATTCTCCTGGTGATGAAACCTAATACAGGCATAGTTACCTCTGTGATGAGCAGCCATGAGTATCCAATCAATTGAAGGGCTGTTTCCTTGGAAATGACCTGCTCCCAATATAATGGACACACAGGAGGGACACTCTCTCTCTCTTCCACTGGGGACCTGGGACTCTACAATCATAAGCCATTTCCTAGATAGTAAACTTTTCTTTATCTATCTATCTATCTATCTATCTATCTATCTATCTATCTATCTATCT
>NW_006408567.1:10293514-10317387 GCF_000296735.1 Chrysochloris asiatica | reverse complement strand
TTATATAAATATTATGTGTTTATGTATATATATTTCATTGGTTTTGCTTCACTAGAAAACCTGGCCTAAGAAATTTGCATGTGATATTGATGAAATTGTTCAGTGATTTCTTGATTTCTGCATTTTCTTGGGTCATCTCTTTATGGAATGGGCAAAATATGGATGTCTTCCAATCAGTTGGTCAGGTATCTGTCTTCAAAATTTCTTGGCATGGATGAGTGGATGCCCAGTGCTGCATCAGTTTGGTGAATTTTAATTTGTATTCCTCTAGTTCCTGGAGCTTTTTTATTCTCCCAATGCTTTCAGTGCAGCTTGGACTGCTTTCTTTAGTAACACTGGTTCTTGATCATATGCTACCTCTTGGAATGGATGAATATTTCACATTTCTTTTTGATACAGTGACACCATGTATGCCTTCTATCTTCTTTTGATGCTTTCTGTATCATTCAGTATTTTCCCACGGAATGCTTCAAAGTTACAAGTCAAGGCTTCATGTTCTTTTCAGCTTGAGAAATGCTGAGCACATTGTTTCCTTTTTTTCTAACTCCAGGTCTTTGCACATTTCACTATATTACTTTGCTTTGTCTTCTTGAGTTGTTCTTTGAAATTTTCTGTTCAGCTCTTATAGTTTCTCATTTCTTTCATTCACTTTAGCATCTCTATGCTGGAGAGCATATTTCAGAGTCTCTTCTGACGTCCATTTTGGTGTTTCTTTCCTGTATTTTTAATGGCCATTTTCTTCTTTCCAGTTTGATGTTCTTGATGTCATCCAAGAGTTCTTCAGATCTTGTTCATTAATGTCTAATTCTTGAGCTCATCTCTAAACTGTTTAAGAACATGTGGGACATGTTCAAGGTCATATTTTGACTTGCTTTAAATTTCTTCAGCTTCAAACTGAATTTGCATACAAACAATTGATGGTCAGGTTTTACAGTCTACCCCTGACCTTGTTTTGGCTGATGATATGGAGCTTTTCCACGATCTCTTTCCACAGGTGTAATCAGTTGGATTTCTGTGTATTCCATCTGGTGAAGTCCATGTGTATAGTCATCTTTTATGTTGTTTAAAAAAGTTGTTTGCAATGAAGAAGTCATTGATCTTGCAAAATTCTATCATGCTATGTCCAGGCCATATTTTCCAACTACTGATCCTTCCTTTTTGTTTCCAACCTTTGTATTCCAATTACCAATAATTATCAATAGATCTTGACTGCATGTTTGACCAATTTTAGACTGAAGAAGTTGGTTGTTGTTGTTGTTAGTGTCACCGAGTTGGTACCGACACATAGCGACCTTATGCACGGCAGAACAAAACACTGCCCGATCCTGGGCCAACCTTACTACTTTTGCCACGCTTGAATCCATTGATGCTGCCACTTGGCTAATCCATCTCATTGGGTGTCTTCCTCTTTTTCTCTGACCCTCCACCTTACCAAACATGATATCCTTCTCCAGCAACTGGTCGCTCCTGACAATATGTCCTAAGTATGAGAGACAAAGTTTGGCCATCTTGGCCTCCAACAAGCACTCTGGGTGCATTTCTTCCAAAACGGATCTATTGGTTCTTTTGGCAGCCCATAGCAATTTCAATATTCTCCTCCAACACCATAACTTATTGAAGTTATTGAAAATACCATGGCTTGGGTCAGACGCACCTTAGTCTTCAAGCTGACATCTTTGTTCTTCAACACTCTAGAAAGGTCTTGTGCCGCAGATTTGCCTAATGCAATACGTTGTTTGATTTCTTGACTGCTGCTTCCGTGAGTGTTGATAGTTGATCCAAGAAGAAAGAAGTTGGTTGAATTCTTCAATTTCATCTTCACTCTCTTTAGTGGTTGTTGCATGAATTTGAATAATAATGGTATTAACTGCTCTTCCTTGTAGGGAAGAGACAGCTTCACAGGCAGCATTGTACTTCAAGATGCATCTTGAAATGTTCTTTTTGATGATAAATGCTACCTCATTCCTCTTCAATTTGCTGTTCCTAGCATAATAAATCATATGATTGTGAGATTCAAAATGGCCAATATCAGTCCAGTTCAGCTTACTAATGACTAGGATATTGATCTTTGTACGTTCCATTTCATTTTTGGCAACTTCTAATTTTCTTAAATTCATATTTCATACATTCCGTGTTCTGGTTATTAATGGATGTTTAACAGCTCTCTATCTTCTCATTTTGAGTTGTGCCCCATCAGCATTTGAAGGTCCTGAAAGCTTTACTCTATCTGTGTCATCAGAATCAACTCTTTTTGAGGAGGCAGCTCTTCCACAGTAATTTTGTGAAGACTGTGACCTTTCAGAAGCAGATTACTAGACCTATCTTCTGAAGTGAATTCTTACCATCAACCTGAGGGGCCCATCTTCTGGCACTATATTTAGCAATATTCTGGTTTTATTCATAAGGTTTTCATCTTCTGGCACTATATCTGATAATTTTCCACTCCTCTTCATGAAGTTTTGAGTGGCTAAATATTCAGTGTGGTCTTCTTCTCTTCTGTGGACTTCTTCCTAGTCTGTCTTAGTTTGTAAGCTCTGCTGAAACCTGTCCACTATGGGTTACCTTGCTGGTATTTAAAATAGCTTTGGCATAGCTTTCAGCATCACAGCTGGTTTACATCATATGTAAACCACGACAGTAAGACAAAGTGATATATAAGCAGTGGCATTAGCTATTGTTGTTGTTGTTAGGTGCCATTAAATCAGCACTGTCTCATAGTGACCTTATGCACAGCAGAACGAAACACTGCCTGATCTTGGGCCACACTTGAGTCCATCGATGCTGCCATTTGGCCAATCCATGTCATTGGGGGTCTTCCTCTCTTTCTCTGACCCTCCACCTTACCAAACATGATATCCTTATCCAGTGATTGGTCCCACCTGACAATATGTCCCAAAGTATGAGAGATGAAATGTGGCCATCCTGGTCTCCAATGAGCATTCTGGCTGTACTTCTTCCAAAACGGATCTATTGGTTCTTTTGGTAGCCCATGGCACTTTCAATATTCTCCTCCAACACCATAACTCAAATGCATCAATTCTTCTACGGTCTTCCTTATTCACTGTCCAGCGTTCGCATGCATATGAGGTTATTCAAAGTACCATGGCTTGGGCCAGGCACACCTTAGTCCTCAAGCTGACATCTTTGTGCTTCAACACTTTAAAAAGGTTTTGTGCAATAGATTTGCCTAATGCAATACGTCGTTTGATTTCTTGACTGCTGTTTCCATGAATGTTGATAGTTGATCCAAGAAGAATGAAGCCCTTGACAACTTCAATCTTTTCTCCATTGATAAGAATGTTGTTTCTTGGTCCAGTGGTGAGGATTTTTGTTTTCTTGACATTGAGATGTAACCCATACTGAAGGCAGTGCTCTTTGATCTTAATAAGCAAATGTTTTAGGTACTCTTCACTTTCAGCAAGCAAGGTTGTATCATCTGCATATCGTAGGTTGTTAATGAGTCTTCCTCCAATCCTGATGCCACATTTTTCTTCATAGAACCCAGCTTCTTGGATTATTTGCTTAGCATACAGACTGAGTAAGTATGGTGAAAGAATACAACCCTGTCACACATCTTTCTTAATTTGAAGCCATTTAGTGTTCCCATGTTCTGTTTGAACAGCTGCTTCTTGGTCCAGGTACAGATTCCTAATGAACACAATTAAGTATTCCAGAATACTCATACATCGCAGTGCTGTCCATAGCTTGTCATGATCCATATAGCCGAAAGCCTTTGCATAGTCAATAAAGCACATGTAAACAACTTTCTGATATTCTCTGCTTTCAGCCAGGATCCATCAGACATCAATAATGATATCCCTCATTCCACATCCTCTTCTGAATCCGACTTGAACCTCGGGAAGTTCTCTGTCAATGTATGCTTGCAGCTGTTTCTGTATTATCTTTAGTAAAACTTTACTCGCATGGGATATCAAATAGATTGCCCGATTTCCTTGGGTCACCTCTTTTTTGAATGGGCTCAAATATAGATCTGTTCCAATCAATCAGCCAGATAGTTTTTTCCAAATATTTTGGCAGAGATGAGTGAGTGCCTCCTGTGTCGCCTCACTTTCCTGAAAGATTTCAATTTTTATTCCATCAATTCTTGGTGCCTTGCTCTTTGCCAATTCCTTCAATGCACCTTGGATGTCCTCCTTCAGTACCACTGGCTCTTGATGCTACCTCTTGAAACGGTTGAACATTAACCATTTCTTTTTGGTACAGTGACTCTGTGTATTCCTTCCATGTTCTCTTGATGCCCTCTGCATCATTCAATAATTTGCCCCGAGAATTTTTCAATGATGAAAGTAGATGCTTGAATTTTTTCTTCAGTTACCCTAGCTTGAGAAATGCTGACTGTGTTCTTCCTTTTTGGTTTTCTGATTCCAAATCTTTGCACATTTTGTTGTAATATTTGGCTTTATCTTCTCAAGGTGGTCTTTGAAATTTTCTGTTCAGCTCTTGGACCTCCTCATTTCTTCCATTTGTTTTAGCATCTCTACACTGGAGAGCAAGTTTCAGTGTCTCTTCTGCCATCCATTTTGACCTTTTCCTTCTTTCCTGTCTTCTTAGTGACTTTGCTTTCTTCATGTATGATGTTCTTGATGTCATCCCACAACTCTTCTGGTCTTTGGTCTTTAGTGTTTGATATATCAAATCTGTTCTTCAGATGATCGCTAAATTAAGGTGAGATATATTCAAGGTCATATATTGGCTCTCGTGGACTTGTTTTCATTTTCTTCAGCTTCAGTTTGAATTTGCATATGAATAATTGATGGTTTGTTTCACAGTCTGCCCCTGACCTCGTTTTCACTGATGACATGGAGCTTTTCCATTGTCTCTTTCTGTAGATATAGTCAATTTGATTTCTATGTGTTCCATCTGGTGAGGTCCATGTGTATAGTTGTCTTATGCTAGCTATTTAAAGACGGTATTTGAAATGAACAAACCATTGGTTTTGCAGAATTCTGTCATGCGTTCTCCAGCATCATTTCTATCACCAAGGCCATATTTTCCAACTACTGATCCTTCCTCTTTGCTCCCAACCTTTGCATTCCAATCACCAGTAATGATCAATACATCTTGATTACAGGTTTGATCATTTTCAGATTGAAGAAGTTGGTCAAATTCTTCTATTTCATCCTCATTGGCTTCAGTGGTTGATACATAAATCTGAATAATAGTGGTATTAACTGGGTTTTCCTGTAGGTGCATGAATATTATCCTATCACAGACAGTGTTGTACCTCATGACTGATCTGGATATGTTCTTTTTGACAATGAATGCAACACAATTCCTCTTCAATTTGTCATTCCTGTCATAGAAAATCATGTGGTTGTCCAATCCAAAATGGCCAATACCAGTCTATTTCAACTCACTAATGCCTAAGATATCGATGTTTATGCATTCCATTTCATTTCTGACAATTTCCAATTTTCCAGATTCATACTTCATACATTTCATGTTCCGGTTTTCAATGGATGTTTACAGCTGTTTCTCTTCACTTTGAATTGTGCCCCATCAGCAAATGAAGGTCCCGCAGGCTTTTCTCCCACAGATTTTACTCCATTTGCATCATGACAAGTTAACTCTATTTTGAGGAGGCAGCTCTTCCCCAGTCGCATTTTGAGTGACTTTCAACCTGAGGGGCTCATTTCCTGGCAATATATCTGACAGTGTTTCTCTGCTATTCATAAGGTTTTCAGTGACTAAATATTTGGAAGTAGTTCATCATTCCTTCTTCCTAGTCTGTCTTTGTCTGGAAGCTCATCTGAAACCTGTCCACCATGGGTGACCCTGCTGATATTTAAAATATTGGTGGCATAGCTTTCAGAATCACAGCAAATCACAAGCCACCACAGTAGGACAAACTGACAGACAAGTGGTGGAGCTGCTGGCATTAGAGAGATGCAAATCAAAATAATGAGATACCATCTCACCCTAATATTAATAGCAAAGTTAAACAACAAACAACAACAAATGGTAATGAAGGCATGGAGAGAGTGGAATACACACACACTGCATTGCTCTTGTTAAGTGCTGTTGAGTTGGTTTTGACCCATAGCAACACTGTTTAGGGTTTCCAAGGAGCAGCTGGTGAGCTAAAACTGCTGACCATGCAGTTCTAACTGACTTTTCAGTCCAGTGCATTAACCCACAGCACCATACCAGGACTCCTATAGCATTGTCAAATTGTGCAACCACTGTAGAAAATGGTATGGTGCTACTTCCTTAAAAAGTTGGAAATAGAAATACCATATTATCCAGCAATCCCACCACTTGATATCTAGCCTAGAGAAATAAGATCTGGGACACATAGGCTTATGTACCCATGTTCTTTGCAGCACTATCCACAGTACTAAAAAAGGATAAAAAAAACCCTCAAATGTCCATAAATTAAGAATGGAGAAACAAACCATGGTACCTACACACAATGGAATACTATGAAGTGTTAAAGAACAATGATGCATCTGTAAAAATCTTACAATATGGATGAACCTGGAGGACATTGTGCTGAGTAAAATTAGTGAATCATAATAGAACAAATAATGCATGAGACCACTAGTATAAAAAGTCAAGGAAAGGTTTTCACACTAAAAGAAACATCCTTTGATGGTAACCAGTGGTAAGAGGGGCAGGGAGGGCAAATTTCTAACTAGAAGGTTGGCGTATATTAACTTAGGTGAAAGAGAGGTAATAGCAAAGAAAAGGGTCAATAAGAGAAAAGAACACTATGGTGTCCAGGTAGAAAATGGATTGGGCTTTGGGGAAGAAAAAAAAAAAAAAAAAAGGATATAAAAAGGAGGCATTTGTTATTAGGCAAAATGTTATTAGCCAAAATACTTACAATATTAAATCTCATTTTATTTCTAAGTGTACAATTTAGTGATATTATATTAACAAGAATTCATGGATGGCACAGATGGTTAAGCACTTGACTACTAACTGAAAGGTTGATGGCTTGAAATCACCTCAGAAGGCAGGTCTGGTGATCTTGCCTTGAAAACCTTATGGAGCTGTTCTACTCTGCACATATGGGATCACTATGAATTAAAATTAATGTGATGGCAACTAATAATGTCAACATCAACATTAACAAATCACATTAGCAGAGGACAATTCTCACCTTCTATGCTGAAGACCAAGAAGCAGTTGTTCGAACAGAACATGGGAATACGGAATGGTTTCAAATTTAAAAAGGTGTGCGACAAGGTTGTATTCTTTCACCATACTTGTTCAACCTGTATGCTGAGCAAATAATCCGCGAAGCTGAGTTCTATGAAGAAAAACATGGCATTAGGCTTGGAGGAAGTCTCATTAACAACCTGCAATATGCAGATGATACAACCTTGTTGATGAAAGTCAAGAGGACTTAAAACATTTACTAATGAAGATCAAAGAGCACAGCCTTGAGTATGGATTACATCTCAATGTAAAGAAAACAAAAATCCTCATCACTGGACCAATAAACAACATTCTTATCAATGGAGAAAAGATTGAAATTGTCAAGGGCTTCATTCTTCTTGGATCAACTATCAACACTTGTGAAAGCAGCAGTCAAGAAATCAAACGTCGTGATGCGCTAGGCAAACCTGTTGCACAGACCTTTTTAAAGTGTTGAAGCTTGAGGACTGAGGTGTGCCTGACCCAAGCCATGGTATTTTCAGTAACCTCAAATGCATGCGAAAGCTGGACAGTCAATAAGGAAGACCATAGACAAATTGATGCCTTTGAGTTAGGGTGTTGGAGGAGAATACTGAAATTGTCATGGGCTGCCAAAAGAACCAATAGATCCGTTTTGGAAGAAGTGTACCCAGAGTGCTTGTTGGAGTTCAAGATGGCCAAACTTTGTCTCTCATGCTTTGGACATATTGTCAGGAGGGACCAGTCACTGGAGAAGGACCTCATGTTTGGTAAGATGGAGGGTCAGAGAAAAAGAGAAAAAGAGGAAGACCCCCAGTGAGATGGATTGGCCAAGTGGCAACATCGATGGACTCAAGTGTGGAAACAATAGTGAGGTTGGCCCAGCATCGGGCAGTGTTTTGTTCTGCCTTGCATAAGGTCTCTATGAGTCAGTACCAACTCAATGTCACCTAACAACAACAACAAAATGCTGAAGACTTGGGTTAATGTACTGAGTTGATTTGAAATTCAAGGTTGGAGGTTCAAGATTACCAGCCACTCCTTGGAAACCCTATACCGGGTCACTATGAGTCAGAACTGACTCGACAACATTTAACAACAACAACAATGCAGAAGACTCAGGTTCTATTCCTAGCTAGTGCACCTCACGATTAACCACCACCTGTCAGTGGAGACTTAACATGTTGCTTTGATGTTGAACAGATTTCAGTGGAGTTTACAGACTAAGACACAGTAAGGAGAAAGGCCTGGTGATCTCTGAAAATCAGCCAGTGAAAACCCTATAGATCATAATCTTTCAATCCATAATCAATCCACAGTCAACCACAATGGCACAAGCGCTGGCAGTGTTTCATTCTGTTATGCATGGGGTTGCCATAAGTGCAGTGCCAATTTGACGCAGCTTAACAACAATCACATTAGCAATGTTGTAAATCACTATCAACATCTACCTTCAAAAATTTTGTCATCACCTGAGTATCTACTCAAAATAGCTATCCATTCTTCTGTGCCCCTGGTAGGCACTCAACTACTTTGTCTATATCCTTTTACCTGAGGATAGTCCACACCTGACTTATCTAGCATAAAACAATTCTGAGGGTCATATTCCAGGCAAGTCTTTCCACTGGAATGGAGCTGAGTTTCCTCATGTGTGAAATGCAGGGTTTGTGGGGATGCTCTCAGGTCACTGGCACCTGGCCAGTTCTGTGCGTTTTATTTCAGACTCTAAAATCATGTCATTTTCTTCCATATTTACTTTGGATGAATTTTTTAATGAGATTTGCTTTTGCAGTGAGAACATGCTTAGTATGGTATATTTGGACTAAAACTTTCATTTATAGTAAGGTAGACTGCCCTTGAATCAAAGAAAAATCAACTGATTGCCATTGAATTAACTCCAACTCATGGTGACCCTGTGTGTCAGAGTAGAATTACTTCATAGGGTTATCTTACCTGTTGTATTTATAGAAGCCGATTGCCAGACCTTTATCCTGTGGTGCTATTTGAACTGCCACCCAGGGACTGGACAAGTCTCTTTGTTATTGTTGTTGTTGTTAAGTGCCATAGCGACTCTGTATAGGGTTTTCGAGGAGCAGCTGGTGAGCTTGAATCCCTGACCTCGTGTTTCAAACCAACTTTGTAGTTCAGAGCATTAACCCACAGCACCACACCAAGACTCCAGGTGTTGTTGTTAAGTGCTATCGAGTCGGGTTCTGACCCATAGTGACCCTGTATCCCGGGTTTCCAAGAAGCTGCTGGTGAACTTGAACAGCAAAGCTCCTGGTTCAAGTGGACTTTTCAGTGCAGCGCATTAACCAACAGTGCCACACCAGGACTCCACGACTCAGGATAGTCCCTGTTGGTAGGTACCGTGGAGTCAGTTCCTACTCATAGTGACCCTGCACAGGGTTTCTGAGGCTGTAAATCCTAATGGGAGCAGAAAGCCTCATCTTTCTCCCACAGAACCGCTGGTAGTTTCGAACTGCTGACCCTGAGGTTAGCAGCCCGATTCGTAACCACTACACTACCAGAGCTCCTTCCGTATAGTCCCTAGCATTCCCAAAAGTGTGGGAGGTGTCCTTGATGCTGAATTATATCTATAGTAAGCCTGGTAATCAACACCCAGGATCAACATCTCAGCTTTTGACATGACACAGGAGTGCGGAGGAGAACATGAAGAAGGAAGAAGAGAAAAGGACAAGAGGAGGAGAAGAGACAAGAGAAGGGGGAGAGAAGAGTGGAGAAGAGAGAACACAATTTTGCTTTTATTTCTGTTTTTACTTTGTGTGTGTTATTTGTTTTGTTTTGCCTTTTGAGGGGATGGTGAGAGGATATCCTGACTAGTGATGTTGAAGTTACCAGCCCAACTTGTAACCACTACGCTACCCAAATTCCTTAGCATAAAACCAGTCATTTTAACCATATTTAACTGCATAATTCAGAGGCATTACAATTTTTAAAACAGTGTGCCACCCCTGTTATTTGTTCCCCTAAGTTTCCCATCACCCCATTAAGCAACAACTCCCTCTTTTCCTCTTCTGTCTCAACACCCATGTGCTGTCTCTATGCATTTGCCTATTCTGGATATTTCATTTACATGGGGTTCAGAAATGCTCAGTGTTCGGGGGAGCTAGGAGATGATGGGTTTGATCTGCTCTCTCTATGCCCCCCTCACATGGAGGCTTTAGGGCTGGGACCAGCTCCTTCGAGCTATGGGGTGGGAAGTATGTGGGGCAGACACTGGGCATTTGTTTGCTTCTTGCCCTGGACAAGAAGTCGTCTGTGCAAGTTACGTGCTTCAGGGTCAGTGAAGAAAAGGGGGTAGTATGCCAAGAATGAATTAAAAAACAAGAAGAAAATCCACCGAAAGAGCTTTTTAAAAATGGCAGCTGATGGCTGGCATCAAATCTATCATCATTTCTCTCAGCTTCCCAATTCCAATGGGATGGATTAATATACTAAAAGAACATCATCATGGTAAGTGTATTTTAAAAAAAGTTGTCAATAGTTTCATTCTACTTGAGTCAACAATCAACACTCATGAAGGCAGCAGTCAAAAAAAAAAAAAATCAAATAATTACTGCACTGGGCAAATCTACTGCCCAAAATCTCTTTAAAGTGTTAAGAAGTGAGGAGGTCACTTTGAGGACTAAGGTCCTAGTGTGGTGCTGTAGAATAAGCACAGGACTGCTAACTGTAAGGTCAGAGGCTGAAAGCCACCACCAGCCACTCCTTGACAACCCTGTATCGGATCTCTATGTATCAGCACTTAACAATCACCTGACATGCGTTTGAAAGCTGGAGAGGGATAAAAAGGAAGACAGAAGGATTCAAACTGTGTGTTGGCAAAGACTTTTGAATATACTGTGGACTGCCAGAAGAATAAGCAAATCAGCTATAGAAGAAACAACCATAATGCCTCTTACAAATGAGGATGGTGAAACATCATCTCACTTCGGACACGTCATTAAGAAAGACCAACCACTAAAAGAAGGACTTCCTGTGGGATGGACTGACACCACAGTAGGTGTAACAGTGGGCTCGAACATGCCAGTGGTAGATCATGAATACGGTGCAGGACTGGGCCCTGAATCAGAGCTGACTACATGCAAGCTAACAACTAAAAAAGGCTAAGAGCTGGCATTTAAAGTTGGTTCTTCAGTGTGAGATTTGTAAAGATCCAGAGTGAAATGTAAAATGGAAGTTGGTGCTAGAGGTGTTCTGGCCTGATCTTCAAACCCTCTGTGTTGTCCTGTGTGGGGCAGGAATCAGCGTCTCCCTACCCCCCGCCGCCCTCTCGGTTAGTCTTTTCTTCTGCTTTTGTTCTATTGGGTCAAACTTTAAAAAGAGAAGTACCCCTTCTGGCCATCTTGGAGGAGAAGGGTGGAGATGGAAGGGGTGGAGGGAAGGATATATTGAAAGGCAGGCTGAGCCTGCAGAGACAGCTGAAGCCCAGGGACGGGGTATGGGGCTCTGTCTCACTGCCGTTGGCAGAAGGCAGTAAGGACCAGAGCATAAACAGAGGCAGCTGGTCCCTCAGCATGGAGCGCAGGTCCGTGAACCATGGCAGATGCAGCCTCAGCTGTGATTGGGCACTCGGCATCCGTGTCCAGGCCTGGGTCACGCGAAGGGCCCGTTTTAACTGTGACAGTGCAGTGTCAAACTGCCATTCTTCCTTCCTCATGTGGGGCTTTTTTTTTTTCCTCTGAAATCTGCCAGCTCTCAGAAGGAGGCAGCATTGACTAGGCCCCTCGGGTTCACAGGCTGGATAAGCAATGAGTGACATCCAGAGCTTGGTGGAGGAGGGGAGGGAGAAGGTGCAGTGAGCGAGCTCGGAGAGATGTGAAAAGAGGGGTTTTGGGGGTTCTGTGTCTGGTTGTGGGCAGAATTAAGTTTGGATGTATCAGTTTGAATGTGGCATTTTAGGGCTGTTTTTGAGAGGTGCAGACATGAACTCCCCCCAGACAACAACAACAAAATGGAAAAAGAAAAAATGTTGCCACGCAGTCATGAGGATACCATGTGTTACAGAGTAGAACCGCTCCATAAGGTTTCTTGATTGGAATCTTTATGGAAGCAGATTGCCAGGCCTTTCTTCCGCTGAACTTCTGGGTAGATTTAAAATGTTATCTTTACGTTAGTACTTGAGTGCAAACCATTTGTGCCTTCTAGAGAATCCTTTCTTTATCAAAACAGTGGTATCAAATACCAAATGTCTTAAAAATCACTTCTTCTGTTTGAAGGAACCCAGAAAAATAGGAGTGTGTGAGAGGCTCTGTGTTCTGGTAAAATGGAACTGCTGTCCTGGTTCTCTGGTATGCTTTATCAATACAGCTGTGCTTTATTAACACAATGTTGGTCTGTGGGAAAGTCTGGTGGGGTGGGTCCTGCTCTGAAGGTGGTGGCTCTGATGGATAGAAGAGATTTCAGAACTGTTATTGGTCAGAGTCAGCACCCTCAGAGGAGGGTTACAGAAGACAGGGCACTCTGAGAAACAGAGAGAGAGAGAGAAAAGATTCACAGCATCCTGCCTTCTTCTGTTTCAACCTTTTCTCTCTCCCTGTCTCCTGGTCCTCTCTCCCTCTCCCTGTCACCTGGATCTCCTCTTTCTGTCTCTCAATCTTTCTCTTCCTTTCTGTTCTTCTCTCCCTCTTTCTCTCTCTCTTTCGGCTTCCCCTTTCCCCTGCCCTTTTCTCTCTGTCTCTCCATAGCTTTCTCTCTCAAAATGGGATCATTTTCAGCATTTGCTATATAAAAAAACACTCTCCCAGCTCAGACTTTTATTTTTTGCTTGCCCTTGGGTTCTTCGTGAAAGGCTAGAGATCAGGGTGGGTGGAGATATTGCTGTGGTTTGATTTAAAGGATACTTTTAGCCACTGGCCACATCTGTGCAGGTAAAGTCTCATGTCTTACTAAAATTTTATTTCTATACTCAAGCTATACTCAAGGTGTTTGTGGTGAATCTTTTTCTGTTCTCTTTTCTTTTTTGACACCACGTCCCTTAGAGGGTTCATCCCAGGCTTTCCCCATCTCCTTTCCCTTCTCATTCAGTCAGACACAACCCAGAAAACTCTAGGCAAAAAGTACTTTTAAGGTCTGGGTGCAGAGGTTTGAAAGATGTCCCAGTGTATCCTGAGAGCCCAGAAAGGCAAGCTGGGCTTGTGCTTAAAGTTTTGTTTCTTTGTAGAACTAATCATGTTACTTGTCCTCATTTGATTTCTAGCTGCAAGCCCAGGTTGATTCCTTACAGGTATGATTCCTAAGCCCCTAAAGCATGAAATCTTTTGTAATGGTAGACTCTTCCTGCTTTCCCCTCTTCCTCATTTCTTCTCACTTTATAGGTATACAAGGTTCCGTGGTAGAATTGCCACTGTCCATGCAGAAGAGCAGTGTTTGATCCCCCTATACCCAATTCACCTCATGTGCAGCTACCACCTGTCTCTCAGTGGAAATTTGTGTGCTGCTAAGATGTGGCACTGTGGGCTAATGCGTCAGATTGCAAAGTCATTTGAACTGCAAGATCGGTGGTTCAAGCTCACCAGCTGCTCCTTGGAAACCCTATAGAGGGTTGTTATGGGTCAGAATCGACTCAATGGCACTTAACAACAACAACAAGAAGATATGAGCAGAAAGCTGGTGTGGTGCAGTAGGATTAGCACTGGATTGCCAACCACAAGGTTGGCAGTTCGAGCCCACCAACCATACCTCAGAAACCCTATACAGGGTCACTGTGAGTTGGAACCGACTGGACAGCACTTTACAACATGATGCTGAGCAAGCTTTAGCAGAGCTTCCAGACTAAGATGACCTAGGAAGAAAAGCCTGGCAATCTACTTCCAAAAATAAGCCAGTGAAAACTATGAAGCATAATAATTTGATTCACACCCCATCGTGGGGATAGCACAAAACTGGGAGACATTTCGTTTCATTGTGTGTGGGGTTACCATGAGTCAGGAGCTGACTCAGATGGCTAACAATAATGCAGGTATATAGTCCTTACATCCCATAGCTTAGAATTTGTTTCTATTTATCATCAGCTATATGAGGGGACTTCAACAAGTTCATGAAAAAATTCCATTATCTTTTAATTCCAATGATTCTATAAACTTTTTGAAGCTCCCATTGTATGCATTCTATACCCAGGCAGTAGTTTGATGATAAGCTTTTCCCTCCATGTTTCCTTTCCTTTCCATGTCTCTGTGTGGGTTTCACTCGCTCGCTCTGCATCTCTCTCCCCCTTCCCTTTCGATTTCTCTGGGGCTGACCAGCGTATGGAGTTCACATATGCACCTGTTTCTACTTACACCCTTTTGCAATAGGGCACAGGACAGTGCTGGAACAATTTGCTTGGTTTTTGGTCTCTGCACAGAAGAAGTTAACGCATCCCCTCAAATACTGTACAAATACTTACTGCTGTTTTACGCAAACCTGGGTCTCTGAGTCATTTGTTTCTAATCAAATTTGTTCCTGTCCAGATGAAGCCTTTTAGGCACCTCAACTAGACTCCCTGTGAAGACACCTCTCCATTTACAAAGTGACATGAGAATATAATAAGCAGCCAACTTCCACATGGTGGTTGGCTTGAGGAGCCTTCTGAGAAATGGTGACAGTGCCCGTTGCTCCCTGAACCCCCGCTCCCTGGACCATCGCGGAGGCTGCCTGAGCAGCTCGGGATCTGTTTGCAAGTTGTTGTGGGGATCCTGCCGTATGATGACAATTAGGAGCAGTTAGTGTGCAGATGAGGCTCACAAGTGGCAGGTGGCAGGAACGGGCCTCAATTAACTAACAGGCACCAAATCCCTTCCTAATGAGGCTGGGCCACCCAGATGAGCCGAGAAGCATGTGGCACTGCTGACAGCAACAGAGGATTTGAGCTGGGGAAGATAGAGACTGGTCAACAGGTACCTGGAGAGGCCAGAAGTAGTCCTTTTGGTTTCCTGGCTTAGAAAGATACACTCAGGTCTAGTTAAACAGTTGTTGTTGTTGTTAGTTTCCATCAAGTCTCCCTGATTTATGGTGGCCCTGTGTGCTGCAGAGTAGAACTGTCTCCATAGGGATTTCTTGGTTGTAACCTTTACTGAAACAGATCACTAAACCTTTCTTTCCTGGTGCCTTTGGTGGGTTTGAACCACCAACTTTTATTTAGGTTAGAAGCCGCAGCAGAGGGCAGTGCAAATCTAAGAGCAGGAGCTGTGGGGCTTGGTGGATGCGGGACTCAGTTCTGCAAAGAGTTCATCTCTCTGGGGGGTTCCACCATGACCAATTTATCTTCTTCATTTATTTGGAGGAAGGAGTTAGGTTGTTTCTTCAGGTGGCAGGAAATGAGATATGGCCTACCAGCGGGCAAGGTAATGAATGCCAGCCAGAAACTTCATAAAGGGCCATTACCTCACCTGGAATTTGAATTCCAAATCAGACACTGTCCTCACACTGCAAGTGCCACATTGTTGGGGGTTCTGTTGTTATGAGCTGGGTGCCATTTCCATTGCAAATCTTCCAGGGAGCTTTGTGTGAGTTCATCATCTGAATTTACGTGGGATTGAAATTTGTCTGGCTCAGAATGAATCAAAAGATGGGAGAAAAGAAAACAAAAGAAAAAAACCTTCTCAAAAGTCATAAAGAGTTAGCCAAGTTACTTCATTAGGAGAATTCCGTGCTTCTGGGTTGTTCTAATTCCTCATCTGAAATGACTTGCTGGAATGTTCTGAGACTTTTAGGAGCAAAGCATGTTGCCTGGGAGTGAGTGGGAATCTTCCCATTTTCCTGGTAAGCTGTAATGACTCAGGATCTCTCATGAACTGGGCATTCATTTCTCTGTTGCCATGCAAAGTAGAGGACTCGTAATCTATGCATTTTCCCGGGGCCACATTTATGCTCTGGGGAGTCTTAAAAGGGGCCTTTGTACTTTGCACAATTCTCTAATTATAAAACCATATTCTTACATGTGTGCTAGAGGGGTTTGAAACTGGCTATGTGCAACTCTCCTCCCCCACTCGTGCCCCTTCTCTTACAGCACAAAAATAATGTTGAAAAGGGTCGGCCACCTTAAAAATGTGGTGCACACCCAGAATTGGTGATGTGCCTGTCCCTTTGTCCACATGTGTGACAGTGTTTGGATAATATTACACACCATATGTGCCAGGCTCAGAGCTCTGAAACAACGGGGAAAACTAAAACCCACCAGGGACCACCATGAATTTCTCTCCTAATGTCGTTTTCTGATCCAAATAATATTTAATTGAACGTTTTTGTCCTTTCCCTGATTTTGTTGTTATAACAACACATGTTTAAAAAGAGGATTCTCCTTTTCAAAGAGGATGTTTGCCAACTTTTCTACACTCAATCAGTTCTGATTTTTGATGTTTGTACCTTTATGACTTGGAACACAGACGGTGGCCTTTATTTAAATTCTGCAGCAGAAGTTATACCGTTCGTTTTCTTTAATAACATGTCCTTAGATTTTCTCCAAATCTTTTAAGGACATTCCAGAAACACGGATGACTCTATTGTGGTTGAAATCAGAAGACAGCCCCTGAGATCTTAGCTAAATGACAGTGAGTTCTGTGTGCCTTTAAAAAAATCATCCATGTGCGACCCAATGATGAACAATTAATTTAAAGGAAAGATGAAAGGATATGGGGATACGGAAACCATATGACTGAAAAGGAAACATCTAGGATGGAATTAATGAGAATGTTAACACATTGTGAAAAATGTAATCAACTGAATAATTTGGACAGGAATCGTTAAATGGAAAATTAATTTGCTATGTTAACGTTCACTGAAAACACAGCAAAATATTAAAACCAAAACAAAACTAGAAGATGGTACACATTTCTTTTGTTGTTGTTGCTATTCCACCCTTTCCTTCTTTTGCTTCTTCTTTCCCTTCCTCCCTCCCATCTTTCCTTCCTTCAATTCTTTATTCGCGCCTTTCTATTGTTTTCTTTCTTTGTTGACAAGACACAGCTTCCAAACCACGTTAGGTCAAACATGCCTATACTTTTATAGAAGCTCAATAGGGAATTAATCCCATCTTTGTCAGAGACATCCAATGTCTTCCAATCTAAGTAGACTTCTCGTCCACCAACCCACAGCGAGTGTTTAACTTCTCCTGGGCACTGTTGAATCTATTATCTCATGTCTTCATTCCTAGGAGAGGGGTAAGGGACCACTGATTATGTGTACCCTCTTCATGGGAGGGGGGAACCAAGCCTCAGGCAGGCTCAGCTAAGGGCTAACTTAAAGCTTTACAGCACACTGCTGGAATCCTGGTGTTTTTATTCGGATTCCCCCAGAAGCAGAATCTGAGACAAAGATTTGAGTGCAAGCAGTTTATTTTGGAAGTGATCCCGGGAAACGTTGATAGGGGAATGAGGAAGGAAACAAAGAAAATGTGTTATCAATGTGTTACCACTGTAGGAAACTGGAGCTCAAAACCCTTCAGAGAATTCTGGGATATAGTGCTAGAAGATAAGCTCTCTAGGTTCGAAGGCATTCAAAATACATCAGTGGACTCAAACATAACAAAGACTGTGAGGTGTCACAGACTGACCAGGGTTTCATTCTGGTGTGCAGACCCCCATGAGTCAGAACCAACTTGGGACAACTAACTTTCCAGTACTTTCATGCAAACCAAGTGTGGTCCCAAGGCCAGTAAAGTCCTCAAAGAGTTTAAGTGTTTGTAAAAGTGGTCTTTGGATGAATCTTTAAGGTATAAGGAATATTGAGGAGATGCTGGCAATATCAACTATGCCTGATTTCTGGATTTCCTAGCAATCTTTGTTTTGTTTTTTTCCATACACTTTGGTGATAAAGATCAAAGCATAGAGCCTTCAGTATGTAAATAAAAGGTAAAAAAAATTAAATAAAAATAAATATTATGACAAATGGAGAAAATATTGAAGTTGTCAAAGATTTTTGCATGAATCTACAATAAAACTCATGGAAGCACAAGTCAAGAAATCAAATAACACATTGCATTAGGCAAATCTGCTGCACAAGACCTTTATAAATTGTTGAAGAGCAAAGATGTCAGTTCGAGGACTAAAGTGCACTTGACCCAAGCCATGGTATTTTCAATAACCTCATATGCATGTGAAAGTTGGACAATGAATAAGGAAGACCATAGAAGAATTGATGCATTTGAATTATATTGTTGAAGCAGAATATTGAAAGTACCCGTGGACTGCCAGAAGAACAAACAAATCTGTGTTGGAAGAAGTATAGTCAGAATGCTCTTTAGAAGCCAGGTTTGTGAGACTTCATCTCTCATACTTAGGACATATTATCAGGAGAGACCAACCCCTAGAAGGCTTGGTAAGGTGGAGAGTCAGCAAAAAAGAAGAAGACCCTCAAAGAGATGAATTGACATAGTGGCAACAGCAATGGGCTCAAACGTAACAATTGTGAGGACGGTGCGTGACTCTGCAATGCTTTGTTTTGTTGTGCACAGGGTCGCTATGAGTCATAACCAACTTAATGTCACTTAACAACAACAACAACACCTAGGATATTGATCTTCATGCATTGCATATCATTTTTGACAACTTCTAATTTTTCTCTGGTAGCATAGTGGTTATGAACTGGGCTGCTAACCTCAAGGTCAGCAGTTCAAAACTACTAGCGGTTCCACAGGAGAAAGATGAGTCTTTTTGCTCCCATAAAGATTTATAGCCTCGGAAAACCTGTGCAGGTTCACTATGAGTTGGAACCGACTCCATGGCACACTACCACCAGCACCAATTTTCTTACATTCATACATACTTTGTACATACTATGTACTAATTAATGGATGTTTTCTGTTGCTTTTCCCATTTTGAGTTGTTCTCCATCAGTAAATTAAAGTCTTGAAAGCTTTACTCCATTCATATCATTAGTGTCAATATTGAGGAGATGGAGCTTCTAGACTGAGACAGAGTAGGGAAAAAGGCCTGGGAACTGACTTTGAGATATTAGTCATTTAAAACCTTGTGGATCCCAAAATAACACTGTCTGAGTTGCTTTGGACACGTCATCGGGAGGGATGAATTGCTGGAGGAGGCCATTGTGCTTGGTGAAGTGGAGGACCAACAGGGATGAGGGAGACCTTCAGTGAGATTGATTGGCATTGTAACTGCAACAGTGGACTTGAGCATGCTGGTGACTGTGAGGATGATGCAGAACCAGGCAGCATTTTGTCCTGTTTTGTCATTATAAGTCAGAATCAATTCGACAGCAGCTAGCAACAACAATGCAACAAAATAACAGTAATGGTGTTTACTGAGCACTTACTATGTTCCAGATACTTTAAATGTTTTACATGTACCACCTCCGCATTAACGCTGTTTTGCGGGTGGGCACCATGAGACAGAGAAGCCGGGCTGTCCCAGCTGGACAACAGTCACGCTATTTCTCAAACCTAGGACCATCTGATTCTGAGCTCAGATTCTTAACTATGCTACTTCCTTCACAACAGCCTGTTGTTGTTGTTAAGTGCCATCGAGTCGAGTCAGTCCTGACCCATAGCGACCCTGAACAGGGTTTCCAAGGTTGTAAATCTTTACGGGAGCAAAAAGCCTCATCTTTCTCCTGCAAAACAGCTGGTCATTTTGAACTGCTGACCTTTCGGTTCGCAGCCCGCTTTGTAACCACTACGCTACCAGAGTTCCTTTCACAACAATGTAGGACACACAAAACTGGTCCCCAAAGACAAAGACTACATAAACAGAGCTAGAACCATCTAAAATGTGACAACAGTTTATAAATTCCACATCAGTCTTCCTTACTCAATTACACTCTCCAGATAAAAGGGAAAAGCAAATTTCTCAAAGAACTCCATGGTTCCAGGTCTTCCTATAAGACAACAGCAATGCCAGATCTAATTGTGAGCCTAATGTTTGGAAGGGAGCCTTTCTGTTGTAAGGAGCCCAAGTAGCATAGTGGATTATGAGCTGGGCTGCTAACTGCAAGGTCAACAGTTCAAATCTACCAGCCGCTAGCTTTTCAGGAGAAAGATGAGGCTTACTAGTCCTGTAAAAATTTACAGCCTTGGAAACCCTATACATAGTCGCTGTGACTCAGAAGCAATTCCATGGCACACCACCATTACCACTATCTGCTGTTGTGGTACTTAAAAGCTCCGTTAACAAAGCTCTGTAGGGAGAAGTTCCCCTTTATGTTGAGAGTGTCATCTGAACTCCTGCCCGCTGGCAGGATGTGAGTCTCACTGATGGCCCCCGGGCCCATCCCAGTCACTTCCAAGGCCCCCTTCCCTAGGTTCTACCCTCTTCATTGAATGGCTCTTGCTCTCTCTTTCCAGTGCCTCCAATGATTTCTCTCTTTTTCCTCTTGCCCCCATTCTGATTTCTCCCTTGGTTCTGACTCAGCTTCCACTTGCTCTTGTGGGTCAAGATCTCCAGGCCCCATGGTAGTAAATCATCTGCCCTTGAACTTCTCCAGGATTATGTTTCTTGCTCTTTTGTATTTCTCTGGCCATAATAGGCAGTCATCTCAAAGTCCTATTCAGAAAGAGATAGGTCTAAATAACTATAACTGCCTGCCCGTTTATGGCACTATGGTGCTGGAATCTACACCACTGGTGTTTTAAATACCAACAGTAACCCATGGTGGGACTGTTTTCCATGGAGCTTCCAGATAAAGACAGGTTAGAAAGAAAGACTGGCAATCTACTTCTGAAAATTAAAACTAAACTAAACAGAAAAGACAAACTCACTGCTGCCTGGTTGATTCCAACTCCTAGTGACCCTATAGGACAGAATAGAATTGCCCCAGAGGGTTTCCAAGGTTGAAAATCTTTATGAAAGCGAACTGCCACATATTTCTTCCACATAGCAGCTGATGGGTTTGAACCTCTGATATTTCAGTTAGCAGCTGAGTGCTTTAATTACTGTTGTGGCACCAGCTTCCTACTGATAATAAAAGGCAATAATAATGTGGGGGGAAAGTATATATATGAAAGGCCATATTGAATACAACTCTTCCCAATTTGCAAATACATTTTTCAGTGCACATTAGAACTCTGCTTCTTAACCCTCCCTTCTCACCTCTCCCTTCATTCTCAGGCACTCTTCATGTTTTCTCCATCCCCTTAAACTGTGGAACCCCAAACTTACAAATGCTTTCCAAGTGCCAGGTTGAATGCTAAGGGAAAGGCAGTTAATTATAAAACCCAGATGTCAGATGGCTTCTGCTGTCACATGGAGGGTCCCCTGGGGTTAGAAAGCATATTGGATGTGAAGTCTAGCACCGAGTCTGTGGTTCAGTGAGCTCCTTCTATACCTTTCTTCTGGGGGAGTGTCCATCTCCCCAGCATTGAGTGTGTGTGTGTGTGTGTGTGTGTGTGTATGTAGGTGGCAGCTGGGAACCTTTAGTAATTGTTCTTGTTCCCTATTGCTGCTGTAACAGAAATACCACACGTGGCTGCCTTTAAAGAACAGAAATTTATCTTCTTACAGTTCTGAAGACTAAAAGTCCAAATCAGGGTCTTGGCTCTGTCAATTCCTTCCTTGTAGGTAGTACCAGAAATTCCTTGGTTCCTTGGTTTCTAGAAGATTCTTTGCATTGTGTCTGTCTTCCCTGTGTATGTGCCTAATCTGATCTTTTTTGTAACTCACAAGTGATGAGATTTAGGGTCCACCCTAATTGGTTATGATCTAATTAACAAATTAAAGAAATCAGTATTTCCAAACAAGCTTATGTCCACAGGTACAAGGGGTCTTCAGAAAGTCCCTGGAAAAAATGGAATTAAAATGAAATGAAATTTTCTAGGTACTTTTTGAAGTCCCCTTATATAGGAATTGGGATTCCAACACCTATTTTGGGAGGACACAATTTAACACATAGCAATGATTTAACCTAATTTGTGGATAGCTGCACCACTGTGGTGGTTTCCAGTTAGATAGGAAGTGTCCCTCTCCTTCAGATTAACTAATGGAATGGGACAATACATTTGCAAATGGTTTAAAAAGCATCAGGAGCTGAGTAGGGTAGACCTGAGCATCACTTGGGCAAAAGGCTGGTGCTTAGCTGTCTCCTCTCAAGAGGTCAGAGTATACCCTGCTCACATTCAAAAGGTGATCTGTTGACTTCTGGTGTGGTGTTGTAGGATCAGCACTGGACTGCAAACCACAAGATCTGTAGTTCAAACCCATCAGCTGCTTCTCAGAAACCCTATACAGGGTTGCTATGAGTCAGAACCAATTCGATGGCACTTAACAGCAACAACAATATTCGATTGTATGTATGTGTATGTACTACAATTGGCTTATTCATGCATCATGGATATTTGGGCTATTTCCACCTTTTGTCTATTTTGCGTAGTGTATCCTTATGTTTTGAGGATGAATAAACATTGAATCAAGCCTTTTAAATACATTACCTTTAATTTTCTGCCAAAGATGTTTGAGTACATCACTGCTGACCTTGCCTCCCATCCTGAACCTATCATTTCAGTGAACAATGCATTCCTAGGATGATCACATACACCGCAATTTAATATCAACAACAACAAAAACATCTATGAGGCAGTCGGACAATTCTTGGCATCAAAACAGAGACATTGTGCTTAATTGCTAGGCTCAGGCTTGATTTTGACAGTTACAATACCTGGTTCAACATTGCGGCTAGCCGAAAGTCACACACTAACATGTTTTCTTAAACAGTGACTGATAAGTTGTTATCTTCCAGCTTCTCCCACTAATTAGACATCATGAGTCAAAGTTAATTTGGTGGAAAACATTTCTCAACTTAATGACATTTATGGGCAATTAGGCACATTGTGGAAGGGAACACACATTTACATTTCGGCCTATTTCCAGGGCTTAACAAGAATCTCCTCTTTCCCGGTTGGAGATTTCTCATTCTCTGAGGAATATGTTCGATACAGACGCCACGGGCCTCCTTGTTATGCTAGAAACCAGCAATTGTTTGTATGAAACAAGCTCCCAGACAGTAATGAGGTGCAGACGGAGATAAAATTAGGCACAGTGAAGGCTTTTTATGTTGTTTGGACCTGAGTCTCATGGCAAGAAACCCCGAGTTTTTCGCTCAGTGGGAACCAGAGCTTCACACTTGTATCATTGATATATACACACTAGCATCGATTTCACAGCCTGTTGTCAGGAATGGCTTCCATTTTCTGTGTCAACTCATTTGAAAAGCAGCTATCCATGTACAAAAAGAACCCAGGTGGTTGTTAACCCCAAGTTGTCAGTTCGAACCCACTCAGCAGCTCTGTGGAAGAATGGGCTGGTGAACTATCTCTGTAAAGATTACAGTGATGAAAACCCTATAGAGTGGTTCTCGTCTGTAATACATGGGATGGTTATGAGTTGAGGCTAACTTGACGGCAGCAATAACATGTAAAAGATAACATTCCTAATTTTTAAAATTATACAAGTTTGCTATTAATTATCAGGTGTTGTTGGTTTTTTTCTTTTTTCTTTCCTTTTTCCTTTCAAGCTGTCAAAACATTCTTAACCTCTCTTTTCATCATTCAATGAGTTGACACAGTCCCTTCTTTGCACTCATTATGTAGAAGTCCAGTTTGATGTGAAGTTGGGAAGAATGTGGGTACTGGGGCATTTCAGTCCTGGCTTAGCAACTTGGGCAATGCCAGACCTGCCTGTGTCTGTCTAGTTATTGTCTAAGAAGTAATTGGTTACTGTCACCTACCCACTATGTCTTCTCTCCAGTAAATATTTTCACTAAACTCACTGTCTTGGTTACCT
>NW_006408567.1:10290761-10293022 GCF_000296735.1 Chrysochloris asiatica | reverse complement strand
ATATATATATATATATCTCACACATGCATGGATTTATAAACATGAATTTATCATCTAACAGTTTTGGAGGCTACAAGTCCAAGCATCCACTCAAGGGGAGGGTCCTTCCTTGTTGTCTGTCTTCCTCCTGTGTATTTCTGTGTCAATTCTGCTCTTTTTATAACTCAGAAGTGTTAGGCTTAAACAGTGACGTTGCTGACATTGTCAAAGGGGTGACACCAAAATGGCCCCAGGGTCTGTAGTGTGAGAGCTGTCACCCTGGGGGAGGGGCTGCCAAGGTGGTAACTTGCCACTCCCCCACTCCATGGGAGGACCACAGCTGCCATTGGGTGGAGAAGAGAGTATTGGCCAGTGGGAGAGGGGAGGAACTCAGGGGAGCTCTTTGGGGCAAGCCAGGAGTAGGGTAAGGAGGGGCTGCTCTGCTCACCAGAGGGGTTCATTGGCTGGCCTTGGGGAGGGGTGTGGATGAGATGTGTGACACCAATCCTAGGACTTACTCTAGTCTAGTATTATCTCAATAAAATAACAATTGTTGTTGTTGTTAAATGCCATCGAATCGTTTCTGACTCATATAATAGTGACCCTGTTTAGGGTTTCTGAGAAGCTTCTGGTAGGTTTGAACTGCTGACTTTGTGGTTCACTGTCCAGTGCTGATCCTATAGTGCACACCAGGAGTTCTTCTTATTCGTTGTTAAGTGCCATCCAGTTGATTCCGACCCATAGCAACCCTGAATAGGGTTTTCAAGGAACAGCTGGTGAGATTCAACCACCGACCTTGCAGTTCAAGTGATTTTGCAATCAGACGCATTAGCCCACAGTGCCACACCAGGACTCCTTTTGACTCATAGTGACACTGTATAGGGTTTCTGACTTATGTTGTTGTTAAGTGCCATCGAGTCTGACTTATAGTGGCTGGTGAATTTGAACTGCTGACCTTGCTTTTCAACCAAACTTGTGGTCCAGTGCATTATCCCACCTATTTCCAAACAGGAGCCAGAAACTCAGTACATATTTTGGGGGTCCAGAATTCAATTCATAACAGATAACTTTTCTGTTTTCCTTTGGAAGGAGAGAATTGTGCTTGCATGTTTAAGGGTAAGTCCAAAAGTATTGCTCTAAGATCACAGAAACCTTTAAATAAAAATATCAAAATGTGAAGCTATTGATTTTGACACATCCTCCATCTTGACCTATACACTTCTAAAGGCATTGTTTCCATCTCTGTAACCCTTTCCTAAAGAATTTACACTCTGATTTATACCACATCGAGGGGCATTTTGGCATGGTTAAATTGTCTTCCTTTTAAATCTTCTGAAGTCTAAAGGGACAAGATCAGGGATGTAGGGTGGATGGGGTGAGGTTTCCCAGTGAAATTCTCCTAGTTACCCTTGTTACACTTTATGAATGAGCAGATGCATTGTCCTGATAGGAAAAAAAAAATTCTTTGGCACAATGTTTCTCACCAGTGCAATTTTGTATTTTCTTAAAACTTTTTCCTAATAAGTCCCTGTAATTGTCCTGTGTTTTTTGAGAAAAACTATTAAGGTTACTGCTTTGGAATACTCTCCAAACAATTGACATAACCTTCTGAGATGACCTCTCTGCCTTGAATTTAACTGGCCTGTCAGATCCCCTTGGAAGTCATTGTTTAGATTAGACCTTCCTCTGTGGATCATATTAGTAAACCCAAGATGGTTTCCAGTTATGATTTGCTCCATAAAGTTGTCTTCATTAACTTTGATCTTGTTAGAAGACTGATGAAAATATCAGCTCTTTGAAATAGCTGATCCTTACCCAGTTCTGCTGGCATCCATTGGAAATGTCAAACCATGTGAGATTTCAACTTCAGTAGTGATTGCACCAATGGTAATTATATGATCTTGCCCCACCAGTTGCTGGACATCAGCCAGTTTTTTCATTCATTGAGGTTGATGGTTTTTCCTCTCTTGGCTCATCTTTGAAGTCTTTCTGGTCTTCCTTAAAACTTTTGATCTATCTAAAAACTATTGTTTTATATGAGGAAACACTCCACAAATGGTTGCAAAACTTCAGTGACTTAGAAAGACGTCTACTTGAGTTTTGTTAAAAATGTGATATTAGCTCTGCCCCCAAAATCATTTCTTTCCCATGGTACAAAAAAGATGCTGTTTGACAAGCAGACCAGCCTGGAGCAGCTAGGACAGAAGATACTTCTTGAAAGAAAGACTGACAGGAAAAATACAAAACAATAATGACAGTCCTACTGACTACTGCAAGAACAA
>NW_006408567.1:10288900-10289696 GCF_000296735.1 Chrysochloris asiatica | reverse complement strand
AAAAAAAAAATCCTTTTCTTTGAAGATACTCTAATGAGAAAAGGACAAGTGTATTACTGAGAGAACTTGTCTGCAGTCATCCACTAACCACAGAAACATGTTTAAACATGCTTTGTTTGGAATAGACCCCTGCGTGCATGAACTGGAACCCTAGTAGCAATACTTTTTAACTTACCCTTGTATTTGCAGACAGTCCCTGGGCTAAGAAAGTCTGACTTACAAATAACCCATAGTTACCAACCAAACCCCATAAAGCCTATTGTACTGCAAATTTGACTTATATACAATGGTTCTTGGAGTCCTGGTATGGCACTGTGAACTAATGAGTCAGACTACAAAGTCTGCAAGTTTGGTGGTTCAAGCTCACCAGCTGCTCCTTGGAAATCCTATACAGGGTCACTGTGGATTGCAATTGACTTGACAGCACTTAGCAACAACATAATGGCTCTTAATAACAAACAAGTGCCACTTTTATGACTTACATCAAAACATTTTTATTACTAATACTGTAATAAAAATGCTTGGAGTCCTTGTGTGGCAGTGTAGAATAAACAATGGAGTACAAGGTTGGCTTGTACTATTGGTGGTTCAAACCCACCAGCTGCTCCTTGGAAACACTATAAAGAGTTGCTATGAGTCAGAACCAACTTGATGGCACTTAACAATAACAAATTATGTTAAAAATGTATTAGTGCATTTGGAAATTTCTTTCACTTTTTTTTATGCATAGAAAGAAGGTACACCAATAGTCAATAATTGCCATCAGGTCTGACTGTGAGGCTAGGAAATATAGAGG
>NW_006408567.1:10281765-10287312 GCF_000296735.1 Chrysochloris asiatica | reverse complement strand
AGACATTGGGAAAGCTCCAGGTCATCAGCCAAAAGAAGGCCAGGATACACTGTGGAACAGACCATCAGTTGGTCATATGTAAGTTCAGGCTAAAGCTGAAGAAAATGAAAACAATTCCATGAGAGCCAAAATATGACCTTGAACATATCCCATTGGAATTTAGAGCTCATCTCAAGAACAGATTTGATAAATTAGACACTAATGACCGAAGACCAGAAGAGTTGTGGAATGACATCAAGAACATCATATAGGAAGAAAGCAAAAGACAATTAAGAAGACAAGAAAGAGGCAAAAGACTAAAATGGATGTCAGAAGAGACTCTGAAATTTGCTCTCCAGCGTCGAGATGCTAAAGCAAATGGAAGAAATGAGAATGTAAAAAAACTAAACAGAAAATTTCAAAGTGCAGTTCAAGAAGACAAAGTGATGTATTATAATGAAATGGTAAAGACCTGGATTTAGAAAACCAAAAGGGAAGAACAACCTTGCCATTTCTCAGGTTGAAAGAACTGAAGAAAAATTCAAGCCTTGGCTTACAGTATTGAAAGATTCTATAGGCAAAATATTGAATGATGCAGGAAGCATCAAAAGAAGATGGGAGGAATATACAGAGTCACTGTAACAAAAAGAAATGGTCAATGTTCAACCATTTGAAGAGATAGCATATAATCAAGAGCCAATGACACTGAAGGAAGAAGTACAAGGTGCACTGAAATTTGGAAGACAGCTACCTGGCCAACTGACTGGAAGAGATCCATATTTCTGCCCATTACAAAGAAGGGTGACCAAATGGCATGCAGAAATTGTCAGACAATATCATTAAAATCACATGCAAGTAAAATTTTGCTAAACATAATTCAAAAATGGCTGCAACAACACATTTTCAGGGAGCTGCCAGAGGTACAGGCCAGATTTAGAAGAGGACGTGGAATGAAGGATATCATTGCTGACATCAGACGTATCTCAGCTGCAAGCAGAGAATACCAGAAAGATGTTTACCTTTGCTTTATTGACTATGCAAAAACTTTTGACTGTGTGGATCATGACACGCTATGGACAACATAGCTTGTGGAGAACGAGTATTCTTGAACACTTTTTAGTGCTCATGAGGAACTTGTACATAGACTAAGAGGTAGTTGCTTGAACAGAACAAGGGGGCACCGAATGATTTAAAATTAGGAAAGGTATGAGTCAGGGTTGTGTTCTTTCACCATACTTACTCAATGTGTATACCGAGCAAATAATTCAAGAAGCTGGATTTTATGAAGAAGAACATGGCATCAGAATTGGAGGAAGAATCATTAACAATCTGTGATTTGCACATATACAACCTTGCCTGCTGAAATCGAAGAGAACTTAAAATACTGATGAAGATCCAAAACCATACCTTTTGGTATGTGTTGCACCTCAATATAAAGAAAACAAAACCCTCATAACTGGATCAATAAATATCATCAAGATAAACAGAAAAGTTTGAAGTTGTTGAAGACTCCTTTTTTCTTAGATCAACCATCAACACTCATAGAAGCAGCAGTCAAGAAATCAAATGACATTAGGCAAATCTGCTGCACAAACCTCTTTAATGTGTTCAAGAGCAAACAGAACAAACAGATCTGTCTTGGAAGTACAACCAGAATGCTCTTTGGAAGCCAGGATGGCCAGACTGTGTCTCTCATACTTCGGACATATTATCAGGAGAGACCAGTTCTTGGAGAAGGACATCAATCTTAGGAAAACGGAGGGTCAGTGAAAAAAAAGGAAGACCCTCAATGAGATGGATTGGCACTGGTAGCGTAGTGGTTATGAATCAGGCTGCGAACCTCAGGGTCAGCAGTTTGAAACTACCAGCTGTTCCGAGGGAGAAAGATGAGGCTTTCTGCTCCAGTAAAAATTTACAGCCTCGGAAACCCTGTACAGGGTCGCTATGAGCGGAACCAACTCCATGGCACATAACAACAACAACACACACATTATAAATGGTGGGCTTTCCTATTCCACCCTATGCCCACTGCCGGAACAGTTTATGGCCACCAATAAATCAAGAGTGACGTACATTACAGTAATTTCAAAATAATTCAAAGGGCAAATATGTTGAATAAGGACTTTAAAAAATGAATCAAATTCCCAACCCAGTAAGCAGCAGCCAAGAGTCCTTCATGGGATGCCAGGAACTTTTTAAAACCAAGTGTGTGAGACATGCCTAGGTGTCCAAGAGTTATGAAATGTATGTTGGTCTTGTTAAGTGCCTTTGAGCAGCATCTGACTCAAAGAGACCTGTATAGTGTTTCTGAGTAGCAACTGGTGGGTTTGAACTGCTGATCTCTCAGTTCAAAGTGACCTTTCAGTCCAGTGTTTATTCTATACCACCACACCAGCACTCCATGAAATGTATATATACCACTTAAACATTAATTTTTTAATTTTGCTTAATGCACAGAACACATCTATTTTATCCAAAAATTTATAAGTTTTTGGATGATTAAAGGATAGTCAAATAAAACTTTACACAATAATCATCAATGATAACTTTTGAGATTCTTTTTTCTATACCTTGTTGCTGCTAAGTACTGTCGAGTCAGTTCTGACTTATAGCAATTCAGTAAAGGGTGAACAAGGTTGTAAATCTTTGCAGGAGACAAAAAGTCTGATATTTCTCCTGATTCTCTACTTTAAGTGTTGTGAATTGATGTTTTCAAAGGTGTGGTGCTGTGGGTTACTGCGCTGGACTGCAAGGTTGGTTTGAACCACATGACCAGTGGTTTCATCTCACCAGCCACTCCTCAGAAACCCTATACAGGGTGGCTATGAGTCAGAACCAACTCAACGTCACTTAACAACAACAAAAGGTAAAACTAAACGAAATGAAATCTTTCAAAATATCTAAATAAGAAGAATCTGCAAAACAAAATAATGATCAAATTGTTGTCAGCTGCTGTCCAGTCATTCTGACACATGGCACCAACCCATGCAGAATGGAAAGAAAGACTGACTGCTTGGTCCTGGGTCATCTCCATGATTGGTTGTCGATCAGACCATTTAATCAAGAGGGTTTTTATTGGCTAATATTTGGAAGTAGATCATTTCTTCAATGATTAAATTAAAGCGCCTAAAATCAGCAAAACAAATAGCTTTGTCTTTTAATAAAACTTTCTAGGAGAGAAATAGGATTTATTGGTTACCTAAATTACACTGGAGAAGATGAGAGTTCAATTAGACTAAAGAACCTGTGTATCTGCCCCATCTCAGGGAAAAGTCCATCAGGATACCTGGGAGAAGGTTGGGGACTTGTTCTCAGTTACTTTGGAACCAGGTGTTCTTGGAATACACAGTGGATCCAGCATGCTGTGGTACAGCTGTAGACTCTAAAGTGTGAACCTTCATAGTTGGGAATTAGTGGTCCTCGTCCCCACCCAACTGGAACAACTGCATGGATTGCCTGCATATGGCATGTCAGGAGCTTGGTTACACCTTACTTGTTAGCTGTGTGGTGTGGGGCAAATTACTAATCTTAATCTGTGCCCTCATTTATAAAATGATATCATAGAACCTACATGTTGTTGTTGTTAAGTGCCATCGAGTCGGTTCCGACCCATAGCGACCCTGTACAGGGTTTCCGAGGGTGTAAATCTTTACGGGAGTAGAAAGCCTCATCTTTCTCCCGCGGAGAACCTACATAGCATTGTTATTATTGTTGGCTGCTGTTGAATAGGCTGGTTTTGGGGGATTAGATCACTAGGCCTTTCTTTCTAGTCTGGAAGTACCTTTGAGTCCTACTCTGCATCATAGCAACACACAAGCTCCCACTGACAGCCCAGTGGTGGCTGTGCAGAGGGTGCATTGACTGGGAATTGAACTCAGGTACACCACTTGGAAGGTGGGAATTCTACTACTGAACAACCAATGACCCCACTATTGTTGTTATGAAGATTAAATATTCCAACTGCTTAGAACAGTGCCAGGCATATCCTAATAGTAGTATTACTTATAATAATAGTATTGACAACAACATGTACTAAATGTTGTTCTTGGTGCTTTGGAGGCATTACTTCATTTAATAGTCATAACCACCCACTTCCCATCTTATAGATAATGGGCCTATGTTTGGCCTAGATGCTCTGAGGGATTATAACTGGTGAACTAGTGATAGAGAGACTGTTTTACTAATGATGCAAAGAACAGTAAATAACAGCATATAATTTAGCGTTAGTAAAAGTGAAGTTCCAGAGTACAGTTGCTACCATCAAGTCAGCCTCAAACTCATGGGACCCATTCACAACCAAATGAAACACTGTCTAGGAAGCCCTGTGGGGCAGTTCTACTTTGTCATGCAGGGCTGCTAGGAGTCAGATTAAACTTGACATCACACAACAGTATCAACAAGAAGAAGGAGGTGTGGGATATCAGAGCCTGAGTGGAGTGAGGGGGGCTTCTCTAGTTTGGGAGGGCTGGGGTGAGGAAGGTGTGTCTTGGCTGGGAGGGTTGGGGTAAGGAGGGTATATCTTGACTAGAAGGAGAGGGGTGAAGATGGCATCACTAGGCTGGGAAAAGGTGAGGAGGGCATTTCTAGATTGGGGGAGGGAGTAAAGATGACATTTCTACAGGTTGTCAGGGGAGCAGCAGCAGTAACAGAAGATTGTCTACACAGAGAAGAATTTATACAGTAAATAAATAAATGATGTTTATGAAGTCTGGAGTCCTGGTGTACTGCTGTGGGTTAATGTGTTGTACTGCATAATTGGTGGTTCAAGCTCACCAGCTGCTCCTTGGAAACCCTATACAGGGTCACTCTGGGTAGGAACCAACTTGATGGCACTCAACAAAATAACATAAAGTCTGGAAATATAGATGATCTTTGATTATTATTATTTTACAGATTGAAGATGCTTTTGATGACATATATATTTTACTATATTTCTGGAATGTATGAAAAACATACTAATACAATTTGTATGTTAGGCAAATAATCCAAGAGCTGGACTATGTTAATAAAACCATGAAATTAAGATTGGAGGAAGACTCATTAACGACCTGTAATACGAAGATGGCACAACCTTGCTTGCTGAAAGTGAAGAGAATTTGAAAATATTTCTTGATAAAGATAAAAAAACTATAACCTGCAATATGTACTACGCCTCAATATAAAGAAAAAAGAATTCCCCTGACTGAAACAACATACACTATCATGATAAATGGAGAAAAGATTGAAGTTGTCAAGGATTCCATTTTACTTGAAACCACAGTCAACACCCATGAAAGCAGCAATCAAGAAATTAAATGACAGATCGCATTGGATGGAGTGCTGTTGTGGCACTGTAGGATAAGGACTGTACTGCTAACCTCAAGGTCATTGGTTCAAACCCAAAAACTGATCCTCAGAAACCTTATACAGGGTTGCTGTGAGTCAGAACCAATTCAGCAGTACTTAACAACAACAACAATATTGCATTGGCAGATCTGCTGCAAAAGACCACTTTAAAGTATTGTTGTTGTTAGGTGCCATCAAGTTGGCACTGACTCATAGTGGCCATATGCACAACAGAATGAAACA
>NW_006408567.1:10277548-10278645 GCF_000296735.1 Chrysochloris asiatica | reverse complement strand
TCAAGGTGAGCCTGACTCAAGTCATGGTATTTTTAATCACCTCATATGCATGTAAATGTTGGACAATGAATAAGGAAGACAGACGATGAATGGATGCAGTTTTATTATGGTGTTTGGTGTTGATGAAAAATATTGACTGTCTGTGGATTGCCAGAAGAATGAACAAATCAGTGTTGGAAGAAACACAACCAGAAAGTTCCTTAGAAGTGAGGGTGCTGAGACTTCATGTCATCTACTTTGGACAAGTTAACAGGAGGGACCAATCCCTGGAAAAGGACATCATTCCTGGGAAAACAGAGCGCAAAGAAGAGGAAGACCCTCAAGGAGATGGATTGACACAGTGGCTGCAACAATGGGCTTAACCATAGCAACTATTGTGATAATGGTGAAATTGATTAGTTGGTAATGGGTATGAATAAAATGAGAACCAGATTTCTCACTGTTGAAGACAGAATGTGAAATAGAAAACACTAGAATAAACTCTTCGATGTTGGACTGGGATTGATGGTATTACTATAAACTCACAGTTTTCAATATATAGATATAGAAGATCTGGAAGCAGTGCCATCCCAGTAGCAGAAAATGTATCTGGTGTAAAAAGATCTTGGTTCTTAACTATGATTCACCATTAAAGGAACCAGAACTCTTTGGAGAAATGACTGATTTTCACAGTGAGGAAAATGAATAAATCAGTCTTAGAAGAAATATAACCAGAATGCTCCTTAGGAAGGAGGATGGCAGGACTTTGGTTTGCTTACTTTGGAAACATCATCAGGAAAGACTAGTTGCTGGCAAAGGACATCATGTTTGGTGAAGTAAATGATCAGCAAAAAGAAGAAAAAGAAACCTTCTATGCGATGGATTGACACAATGCCACAACAATGGCCTCAAACATACTAAGGATCATAAAAATGGCACAGGACTGGTCAATATGTTATACATAAGTTATAAGTGTATTATATTGTAAGTCAGAGTCTACTAGACAGCAACTAACAACAACAAAGCTGGGGCACAGGGAGTACAAGATGAGCCTTGTCATGGATTGAATTGTGTTCCCCCTGCAAATGTATGTCTGTGTCCTGGTGTGGTGCTGTAGG
>NW_006408567.1:10259646-10277043 GCF_000296735.1 Chrysochloris asiatica | reverse complement strand
TATATTTTACAAGAAATAAAAGGAGAGAAGCGAGCAGAGAAGGGAGACCTACTACCACCAAGAAAGAAGAACTGGGGGTGGAGTGTGTCCTTTGGACCTGAGGTCCTTGCACTGTGAAGCTCCTAGATCCAGGGAAAGATTGATGTCAAGACATTCCAGATTTCCTACAGAGGCTGAAAGGAGACATGGACCTTTTTTTTCTAGAGCCTGTGCTCTGGATTTGGACTTCTATCTTTCCAAACTGTGAGAGAATAAATTTCTGTTTGCTAAGACCTTCCACTTGGGGTATTTAGACAACTAAGACCTCTGTTGAGGTCGTACTAGAGTAGGGTTGATCCTAAACTCAATCACTTCTAAATTACAAATAGAGCAGAATAGACACAGACACAGGAGGAAGGCAGACACCAAAGAACACCAAGGAATGCTAAGGACTGCTAGCAGACACTAGATACCAAGAGGGAGGATCACAGAAGGAATCCACACTGCTGAGATCCTCATCAGGACTTTTCCCATCTAGAACTTTGAGAAGATTAGTTTCCATTCCGTGAAGCCACTCATGTGTTGTATTTCTGATGCAGGAGCTCTAGGTAGCTAAGACATGTGGGGTTCAATGTGTTTTACTAGTTGACAGCAAGCAGTACTATGTAAATATGAACTGTAGCTCCCTATGATCTAAGATAAGGAGCTCTGGTAGCGTAGTGGTTACGAATCGGGCTGCTAACCTCAAGATCAACAGTCTGAAACTACCAGACGTTCCACAGAAGAAAGATGAGGCTTTCTGTTCCTGTAAAGATTTACAGCCTTGGAAATCCTGTACAGGGTCGCTATGAGTTGGAACCAACTCCACGGCACATAACAACAACATGATCTAGGATACTGGCCCACTAAATAAAATATGGTAGGTATACACAGAGTCATGCGCCTACAGGGAAGTCCAGTTAATACCACCATTATTCAAATTTACGTATCATGCACTAAAGTCAGTGAGGATGAAATAGAAGAATTCTTCCACCTTCTTCAATCTGAAATTGATCAAACATGCAATCAAGATGTATTGATCTTTACTAGTGATTGGAATGCAAAGGTTGGGAGCAAAAAGGAAGGATCAGTAGTTGGAAAATATGGCCTTGATGATAGAAATGATGCTGGAGAACACATGATAGAATTCTGCAAAACCAATGATTTATTCATTTCAAATACCTTCTTTAGACAGCCTAAGAGACAACTCTACACTTGTACCTTACCAGATGTAATACATAGAAATCAAATTGACTACATCTGTGGAAAGAGACGATGGAAAAGCTCCATATCATCAGTGAAAACAAGGCCAGTGGCAGACTGTGGAACAGTCATATGCAAATTCAAACTGAAGCTGAAGAAAATGAAAACAAGTCCATGAGAGCCAAAATATGACCTTGAATATATCCCACCTGAATTTAGAGATCATCTGAAGAACAGATTTGATACATTAAATACTAAAGACCAAAGACCAGAAGAGTTGTGGGATGACATAAAAAACGCCATACATGAAGAAAGCATAAAGTCATTGAGAAGAAAAGAAAGAAGGAAAAGGTCAAAATGGATGTCAGAAGAGACACTGAAACTTGCTCTCCAGCGTAGAGATGCTAAAGCAAATGGAAGAAATGAGGAGGTCCAAGAGCTGAATAGAAAATTTCAAAGATCAGCTCGAGAAGATAAGCCAAATATTACAACAAAATGTGCAAATATCTGGAGTCAGAAAACCAAAAAGGAAGAACATGCTCAGCGCTTCTCAAGCTGGAGTAACTGAAGAAAAACTTCAAGCCGTTATTTTCGTTACTGAAAGATTCACTGGGCAAATTATTGAATGATGCAGAAAGCATCAAGAGAAGATGGAAGGAAAACACAGAGTCACTGTACCAAAAGGAAATGGTTAATGTTCAACCATTTCAAGAGGTAGCATATGATTAAGAGCCAATGATCCTGAATGAGGAAGTCCAAGGTGCATTGAAGGAATTGGCAAAGAACAAGGCACCAGGAACGGATGGAATAAAAATTGAAATCTTTCAAGAAAGCACAGGAGTCACTCACTCATCTCTGCCAAGAAATTTGGAAGACAACTATCTGGCTGACTGATTGGAAGAGATCCATATTTGTGCCCATTCCAAATAGAGGTGACCCAATGGAATGCAGAAATTTTTGGACAATCTCTTTGATATCCCATGCGAGTAAAGTTTTGCTAAAGGTAATACAGAAATGGCTACAACCATATATTGACAGTGAACTTCCAGAGGTTCAAGCCAGGTTCAGAAGAAGCCGTAGAACGAGGGATATCATTACTGATGTCCGATGGATCTTGGCTGAAAGCAGAGAATATCAGAAAGTTGTTTACCTGTATTTTATTGACTACACAAAGGCTTTCAATTGTGTGGATCATGATAAGCTGTGGACAACATTGTGAAGTATGAGTATTCCAAAACACTTAATTGTGCTCATGATGAATCTGTACCTGGACCAAGAGGCAGTTGTTCAAATAGAACATGGGAACACAGAATGTTTTAAATGATTTAAAATTTTAAAAGGTGTGTGACAAGGTTGTATTCTTTCACCATACTTATTCAACCTGTGCTCCTTGGAGACCAAGATGGCCAAACTTTGTCTCTCATACTTCAGACATATTGTCAGGAGGGACCAGTCACTGGAGGAGGATATCATGTTTGGTAAGGTGGAGGGTCAGAGAAAAAGAGGAAGACCCTCATCGAGATGGATTGGCCAAATGGCAGCATTGATGGACTCAAGGGTGGCAACAGTAGTGAGGTTGGCCGAGCATCAGGCAATGTTTCGTTCTGCTGTGCATAAGGTCACTATGTGTCAGTACCAACTTGAGGGCACCTAACAACAGCAACAAAACACAGATTCACTGTACCAAAAAGAAATGGTAGCTGTTTAACCATTTAGAGAGACGGCATATCATCAAGGACTGATGATACTGAAGGAAAAAGTCCAAGCTGCACTGAAGGTACTGGTGAAAAGCAAGGCTCCAGAACTAATGGAAAACAAATTGAAATCTTGCAACAAACTGATGCACTGAAGACACTCACTTATCTATGCCTAGGAATTTGGAAGACAGCACCTGGTCAAACAATTGGAAGAGATCCATATTTTTGCTCATTTTAAAGAGAAGTGACCCAACAGAATGTGGAAATCATTGAGCAATATCATTAATATTACATGCAAGTAAAATTTTACGGAAGAGAATTCTAAAACAGCTGCAACAGTACACAGACAGGGAACTGCCAGAAACACAAACTGGATTCAGAAGAGGACATGGAACTACAGACATCATTGCTGAAAGTGGATGGATCTCGGCTGAGAGCAGAGAATACCAGAAAGATGTTTATCTGTGCTTTATTGACTATACAAAAGCTTTTGATTGTGTGGATCATGACAACCTATGGATAACGTTGCAAAGAATGAGCATTTCAGAACATTTAATTGTGCTCACGAGGAACCTGTACATAGACCAAGAGGCAGCCATTCACATAGAACAAGAGGCAACTGAATGGTTTAAAATCAGGAAAGGTGTGCCCCAGGGCTGTCTTCTTTGACCATACATGTTCAGTCTGTATACTGAGCAAATTATGTGAGAAGCTGGATTATGTGAAGAAGAACGAAGCATCAGGATTGGAGGAAGACTCATTAATAATCTGTGATTTACAGATGATACAACCCTGCTTGCTGAAAGCAAACAGGTCTTAAAATACTTACTGATGAAGATCAAAGATTACAGCCTTTGGTATGGTTTGCATCTCAGTATAAAGTAAACAATAATTCTCACCACTGAATGAGTAAATAACATCAAGACAAATGGAGAAAAGATTGAAGTTGTCAAAGACTTCGTTTTGCTTCAATCTACAATCAATGCTCATGGAAGCAGCAGTCAAGAAATCAGATGACATGCTGCATTTGGCAAATCTGCTGCACAAGATCTCTTTAAAGCGTTGAAGAGCAAGGGTGTCAGTTTGAGCACTATGGTGTGCTTGACCCAAGCCATGGTATTTCCAACTGCCTCATATGTATGTGAAAGTTGGACAATGAATAAAGAATCAAATAGATGCATTTGAGTTATGGTGTTGGAGGATACTATTAAAAGTACCATGGACTGTCAGAAGAACAAACAAATCTGTGTTGGAAGAAGAAGAGCCAGAATGCTCCTTAGAAGCAAGGATGGCCAAACTCCGTCTCTCACGCTGTTGACATATTATCAGGAGGGACCTGTTCCTAGAGAAGGACGTTATGTTTGGCAAAGTGGAAGGTCAGCGAAAAAAGGAGAAGACCCCCAATGAGATGGACAGGCACAGTAACAACAACAATGGACTCAAGTGTAACAACAGTTGTGAGGATGGTACGGGACCCAGCTGTGTTTTGTTCTATTGTGCATATGGTCACTATGAGTTGAAACAGATTGGATGATACCTAGCCATGACAATAACAACTGGAGCTAGCAATTTGTTGGGAGAAGAAGGGGCAGCAGAAGACTTCATAAATGGTTTTCAGAACAAGACAGAGGGACTCTAACTTGATGGAGCAAGTATGGGACACCATTGTTGATTCTCCATAGAACTCAATGTGTCCTAAATGGCATTGGGAGGGACTAAGAAGTCTGAACTCAGAACGGTTAGCTAGGCTAAGACTTTCTATCCTTGTTTTCTAAAGGGTGTGATACTTCACAAGATTATTTTGATTAAAGACACATGGATTCAAATTTAATTAATTAATGCATTTGATCATTGTGAGAATTATATGAATTTAACATATGTAATATCATATAGCACAGTGTCTGATAAAAGGAAAATAAATGATAGCCAAACATATAACAAGTCCCTAAACAAGAGATGGGACCTAGCTTCTAACTAATCAGTAGCTGTGAGCCAGTTCCAACTCATGGCAGGTCTCTGTGTGTCACAGTAGGACTGTACTCCAAAGGGTTTGCAATGCCTGCTTTTCCAGAACTAGATTGCCAGGCCTTCTTTCTAGGCACCTCTGGGTGAACTCAAACCCTTAGCCTTTCCAGAATCCTTTTGGTTAGCAAGTGAGCATGTTAAGTATTTGCATCACTCAGGGACTCCAGCTTCCTTAAAATGCCTAAAACCCTAATTCTTATCTATCGATCAAAGAATTTGAAGAGATGGTATTGGCTATCCTTCTCCACCATCACTAGTATGTGACCTCCTTATTTTATTTGCAATGATGCTTTCCCTCTAAGGAATTCCAAGGTTCTTTACAAACTTTAAATTACCCAGGGGGTAGGAATCCTCACAAGCAAGAAAGCAAAATAAAACGCTTCCACCAAAATAAACTCTCTCTACCTCTCTTGTCTCCCTACGCGCCAATCCCCTTACCTAAAATAACCCAGGGCGCTTGCGCAGCTGCTGCCTTGCCAGCCACGAGTTTACACCTGTGATCAATTGACATTGCATTTTGATAATGAACTTTATGCACTTTAATCTGTAAGGCTTCTTTGGAAAACTTAAGCACGGTGTTTATTAAAGTACCTATTTGGCTTTTAATGGCCACCCCCTGACATCAACCAATTAGGATTGAAATCCATCCTGCTGTCAGGGTACACGGATTCTTGGGCTGCGATGTTTGATGTGGAAGGTTTTTGACAGTTAAATCTGCTCTGAACACACGCACACCGTGTGTTTGTGGTTATTGGTCTCCTGGGAGCAACAGCTCCCTTGATAAAACTCCTGCAGATAAGCCTGACTTTGCTGAAACCAGAGTTCAGGACAGAGGGTTGCCAGGAGCTTTGAGTAGGGATTTCTGGAGCTGCTATTCGGGTATGTTCAAAATTCAATAAATAGAGATGAAACAAATATGCCAATTTCCTTGTTGCTAATGGGAAACCTCAAACTCTGGGTTTATCACACACTGGCCAGTAAGGGGCGCTGTTGATTGAGAGACTGTGGCTGAAAGGCACAGAAAAGCAGTGACCAGCGTATGTTTTTTGGGTTCTGGGTAGTTCCTTAGAGATTTCCTCTTTGGGGGCTGTCTGATTAGAGCTAGAGCACTGGGACCGGCGGCTCCACCTCAGCAGCTCCACGGCTAAGCGCTCTCTGAATGGAAACCAATCACCTTGCCCGTGGTTTTGGTTTTCCCTGTGGAGTCGTCCCTCGCTGCCCACCGCCCCTTGTCAGACCACACCACCTCTCCCTCCCCAACACTGTAGGGCGCTCCTGTCGCCACAAGTGGGGGAGCCATCATGTCCTGGTAGCTGAGTGATGTGTGGATGGAGACCTTTGCTTGTTCCAGTCCCCATTTGTATTGCCTGTATATGTATTTATCTCTGACAAGGATCACAGCTGAATCCCACTTTATTTATTTACTTAAATTATGGTGAGCTATACATAACAAAACATTTGTCATTTCACCCATTTTTATGTGTACAATTAAGTGGCATTCATTACATGCACCATGTTGTACTTTGTACTGTTTCGCGTTACCAATTTTTTTCTATCACTTCTAAGAAAAAAACTCCCACGGGTGTTTCCAATTTAACCAATAATAACTTTGGTTTCTATACAGTTGCCTATTTTGAATATTTCTTATAGGCGTTACCATACAATATTTGTCCTTTTGTGCCTGACTTCTTTCTCTCAGTATCATATTTTAAGGTTCATCCATGCTGCAGCATATATCAAAACTTCTTTTGAATTTGAGCTTATTTTGCAGTCATTGTTCCTCCAAATGAAACTACCAAACACTGGCTAGAGACCCTCCGGTGACAGAATACAACTAACCCCCTAGGGTTTTCTTAACTGTAATCCTTATGGGGAGTCCTGGTATGGTGCTATGGGATAAGCACTGGATTGCTAACTGTAAGGTCAGCAGTTCAAACACACCAGTCACTCTTCGGAAACACTAAACAGGTCCCTATGAGTCAGAACCTACTTGATAGCACTTGAAAACAATAACAATTTTTATGGAAGGAGACCCCCAGAACTTTCTCTCTCTAAGCAGTTGGGTATGTTTGGATCATCAAACTTTCAGTGCCAACAGGGATGTAGTACTCAGTAAGCAAGGTAAGCATGGGCTTACTTGTGTTTACTTACTAATCTGCAGTGTGCTTATGTGTGCCGATTTACTACTCTTTAGTTCACTACTAGGGATTGTAAATTTGAAGAGAAGCTTTGATTTTTGTAGATGGTGCTATGGGGTTGGGGAAGAGACCGATGCCAGCCATACCTAGAAGCAGAATCTTTGATGTGGTGACAAAAGGTGAAATTGTTTCCTATAGACTAGAGAGTAAGCACAAGTAAGCCAGTGCTTATCTTGCTTATTGAGTAATCTAACACTGAGTGCCAACTTTTAATTTAGCAGCTAACCACGTCTTACCTTGGGCCGCTGTAGGCGCCTGCTACGAGTTGATAGATTACTGAAACTGAAGTTCTCAAAATGGGAGAAGGGAGAGAGAAAGAAACCAAAAGAGAAATAGAGTAAAATAATCCCAAAATATTAGTATTGCTCCCATATCCTACTGTGATGAGACCAATGCTTGTGCTTGGATTATGTATATATTATGTTGTTGTTAGCTGCCCTGGGATCACCTTCTGACTCATGCAGACCTCATGTAAAACTGAATGAAATATTGTTCAGTCCCACAGAGGCCCCACGATCAGTTGGGAATCAGACAATATTCTGTTTATGCCATAGGGTTGCTGATTTTCAGAAGAAGATCACCAGGCCTTTCTTCCTAGTCTGGCTTAGTCTGGAAGCTTAGCTGCAGCCTGTTCAGCATCATAACAACATGCAAGCCTCCATGAGATCAAACTTTGGTCGCTTGGATGTAAGTCGAGAATTCTACCACTGAGCCATCACTGCTGCAGTAATATATATACAATACATATACTCTTAAAAAACTTCCCTTGCCCCACTTAGCCCATCTTTAGAGATGAAACACCTCCGTGTATCAAGCTGGTACCCTAAGGGAAAGCATGGGTGGGGTTGGGTTAGGGTGGGGTCTCCTCTGCTATAGGCAGAGGCCCAGTTCATAGGGAGGGTACTTAGAGACACCCTCAAGAAAGGTCTATAGAAGTGCAAATTATTAATCTTCATTATTCCAGTGATGCTCACTTAAAATCCCGTTGGCAGCAGATGAAACAGTGGAGACCTCTGGCCATTTACTTGGGTTTCTCCTGCTGTTCCCCCCTCGACAGAGGACTACAGCAAACATGTGATGTTTGAAAACTCAGGATTTTTGTGGGGTTTGTTTTTACTGAACAAGCAAGGAGATGGGAGCTTTGAGGGAAAGGTGGGGCCTTCTCTTGAGCTGGCAGTGAACAAATTAAGTGAACCCCCCCTTTTCTGTCTCGCTCTCTTTTTTTTTAGGTTATATTTAAAGATGAAAGTGTTCCTATTAACATGCAGATTTGGACCTCCATTTGCAAAGCACAGTTATTTCAGATGCTGTATGGGAATCCTTTTTGTATTTATATCTTTGGGGGCGGAAAGTCCAGCTGCCTCTTGTAAGATTGCCCATAACTCTTCAGATGTCAACAAATCATTGAACGGTGTCAGAATGAAGGAAATGAAAGATCATTATTCCAGCCGTGGAGAGCTACTTTGAAAGTGAATAGAATCTGTCAGATCGTCTTTTGAAAACAGCAGTTGGCTGCTTGTCGTGGTCATATTACATGGCCATATCTAGAGCCGAGCGAGGTTGTTTGAGATGGTGGTAATCAGCTTAAGTTGGTTTTGGTGGAAGTAAAAAAGGCACTAGAAACAGGGTAATTACGGAGTTGGCGTGCAACAGCCGCCCTGGTATGGGAGTTCTATTCAGTCCTCAAAAAAAAAAAAGACAACAAAAACAAAAAACGGAATCTTACATTCTTTGTGAATGGATAAAGAGCAAAGTCCACAAGGCTTGGTAATTTCCAGATGGGGTGGGGGTGGAGTAGTGGAGAAGCCTTCAGGGACTCCTTGTGGCCTGGGGCAAGTGCACAGACCACACTTATGGGGAGAATGGGGCAGGTCACTGTCCTCTTGGGAACATGGGACAGAGAAGAATTGAGATCCGATAAGGTTGATGGGATGGGCTTATACCTGAATGAAGCTGCATCAGATTTCGTGGTTAAACAACAAGGTAGCAATTTTCAACAATACTTGGCATTCTATAGAGTCAGAGCTGTTTCCAGTTCAGTTACTTATCCATCCATCCCAAGCCAAAGTTTCCAGGGAATTTGAACTTAGCATTTATGGAAAAACTACATCAAAGTCAATACTGTGAAGGTTTGGAGAGCCACAGTCTGGGCCTCACTTACCCCAAATGTCATTTTTAGACTTTTAGTGCTGACTCCAAATAAGGCTGTGGTCCCCAGGAAGATGACCAGCTACAAGAGGCCAACTGGCACACTCCCACCCTTGCCCACCAGGCCACACTAAAGTATACCATGAAGTAATTTGTTATGAATGTACAGTTGTTCTGTGCATCGTCTTTCTATGTAATAGTAAGCAATGAAGGTAGAAGACAACGTGTCTAGCTCCACATCAGCATGTCTTCGTTTGCTTATGTGACTGGAGCCCCTGGGGGTCTGGGCCTGCCCTGAGAGGTGCTGGTCTGTGGGAACCGGGCAAGGCCAGTTCATCTGTTCACCAGGCCAGATGGCTGCTGTGTGATGACTTTGCAGCCTGAGGCCCTGGTTTCCATGGTTCCTGACCACAGACACTGGTCTGTCACCAAAACAAGGAGGAACTTCCCCACCCCCCTTCTCTTGTCACATTTGGGACAAGACTGGTGGGAAGAGGCTCTTCTTAAATGATGGAGACCATATTCTTGGGTCTGGTGAAGCAGCAAGGCCCCATGAAGCACGGAGTCCGCATGACTCCTTATTATGTTCCAAAACTTGTGTTGGAATCCTAACCCTTATACCTGTGGATGTAACCCTGTTTGTACATAGGGTTTTCTTTCTTATATTAATTAGATAAACCCAAGTGGGGTGGATTCTAAACCTAATCACTTTTGAATTATACAATGAACTGCTTAGATACACACACACACACACACACACACACACACACACGAAGACAGACCTATGCGAGGATCACCAAGGAACCAGGGAATTGCCCAGGACTACCAGCTCTGGTAACGTAGTGGTTACGAATCGGGCTGCTAATCTCATGGTCAGCAGTTCGAAACTACCAGCTGTTCCACAGGAGAAAGATGAGACTTTCTGCTCCCGTAAAGAATTGCAGCCTTGGAAACACTGTGCAGGGTCACTATGAGTCGGAACCGACTCCACGGTACTTAACAACAACAACAACAAAACCAACAAGCAAGGAGGCAACACAGCTGAGGCTTCAATTTGGACTTTTATCTTCTAGAACCAGGAGAAAACCAATTCCTGTGCTTTAACGCCAGTTACTTGTGGTTTAGGAACCCTGGTGGCAAGGTGTTTGAAGCACTCAACTGTTAACTGAAAGGTTGGTGGTTCAAACCCACAAGCCACTCTGTGGAACAAAGATGTGGCAGTCTGCTTTCATACAGATTTACAATCTTGGGATACCCTGTGGGGCTGTTCCACTCTGTTCTATAGGGTGGCTATGAGTCAAGATGAACTGGAGGGCAGTGGTGTTTTACCTTGTGTGTGTGTGGTATCTCTATTACAGCAGCATGAGGTAACTATGACATACTTTATGTCCCTTTGTTGGTTACACAGATTCTGACACTTATTTGTAGAAAGCCCACCCCAAATAGATAGCTATACAAGACTGGAGGTTGTTATGAGAAGGAAGGGCTGTTGGGAGTTCCCTGTCCCCCTGCATCCCCACTGCACCCCTGTGAAGTCTCTTCAGAAGTTCACACCATCCCCATTTCTTTTGTGACCAGGGATCACCACCTTCTTGCCTTTACCAGTGACCACTGTCAGGCATAAATAAGCACCTTCTCAGGATCCCTGAGTTTTTCCTATCACCCCTTGGCAACTTCTTTACTAACCCTCACTGATCACTCATTGCCCTTCTCCCCTCTTTTTCTCAGGGGAGAGGGGGTGCAGTGTAAGATTCTTTTGACTAAATATACATAGATGCAAAATGAATTCTTTTTGGTCTCATACATTTTTTTAATGTGGTGAAAATGTAAATAGGAAAGCATTGACCATTTCACCAGATTTTTCTTATGTGCACAACTCAGTGCCTTGAATTCCATTCACCACTGTGTGACTATCACCACTAGGCATTTCCCAATGTTTTCATAGCCTTTGACAGAAATTCAGTGCCCCCTTAAGCAATGGCTCCCCTTTTCACTCACCCATGACAACTTCTAATAAACTTTGGTCTCTATACTATTGCCTAGTCTAATTATATAAGTGTTGGATGAGAAATATTAAAAGTACCCTGGACTGCCAAAAGTGCAAACAGATCTGTTTTGGAAGAAATAGAGCCAGAATATTCCTGGAAGCCAGGTTGGCCAGACTTCATCTCTCAGACTTCGGACATACTATCAGGAGGGACCAGTCCCTAGAGAAGGATATCATGCTTGGTAAAATGGAGGGTTGGAGAAAAAGAGGAAGACCCCAATGAGATGGATTGGCACAGAGGCAACAGTAATGGGCCCAGGTGTAGCAGTGATAGTGAGGTTGGCACAGGACAGGGCAGTGTTTCATTCTGTTGTGTGTAGGGTCACTATAAGTCGGTATCTAACAACAACAATTATTTTATATAGGTGAGATAATATAGTATTTGTTCTTCTCTGGCTGACTTATTTCACTCAGCATGTTTTCAAAGTTCACCCCTTTCATTGCATGTGTCAGAAGTGCATTTCTCTTTATGATTAAGTAATACAGACATGGAGAACCATGGTGGGTCAGTGGTAGAATTCTCAACTTCCATGCAGTTGAGACCTGGGTTTGATTTCTGGTCAATACACCTTATGCGTGGCCACCATCTCTCAGTCAGTGAAGACTTGTGTGTTGCTAGGCTGCAGAACAGGTTTCAGTGGAGTTTCCAAACTAAGATGGATTAGGAAGCCTGGGAATCTATTTGCAAAATGAGCCAGTGAAAACCTTATGATTCATAGTAATCCAATCTTCAACTGATCATGAGGGTAGCGCAGAACCCGGCAGTGACTTGTTCCATTGTGCATGAGTTGGCACTTACTCGATGGCAACTAACAACTATGCAGAATTAAATCTTACTTACATTTTAAATTCCTTGGACAATCATGCCCCATTGGTTTATCACATGACATATGTGATATGATTCATTGGTTCAATGAAACCCAAACTACATCCGTTGCCAATGAGTCAATTCTGACTCATAGTGAGCCTATCGGATTGAATAGATAAGCCTCATAGGGTTTCCAAGGCTGTAATTTTTATGGAAGCTGACTGAGACATCTTTCTGCCAAGGTGTGACTCTTCCAATTAGTAGCTGAGTGCTTAACCAATTAGCCACCAGGATTCCTTGGTTCTAAGAACAACATATAAATTTCCTCATTTAGTTACTCTGTGGGTGTTTCCTATAAGACCCAGGTGTCTGAAGGAGTTCTGGAAAGGACAGTGAGTGCTTTTGGAACCCATCTTGGAAAGATGAGGGCCTTCCAGTCTTGGAAAGATGAGGGCCCTCCAGTCATTTCTATATTTGGGCTATTATTTTCATTGGCCAATGCATATGTCATAGGGGTGAGTGGATCACTTGATGCCACTTCATCAGCTGCTATGCTTTGCTCTGAGAGTACAGAGGTCTAGGTCCTCTTGGCCTGGCCTCCATCCACAATTAGCTGCCTGGCCTTGGGCAAGTTGATTGTCTCAGAGGACTTTAAGGTCATTTTGAATAGGAAATCCCTTTCCCGTTTACAAAGCATTTTGTAAAAGCATGTCTATCTTTTGATTCATGGAGCTCTGGTAGCGTAGTGGTTACGAATGGGGCTGTGAACTGCAAGGTCAGTAGTTCGAAACTACCAGCTGTTCCATCGGGGAAAGATGAGACTTTCTGCTCCCGTAAAGATTTACAGCCTCAGAAACCCTGTACAGGGTCGCTATGAGTCAGAACCGACTCCACAGCACTTAACAACAACAACAACAAACTTTTGATTCAATAGTGAATAATTCTTAATAATTCAATTGTGACTAATTGTGATTGTCACAACTGTAAAGGTAGAAATTTTATAACAAAAAGGGGGAGTAGTATATCTTATAGTCCAGAAACAGGACCCTAGAGAATCCCACATTCTGCTCATGCTCAAGAGAGAAGAGCATGAGCAGAATGTGGGATTCTAACAGAGAAATAGAGACACCAGAGATGGAGGCAGAGAAGAGGACATGGAAAGACTGAGCAGCTGAGGACTCTGGATTCATGGAAAGAGAAAGGCTATGGGCTAACAGGCAGGGACTGGTTTGCAAAATGTGTTCTTTGTTTTTTTTGTTTTTTTTTTGTGTGTGTGTACACAAGGAAAATGAAAGACTTGGAATAATAATAATAAAATTGTTCATACCAAAAAAATACTATTGTAAGGGGAAATGGTGCATAGTCAGTAATGTTGTTTTCAAATTTTATTGTGTGTGATTGCTGTGCTTGGGGATATTCACATTACAACAAGTGTTTCTATCTCAGCGTTTGCAAGTGACCCTGCCTTTGTTTGTCATCTACGGACTCCTAATCTCTGTCTGCCATGTTGAAAATGTTTATCTTGAGACATACAGGGTTGTGGACAGAGTGTGACTGGTTAAGCACAAATCCCTTGGAGTAACTCAAAACCCCTGCCTAACTCAAGGTGGGTCAGAAAGTTCTCAGAAATGTACATTACATTACAACATGCTGGACATTTTGGGGGAAGGACAAAATCTGGATAACTAAACTAGTTGTGAGAATAATAATCTGAGCCAACAATGTTGTTGTTGTTAAGTGCCATCGAGTCGGTTCTGACCCATAGCGACCCTGAACAGGGTTTCCGGGAATCTTTAAGGGAGCAGAAAGACTCATCTTTCTCCCGTGGATCAGCTGGTAGTTTCGAACTGCTGACCTTGCGGTTTGCAGCCTGATTCGTAACCACTATGCTACCAGAGCCAAAAATAGTAATAGCTAAATTCATGACACTTGAATCCACATCATATTCCCAGGACCTGACATGTACTGTTGTTGTTGTTGTTAAGTGCCGTCGAGTCGGTTCTGACTCATAGCAACCCTGTTTCCGAGGACCTTGCGCTTCAAACCAACCTTGCTATATGAAGTGCTTTATTTACATTAATAATCTCAATCTTTATATCAACACTGTAGTATGTTGTTGTTAGGTGGCCTTATAGAGGTTACTCATAGTGACCCTGTATAGGGTTTCTGAGGAGTGACTGGTGGGTTTGAACTGCTGACCTTGTGGTTAACAGCTCAGTGCTTATCCTACATCAGGACTTATCCACATCAGTGCTTATCCACATCAGGACTCCATACTATAGTATATTAACTATGAAATGCCATTATGAAAAAGTATGTAGTATGGTGAGAATTGAGAACTAAACCATGACACAGAGATGTGCTAGTGGAAAAATAGTGCTATAGACTTCTTCCATGCAGGGTTGCCACACACCTTCAATTTGTAAAACAAACAAACAAACAAACAAACAAACAAACAAACCAGTATCTATCTGCAAAGTGCAATAGAGTGAAACATAATAAAGCAAATTTGCCTGTAAATATATTTAACACAGGCTTATTTTTGCCATAGTAAGTTCCTTAAGAAAAGGGATTCTTTTTCCTGTTTGGCTGAAACTCCCTCGGCCTTTGGCATAGACCCTTTTCACAGTGAGCTTTCAGGAAGTTTTTGTTGGCCAACTAGCCCTTCCCTTCTCTCTTACCAAGTTGATGTCCTCTTTGCCAATGACATCAACAGACAATAAACAGTTTCACGGAAATGTATTTTTACATCCGTTCCTTTTTAAAGTACAAAATGGTTATGGAGTTTGGGTTTTAAAAACGCAAATTAGTGCTATAAATATTGAAAGTCCTACCCTCTTCATCTCCTGGATGGATTGGTGTGTACTTTTTAAATAATTTTATGTCTAAATAGATGTAGATCATGCTTGCCAGAAGAATGAACAAATACATCTTAGAAGAAATGCAACCAGGATGTTCCTTGTTGTTGTTAACTGTTGTCGTGTTGGATCTGACCCATAGTGACTCTCTATATAGGGTTTCTGAGGAGTGGCTGATGAGCTTGAACTACCAGTCTTGTGGTTCAAGCCAACTTGGCAGTCCAATGCATTAACCCACATTACCACATCAGAACTCCAGAATGTTCCTTAGAAGTGAAGATACTGGGATTTAGACTTGTTTACTTTGGACAATCACTAGGAGAAAACAATTGTTAGAGGACATCGTAGTTGGTAAAGCAAAGGACAGTGGAAATGAGGGAGACCTCAATAAGATGAATGGACACAATCACCACAACAATGGACTGAAACGTATGATGGAGATGGATCGTGGAGATGACTCTGAATCAGGCAGTACTTCGTTCTGTTATAAATAAGGTGGGTGGAGTCGGAGCTGACTCAACAGCAACTAACAACAACTGCAACATACACGTGACTCCAATTTATTATTTTGATTGTATGCAACATGATTTACTCAATCCTCTACTGAAGGACTTTCAGATGATTGCCAAACTTTCACTTTCACAAATAATATTATAATAGCATTGCTGTTTATGAAAGTGAAAGGTTGGAGATCATCTAAAAGTCATTCAGTTGCACACTTGAGGGAGTAACTCAGAAAGATATAATCCCAAGAATGGACGTCCTAGATCAGAGGGTATGTTACTTGTTGGTAGACATTGGCAAGTTACTGTCTAAAAGGCGTGTTTCAGTCACATTGCTGTCAATAGTATGCATATGGGAGGACTGGATGCTGTCCTTCCATCCCAAAGGTATGCTTCTAAGTTTAATTACAGTCTTATTTGTCCTTAGCTTCACTTCCTGTGGACCTCAGGGTCAGGGGTCAGTGTTCTTTTGCGTGGTTGACTGTTACCCTGGGAGCGGTCTTCCTATTGAAATTCATTAGGATTTATAGAAATAATGCCATCTGCATCATGGCTTACACAAGTAAGCATTAATTAAGAAAAAAGAAAACTGAAGTTTGTTACAGAGGTAGAGATATGTGCATATGCCCTGAAATTCATTCTTCCAAAGATATAAAGGCTGGGAGATTTCCCACATAGAGAATTCCACTGACGTTCTGGAAACAGTTTAAATTTCTGCTGAAATGTCAGGAGGAGCTCTGGGCATATTGATGTTAATGAAAGCCATGGACATATCTTGTTAAAATGGATTTCCTTAACTTGTTGCAAAACTTTGGTTGTAAAAGGTCCGGGGTTCAACTGATAGCTAGTGCAAAATAGTATTTGCAGTCATTTTTAAAAAGAATTGTCCCCAGGCTGAGTCTGGACTCAGGATTGTGACTCCTCAATTAACCACCTATTCTCTGTGAAAATAAATTGCTCACCATTTCAACCAAACACCTTCATTGCTAGACACCAACCTGTTGTAGGTACAAAGATTACTCTTAAATAGAATGTAAATAATCCAAATTCATGGGATTGGTCAGAATGAAAGAAGCAAAAGTCAACAAAATTTTTGATATCAATATAGTACCAATGGCTTTACATCCAAAATATGATTATTATACATATAGTTTCTCACTGTGTATGTATTGTGTGTTAAGTGCCGTTGAGTCACTTCCAACTCATAGTGACCCCATTCAGGGTTTTCAATGAGCAGCTGATAGGTTTTAACCACTAACCATGTTTTTAGCAGTCCAGTGCTTATCCTATAGCACCGCAGTATTATCTGTTAATATATTACAAGAGTAATTACAGTTTGGAAAGTTTCATGCATGAAGAATATCCAACTCAGAAGAAGGGCAGAGGACAAGTCAACTGGCAGTACAGTTGATAACACAGCTTTAAGAAGCACAGCTTTAAGGAGCTCTGGTAACGTAGTGGTTACGAATCAAGCTGCTAACCTCAGGGTCAGCAGTTAGAAACTACCAGCTGTTCCACGGGAGAAAGATGAAGCTTTCTGCTCCCATAAAAATTTACAGCCTCAGAAATCCTGTACAGGGTTGCTATGAGTCAGAACCAACCCCACGGCACATAACAACAATAACAACCACAACAAGCAATTTGGGTTAGTGTTAAATAAGCATGATAATGATAAATGTTACTGTTATCAAGGATCGGTGTAGATTTAAATGGCTGACTGGTGTCTTGGTTACTGTTCTACTAAAATTAACAAGATGTCATAGAAGTGATGCTAATACTATCTAGTGTTATTATTGTTATAGCTCTTGTTGTTGTTGCTAGGTGCCATGGAGTCTTTGTCAACTCATAGCAATCCTATGCACAATACAAAGAAACACTGCCAAATCCTATGC
>NW_006408567.1:10256852-10258866 GCF_000296735.1 Chrysochloris asiatica | reverse complement strand
GCCACGTTTTTCTTTATATAATTCAGCTTCTCAGATTATTTGCACTGCATACAGATCCAATAGGTATGGTGAAAGAATACAACCTTGGCGCACACCTTTCCTAATTTAAAAACATATGCTTCGAACAACTGCCTCTTTGTCTATGTACAGGTTCCTCATGAGCACAATAAAATGTTCTGGAATACTCATTCTTTGCAATGTTATCCATAGGTTGTTGTGATGCACACAGTCAAAAGTCTTGCATGTCAATAAAGCACAGATAAGCATCTTTCTTGTATTCTCTGCTTTCAGGCAAGATCCATCTGACTTCAGCAATGATATCCTTCATTTTACTTCCTCTTCTGAATCCACTTGAACCTCTGGAAGTTCTCTGTCAGTGTATGGTTGCAGCCCTGTTTGTATTATCTTTAGCAAAATTTTACTTACATGTGGAATTAATGATATTCACATTCTGTTGTGTCACCTCTCTTTGGAATGGGCACAAATATGGATCTCTCCCTGTCAGTTGGCCAGCTTGTTTGTTGTTAAGTGCCATTGAGTCGGTTCCAACCTATAGCGACCTTGAACAGAGTTTCTGAGGCTTTAAATCTTTACAGGAACAGAAAGCCTCATCTTTCTTCCGCGGAGCAGTTGGTAGTTTTGAACTGCTGACCTTGCAGTTTGCAGCCCGATTTATAACTACTACGCTACCAGAGCTCCTTACAGTTGGCCAGGTAGCTGTCTTCCAAATTTCTTGACATAGATGAGTGAGTGCCTCCAGTGCTGTATCATTTTGTTGAAATATTTCAATTTTTATTCCACCAATTCCTCGTGCCTTGTTCTTTGCCAATGCCTTCAACGCACCTTAGACTTCTTCCTTCAGTATCACTGGTTTTTGATCATATGCTAACTTTTTTTTTTTTTTTTAACATGTGCTTTATGTTTTTGTTTTTCAAAGCTTTTATTGTGAATTGAGTGAAAGTTTACAGGGCAGATCATCAGTTTTATATTCAACAAATCATATACTTCGTTTCATTACAATGATTATAACCCCACCATATACCATCAGTTAACAGTATGTCTCTATTCATTTTTACTCTTTAAAAAAAAAACACCACTTAGGCATATATAATAATTTACACCACCAAAGGGCACATTCTGCAAGTCTGCCTCCTGGACCCCAGCTCTCTCCATGAATCTAGAGTCCTCAGCTGCTCTCTCTCTCCATGTCTCCATCTCTACCTCCATCTCTGGTGTCAATGCTTCTCTGGATAAGGTCCCACATTCTGCTTATGCTCTTCTCCCTTGATGGTCCCAGGGTCCTCTGTTTCTGGACAGTAAGATTAACTACTCCCCTGTTTTTGTTACAAAACATACCTTTACAATTGTGACAGTTGCAATTAATCATGATAACAATTGCTTACTATTGAATCCATATGCTACTTCTTGAAATGGTTGCTTGACCATTTCTTTTGGTACAGTGAGTCTGTGTATTCTTTCCATTTTCTTTTGATGCTTTATGCATCTTTCAGTGTTTTGCCCATAGAATCCTTCAATATTGCAAGTGGAGTCTTGAATTTTTTCTTTAATTCCCTCAGCTTGAGAAATGCTAAGCGTGTTCTTCCCTATTGGTTTTCTAAACCTAGGTCTTTGCACATTTCATTATATTTGACTGTATTTTCTTGCTGCCCTTTGGGATTTTCAGTTCAACTCTTTTACCTCCTTACTTCTTCCATTTGCTCTAGCATCCCTATGCTGGAAAGCAAGTTTCAGAGTCCCTTCTGACATCCATTTTGTACTTTTCCTTCTTTCTTGTCATCTTAATGACCTTTTGCTTTTTTCCTGCATGATATTCTGGAAGTCATCCCATAACTCTTCTGGTTTTCGGTCTTTAGTGTCTAATGCATCAAATCTGCTCTTGAGATGATCTCAAAATTCAGATGGGATATGTTTAAGGTCATATTTTGGCCTTGTTTTAATTTTCTTCAGCTTCAGCCTGAACTTGCATGTGAACAATTGATGGTCTGTTCCACAG
>NW_006408567.1:10225482-10253267 GCF_000296735.1 Chrysochloris asiatica | reverse complement strand
TATGGATCTTTTCCATCGTCTCTTTCCACAGATGCAGTCAATTTGATTTCTATGTATTCCATCTGGTAAGGTACAAGTGTAGAGTCATCTCTTAGGCTGTCTAAAGAAGGTATTTGAAATGAATAAATCATTGGTTTTGCAGAATTCTATCATGCGTTCTCCAGCATCATTTCCATCACCATGGCCATATTTTCCAGCTACTGATCCTTCCTCTTTGTTCCCAACCTTTGTATTCCAATCACCAGTAATGATCAATACATCTTGATTGCATGTTTCATCAATTTCACATTGAAGAAGTAATTGATTACAATTACTTACTATTTAATCATGAAAATCTTATTCCCATCTCCTTTCACTAAACCTGTCTAGATAAGGTGAAAACTATTCAGTAGGAGTTCTACCTTCCCCTGTACACTCTTAAACTAAACTCCCTCTTGACAGCTTGTAGGCCAGTCACTTCGTGTCTTTGTAGGTCCCCCATTTTAGGTAGCCAATGTCTAAGTTGTCTATCCCTATCAACCCTGTGTACAGAGGGGATAGGATTAATCCTTTATGTGAAGATTCCTTCCCTCTCAGTATTTTGAGCTACTACATCTATAAATATAGATTAAGTTAATCAAATTGTAGCATTTACACTTTATAAATTTTTTTTTTATCTTCCTCTAGTTGAATTTGCTATGGGTCAGTACCAACTCGATGGCACCTAACAACAACAGTTGAGTTCTGGTCATCAAGTCATCAAGGCTAGCTCAAATGGGTACTATCTACATGTTTGGGTGTTCTTGTGCATCTCCCCTCATTTCATACCAGCTGGATTCTTTACTCTCAGCTCTAACCCTCTTTGGCTGTGTCCTTGTCCATGAGCTCAGGAGTCCCCAGGTCTACCACACTTCAGACCAACCATCCCTTTGTCTTCTCTCTCTCATCTACAGGTCAACGGAGTAGATGGAATGTGGTCGAACCCGGCCTATATCTTCATTGCTGTATTTCCCCCTCTTCCACTCACCAGTAGACCAATGTGGTCTCCAGCAAGTTTACATGCCTGCTCTTATGTTCCCTTTGAGTTTCAGTCTTGGAAGGGGTTTGTCCTGAAGGAACTTGATTGCTTGCCTTGATGACTCCCCAGAATATTCATAAGGTTTTCAATAACTAAAAATTCAAAAGTAGACTGCCTCTCCTTCTTCCTAGTCTGTCTTCATCTGGAAGCTCAGCTGAAACCTGTTCACCATGGGTAATCCTGCTGGTATTTTAAATACCTATGGCATAGCTTCCAGAATCCTAGCAACATGCACACCATCCCAAGTATGACAAACTGACAATCTAACAAATGAGTGATGGATTGCGACTACTACTACTATTTCTTAAAGCCTTACAATATGCCAGGCATTGTGCTAAGCACTAAATAAACATGATAATAATAAATACTACTGTTACCAAGGGTCAGTGTTTAGTTAAATGGATGACTGGTGCCTTAGGTGTGATTTTCCTACTAAGATTAAAGAGGAATCATAGAAGATGCTAACGTTATCTAGTATCCTTAATGTTGCAGCTACTATTTATTAAATCCTTATACTATACCAGACATTGCATATATTCTAAATATTGCTGTTGGTGTTTGGTGCTGATTAGTTGCTTCTGACTCAAAGTGACCCTATCGACCTACAACAGAAAGAAACACTGTCCAGTCCCACGTCATTCTCATAACCATGGCTATGTTTGAATCCATTGCTGCAGCCACTGTGTTTATCTATCTTATTGCGGGTCTTTCTTTTCTTTTTTTCTGACCCTCTGCTTTACCAAGCATGATACCCTTCTCCAGGGACTCTATAATATAGTTCCAAATATGGTATTGTTGTTAGGTACCATTGAGTTGGTTCCAACACATAGCAACTCTATGCAAAACAGAACAAAACAAAACGCTGCCTGTTTCTGTGTCATCCTCACAATTGTTGTTACACTTAAGCCCATTGCTGCTGCACTGTGCCAATTCATCTCATTGGGGGTCTAACTCTTTTTAGCTGGCCCTCCACTTTATCAAACATTATGTCCTTCTCTAGGAACTGGTCCTTCTTGATGACACGTCTGAAGTATCAGAGAAGTTTCACCATCCTGCCTTCTAAGGATCATTCTGGTTGTACTTCTTCCAACACACATTTGTTTGTTCTTCTAACATGGTACTTTCAGTATTCTTCACTAACACCATAGTTCAAATGCAACAGTTCTTTTCAGGTCTTCTTTATTCATTATTCAACTTTCACATGTATACAAAATTATTGAAAATTTTATGGTTTGGGTCAGGCACACCTTAGTCCTCAAACTGACATCTTTGCTCTTGAACACTTTTAAGAGGTCTTGTGCAGCAGATTTACCTAATTCCAATATAGTTCCTATGAAAAAGAAAACGTTAGCCATTTTTACAAATAAGAATTAGGCACTGAGAGGTTAAGCAATTTGCCTAAGACTGTATTGTTGTTGTTCACTGCTGTCAAGTCATCCCCTGACTCATGGCAACCCCCAGTCACAAATGGAACAAAACACCCAGGTCTGTGCCACCTATGTTGCGTTGTGGATCAGACTGTTGTAATTAATAGGGCTTTCATGGCTTATTTTAAGAAGTAGATCACCAGGCCTTTTCTCTTAGTCTGTCCTAGTCTGGAAGTTTCACTGAGATCTATTCAGCATCACAACAACACACAAGCCTCCACTGACTGATGGGTGCTGGCCATGCATAAAGTGCAACGGCCTGGAATCAAACCCAGATTTCCCACATGGAAGGTGAGAATTCTAACCCGGAACCACCACTGCCGCATGTCTAAGACCACAAAGATGGTAAAGGTTCATGATGAAATTCAGACCAGACATGGTTCCTCAGGTGGCTCTGGCTGCAGAATGGTTTAATGCTCCCTTGAATTTGGAAAGTATTTAGGGATCTTACTTTGCAAGACACTCTATGTCCAACGTGTTTTATGTTTCTTTCTTCAAAAAATAACATCAACCTGGCAGGAGCTGGAACAAGGGGAATGCTTAATCCAAGCCAGTTTTCTTTGGTCTGTTCTTCATCATGTCTTGATTTCTGTAATGAAATTTTCCCACCAAACAAATGCCCGGGCATTGGAAACTGAATTGGGTCTTTTCCGGCAAGTGACACTTCTTCCATTGAAATGGCCCTTTTCTGGAACAGGGTGCTGGGGAGTGGGTGTGTGTGCATGTGTATGTGTGTGCTTGTTTGCCTCGTGAAGCAGGCATTTAGGTGGCTCAATGCTGTGAATGACTTGTTGGGCTATTTGTGAAGAAGCTGGCAAACTTGGACCTTCTCCCTGGCAGGGAAGAGAAAGGGCCACTTGTTTCAGAAATATCAGAGAAAAGGCTGGTGCAGGTGGGCACCCATCAGTGCAACGTTGTTGGAAGCAAAGGCTGCAGGTGCTGCTCTGGAAATGAACGTGTGCTTCCTGGGTCCGGCACCGGAGAAAGAGGACTGCCAACCCCCCAAATAGAACTGTACTGTTGTCCCAAGGGTGAATGAAAAAGATGTTTCAGTGCTGTGGTCGGATCTGGATGGTTTGCCACGGAGGACAAAAAGTCTCCTATAAAATTCGATTTACACAGTCCTATCTCACTTGGGCTTTTGGTGACCAGATTCAATTGTGCTGCTGTCCCTGTGCAGTGTGATATCATAGCTTCAGAGGAAGGCTTTATTTAGAGGTCACACCAGTTTGTCCTGGGGATGTAGTCATTTTTTGTGTCACGGACAATGTTTTACTGTGGAGATAGGAGCCAGATGGCTCAGCCACTTGCAGTCCAGGGCGAAACAGTGTCTGTATTGTTGGAGAATAAACAGAATCTATTGTCTGCTGCTCATGAAACTCTAGTGCCCACCACTGTGTAGAGATGAAGTATTTAATAAATTGTTAGGTCTCGCTTAAAGAATATGTAAAACCACATCTCAGAAGGGTTCAGGCCCCCCAAAATATAAATTGCATGTGTTCTAAAGCAACAACAACAACAACCTTTCTATCTGTCTTCCCTCCTTCCCTGCCCCCTCAGTCTCTTGAGCCCATTCACTCTTACAGTAGTGAAGGCTCTGAGTTTTATTCCTTTCCCACCGCAATCCATATGCTAATATGATCTGTAATCCTTGTGCTCTGGGGTGGGGGAACAACATGACATTTGTGCTCAACCTCCTCCCATATTCTCACCCCCGCCAATCCACTATTACCTATTTGTCAACCCCAAAAAGCACAGTGGGGCCTTACAGGGTAGAGTGCCTGCTACGGAAATGCAACTTCGGATTTTGTTTCCTCCCTTGTGCCTGAGATTGTTCCTGATGCTCTGGGGATACAAGGCACAGTGTCTGACAAGCCCCCCTCACATGAACTGAATTGGCTGCACACAGTGGGGGCACCTGCTTACTTACCCCCAAAGACAACAACAGTCTCAGCCCCAATAATAACATCAGCAACAAGAGCAGCGGGAGTAACAACAAGGTGAATAGTAAAAACACCAGCAAGAATAAAAGCAGCAGCAACAGGAAAAAGACGAGGAGCCACAAGAGCATTACCAATAACAACAGTAACCACAGCCCAGCACCATGCAAGAATTACAAAATATTTTTCTCACTCTGAGGAATTAGTTCAATGTCGCTTTCTGAAGCATTTACCACCTATTTGCCTCCTTAATTATCTTAGCTTTTTTTTTTTTCTCTCTCTCTTTTTTTCCAGCATGCATCTTGTCTTTCTAATTGAAGCACACTTTTCCATTCAACTTCGCCCAGCTGTGGCTGGGTATATGGCAATGTCAGAAGTATTCGTTTCCTACTTTAATTGCAGCCAAAGCCAACCTTGACTGGCAAGGAGAAAGGCATTGACAGGTTTGGGCCGTATCCAGACCTCCTCAGACTTTCTGTCCGCCAACTGTTTGACAGTCTATGCAAATGCATGCAAATGCAGGGACACTGGCCGAACACCTGCAGAAAGTGACCATCCCCACTCCGTTGTGGCCTCCCCTGTAACTGAGGGTTTTGAAATGCTGCTTGGTCGCTTTCTGCCAGTTTATTATGCATTTGTCAGCAGAACGTGGGGCTGGTTTAAAAAAAAAAAAAAAAGCGCTCCTCTTTGTCCTGAAGAGCCGCAACACTCCATGTGGAACCACAAGTGCCAGGAATAGTAGGATGGCTCCTGGCCAGCCCTTGTGAATCCGCCCCTCTGTCTCCAGGGCCTGAATCTCCTTCTCCAAACTCTTATGGGCCTGTCCGCCTCAAGGAAGGCCTTCTGTTTTCCTGGGTATCAAGATATAATGTTGATGGTGGGGCAACAGAATGGAGGCAGGCTCTCTCTAGCATCTGGAACTTGGTGATGTGGAGGAATAGTGTGTCTTGGATTTTAAAAAGCCAAAGAAAAGTCTGCCTCGGCTGTCAGGGAATTGGAAGGGGAAGAGAGCCTGCCACCTTGAGCGGGACTCGTCAGCCACATACACACCACCTCCAGAATGTGGGAAGAGTGCCAGGTGGTATAAAACTCCCCCTATTGACCGCCCGGCCATCTCGGCTCCCATCTGCTTGGGTCTCCTCTGGCATTTGACAATTTGTGTCTTTAAGAGTTGCCAGAACCAGCCAGTCAGCTGTTGTTGAAAAGTTATATGTATGACTGTGCAGTTTTGAACTTGACCTTTTTGAAAGTAAGACAAAGTGACCTAGCCCATGACCAGTAGAACTGGCCCCATAACTGGAGACTGATGGAAGACTCTTGAGTTCCTGGGCCTTCCTTGAGCTGTTGATGAGAGAGGAGGAAGATTGGGGCACTGTACACCATGGTTCTTTGTAGTCCTTAACATTGGCTGACCAGAAATGGCCAAAGTGTTTTGAAATTTTTGTGCAGCCGGCCTTTGGTTCCATAGAAGAACAAGTCATTTTGGGAATGGTTGTGCAAAACAGAACTTCGAAAACATCCCTACCCTGTCTATTTACACACTGGTAGAACCTTGAAATATGAGCATGTTTTTGGGGTACTTGAATGTACACAACTTAAATATAGGGATGTGGTGTCATGGGTAGAGATCTATAATCAGCCCTAGTAATGTCTGGGGAGTAAGCAGGTATTGCTTGTAATAAACAATTAACTGAGGCTATTATACACTGCTGATCCATGTGATTTTCACTCCAAAGTGGGGTTTTGTAGGGTAGATGGGGGTTGGGGTGGTGCTAAGTCCTTTTTTTGGTCTAAAAATTGAATATAGTGTGGACTGTGAGAAGAGTGAGCACATCAGTGTTGGAGGATGTACAACCAGAATGCTCCTTAGAAGTGAACATAGTGCGATTCCGTCTTGCTAACTTTGGACGTATCATCAGGAAAAACCAATCACTAGAAAAGGACATTAGGTTTCACAAACTGGAGGATCCATTAAAACAAGGGAAACCTTACGTGAAACGGGTTGACATGCATCATGGACTCAAGCATGCCGGTGATTGTGAGGAAGACACAGGACCAGACAGTGTTTCCTTCTATTACACATATATAAAGTCACCATGAGTTGGAGCCAACTTGATAGAAATAATAACAACAAAGAATGATTTGGCCATTTATCCACCTTAAATCAATTTAATAATTATCCACTCTTTCTTGTATGTTAACAGAAAGAAAAAAATATGGTTAAGATTCTTAAAATGTTGAACATTTAGTCGTCCCTATCTGGAAAGAAAAAGTGCATCTTTGGACTTTCCAAAAGCTGCTTTATTCAATCTGGTGGAAATTTTGAAGCTCTGGTGGCGCTATAGGATAAGCCCTGGACTGCTGACTACAAGGTTGGCAGTTCAAATCTACCAGCCTTCTCCTCGGGAGAAGAAATGAGGCTTTCTGTTCCTGTCAAGATTTACAGTCTCAGAAACCTTATATAGGGTCACTATGAGTTAGAATTTGCTAGATGGCAGTGGTCCGAGATCAAGGAGGTGCAGAAATCTCTAGAGCAGTCCAGTAACCCTGATATAGAACCAATGTCCTCAATAGATCGACAAGAACTTGTGCTTTGTAATAACTGAAAATCAGGGTTCCAAACTGGTTTTAAACAGTTCAGGCATGGCTGATGCAACAAAATTGGAGCAGATTGGAGTTTATAAATTGTGGATCTACCAGAATGATAGCCAGAATGGGAAAAATCATGGGTTGAAATCTTGGAATGGGCAACTCTAAAGAGGCCTAGTGAGCCTTTTCAGGAGTCTGATGCAGGAGAATGGATGATTGCCAGACTGTGGAGAGCAACATGCATTCAAAGCAGCACAGCTGACCACCATCTCTGAGCAGGATCTGGATATCATTGTTTCTGACTTTGCCATTCCAGACATTTGACTGCTATGCAATGTACATGCTGCCCTCATTTTCTAAGAGGGCAATTAAATTTCTAGCAGGGCATCAGCCTGGGATTTTCCTGTTAACTGTTATTGTTCTGGTTCACTCACATTTTACAAACTCGGACCCATCACAGTTTCACTTTGTCAGCATGACTAAAGTGTGAAGAACTGGTTAGAAGCCCTGGCACAAACCTCTCAGTTTGGTGTTGATTATCAGTTCAATGATAGTGCCAACTACTTGTGCAATTAATAGGTTTTATTCAAATATTGCTTTATTACTGAGAGAAAAAGATGGCAAACTAAGCTCAGAGATGTACAGTAAGTGCCTGCCAAGTAGTGAGGCTTAGACATCTGCAGAGAGGGTAAAGTGAGACAGAAAGGTATGTTAAGAACTCATTTAACGAGTCCTGGTGTGGCCCTGTGGGATGAAGCACTAGGTTGCAAGGTAAGTTGGAATCACAAGGTCGTTGGTTCAAACTCACTAGATGCTCCTTGGAAACCCTGAACAGGGTCATTATGAGTCGGAACGGACTCCATGACACTTAACAACAATAACAAGTATATCAAAAACATTGTTAGCAATAGAACCTAAAAGCCCAGTTCCCAGCCCCCATTCACATGCCCCTTTTTTCTTAGATTACACAGTATGTGTAAAGAGGCAAATTCTCCTCAGGATCAAACAGTTACAGGATACAGGAGGAATTTAATATGAATGATAAAGGTGATTTGAGTTAAAAATATAGGAGGTATACAAAGGATGGAGAAGTGTTGGGAAGGCCTCAATCAGGCCCTGAGTTCCTTTGAATATCTATGAGACTGATATTGTTTGTGGTTGTCATAACATCAGTGAGGAACGAAAGCTGGAATTCCAATGGCTGAATTTCATAGATGAATTTTCCCAGCTCTGCCGCTGCCTGGCATAAAGGTGACTGAGTCCCACTCCTGTGTCCAGGAGGCCAGCCCCAGGGCAAGTTCCACAGGCACAGGCTTTGTTTTACCAGCTGAAGTGTTTCATCCTATCGGCTTTAGCTCAAAATGTACAGGTATCACTTATGTAAATGAGCCCACAGTTGTTGTTGTTGTTTTTTTTTAAAGCAGGAAAGAAATAAAATGCTACATAAATGACGCTGCTCTGGCTTTCTCTCTTTGCATGTGCTCCTTTTACTCTAGCTCACGTTTAAAAATCAACTTTCAAGCCCAAGGTAGTTGGAGTTCAGCAGCTTCCGTGATCTTTCAGGGCTGCGTGCAGGGTTGTGGTCACTCAGGCAGCAGTAACTTTGAAAAAATGACCCGTCTACACCCAAACAATAACAGAATCCCCTTTTTTATGTTGGAAACGCCCACAGCTTTCTGTGCATCTCCAGACTCCCCACGTAGCTGCAACTGTTTGACCAGCCTTCTACTGAACAACTTAATTAAGCAAAAGAAAACGTGTCAGTTTCTGCCAACCTCACAAAAACAGAGCTGTGGGGGTAAAAAGGGTAGGCCGAATTAACCCACATTCCTGAACGGGTCTAAAGCAAGGCCTGGCTTTACAACAGTGCCAGGGGGGACCGTGCACTGGACTGCCATTCACATGTATCAAGACATATTGTTCGGTAGATCATACAGAACACAATTAAGGCAGCAGTACCTCGAGGGGCTATGGTTTGGGGTGTGAGTTGAGTTTCACTTAAAAAAAAAAAAATCTTGTCACTACATGGTGCCCACCATTGGCAGCTTCATAGTTACTGAGACAAAACAGTTTTAGCCAACCATATGAAAGCCACAAGTTGTTTTTAGCACCCCCCCACCTTCTTTATTATTACTGCCCTCCCTTTTTCTCCCTCACCATGAAAGCACAGCCAATCTGCAAAGCAACTCTCTACTCCCTACACAATTTGTGGCCACAGCAAACCCTCCATTTGATCCCTCCCTCCCCTTTTTTCCTATCCTGCTGGGGCCAGGGAGGGGGAAGTGCCTTGCCTAAATCCCTCTCTGGAAGCTGGGAATGCACAGGCCCCAGGAACCCTGTTTGCTACCCAATTAAGTTTAGAGAGTTGTTTGTTTGTTTTTCCAGGATAGAACTAAGAGCCAAGGTCTCCTCCAACCCAGTCTTCTTCTCACCCCATCAGTGTTCCTATGGCCACCAGGAAAAGCAAGAGATTTTAAGATAAAGTAAATTCAGAAACAGCATTTCTTTTGGGGATGAACTGGATTCATTGATTCATCTGAGGAACAAATGAATCTGGACAAGTTTGATATCAAAGCCATAAGACTATGGTATTTTTATTTCCAATTGTCTCCTATGTGAGTATCTCTGTCTCTCTCTGTGCATATGTGGGTAGCAAGTCATCATATAGTATTATTCTTGAATGGTGCAAGAGGTTGGAGGTTCAAGTCTACCTAGAAGTACCTTGGAAGAAAGGCCTAGTGATTTACGTCCAAAAAATCAACAACTGACACACATGGGGGCACCATGAGTCAGAATCAACTTGATAGTAACTGGTTCATGCAGAAAGCATCCCTCAGAATTACATTGTCTTACATTCTATTCTGGGTCTGGGAAAGATAGATTCCATCCAACAACGAACTCACTCGGTAATTCTTTCAGGGAAGCAGCTATGGTAGTGTTTGCAGGTGAGAACCCTCCTAGGGGATGTACCAGAAAGGAATAGACCCCCTCCTCCCAGGTGCAGACATATAGAAGCACAAATGCTTTTCTGTGAGGACAGCTAGGGGATTCCTTGCAATGCAAAAAGATAGAAAAAAATCATTTGGTTAAGAGGCATTTCTGCTTTATACCTATTGTAAGTGTTCCTGGGTATGTAGATGTTTCCACTTAAAGATTCAAACTTGGTTCAATTCTTAGAAGACCATTGGCAGCTTTCGTTTGCTCTGCCATGTGAACAAAATTCAGACAACTTTTGCGAGATAAGTTGTGCAGAATCTAGTCACGTTGTGAAGACTTTATATCAAGAGGAACAAGCAGAGATCTGACTTGGAAGATTAATTAATAGAGCCCTGTGCAGAGTTCAACAGAGGCAGTGGGCAGACACTCTTGGCAGATGTGAGCAGGTCACTGTGACTTTTTATTTTGATTTAAAATGGCTTTTCTCTTGAACCTGTGGTACCCCACCTGAAGTGGGTCCTCTGAGACCACTCTGAAAAAATGCTTTCATGCTAGAAATGTTGCAAAAATGCTGGTTTAGGAAAGCAGAAACTGTCAGTTACAAAATGTAAGTTGAGTTCCCATCAGACAATTCATGTCCAAAGAACTTCCCTCTCCTAAGTAGACTGATCCTCTTGAGGGCAGTAGTGGCTTATGGGTAGAACTTTTACCTTCCATGCAGAAGACCAGGGTTTGATTCCTGGCCAATGCACTCCAAGCACAGCCACCACCTGTTTGTCAGTGGAGGTTTACATATTGCTGTGATGCGGAATAGGTTTCAGTGGAGTTTCCAGACTAAGATTAACTAGGAAAAAAGATCTGCCAATTTACTTTAAAAAACCTGCCAGTGAAGACCCTATGGATCGCAGTGGCCAATCTCATTGTGCATGGAGTTACCATGAGCCAGGACTGATGGTAACAGTAGCTAAGAACAACAACAATACAGATGTTCCATTAGCCAAAGATCACACATGGTTAAGAGGCAGAAGTAATCGAAACTCAAAACATGTGACATGAATGGCTTATCTTTAAGGGACCCTCATCATCTATAACTGGACTGTGAACCACAAGATTGGCAGCTACTCCAAGGGGGAAAGATGAGGCTTTCTGCTCTTGCAAAGATTTAAAAAATCATCAGAAACCCTATAGAGTTGCTATGAGTTTGAACTGATTTGAAGGCACTCAACAACAACAAGAGCATCATCTATCGGGAACCCTGTGGGTACAGTGGATAAAGTGCTCAACTGCTCACCCAAAGGTCAACAGTTCAAACCCACCAGGCAATTCACCAGAGAAGGATGTGACAGTCTGCTTCTGTAAAGCAGCCTTGGAAACTCAATGGGGGCAGTTCTATGAGTTTACTATGCATTGGAATTAACTGGATGGTATCGGGTTCAGTTTTGTTTAGCATCTACAGAAAACAATTCCCATGCCTGATTGGGGTACACTAAGATCTGGGACTAGTTGATATTTCTAATTGTTTTTCCAAAACAATTCAGGACCCAAAGGATTTTCTTTGTGGAATGAAAGGTGAATCTTGTCTGGCCAGCACCTAGTGTGAACTATAGTTGTTCAGTCCCGCCCATCTCCCTAGAGATCTTTATGATGACCAAAAAATGGCCCTTCTGGGGCCTGATGGAAAATCTGAGCCAAGAGCTGTAAGTAGGCATGATGCCCCAAGGACACATCCTCTCCTCAGGGCCGGCACGCCCGCCAGCTGGTTCCCTCCACACTTGCCTGGGGTCCCACCTCCCAGTCTTTGCTTCTGAGCTTCAGACTCTGGAATTCCTTGACTTTCTTGGTCCCACAACTTCCAAAAAACCCAACTGACAGTGACCCTATACAGCGTTTCCAAGACTGTAAATATTTACAGGAGCAGAGAGCCTTAACTTTCTCCCAAGGAACAACTGATGGGTTTGAACTGCCAACCTTTCGGTTAACAGCTCAATACCTACCTCACAGCACCACCAAGCCTCATTTGGCCCCACAATGTTTATGACAATGACAAGGCTTGTTCTCTGTGCATCTCAACACTTGGAGATTGGGCTCTGGAATATGGTTAGGGGTTTAAGTCTCCTCTCTGCCTCTTACCAACATGTGATCTTAGGCAAATTACTTAACTCCTCTGTGCCTCAACGTACACATCTATGTTGTTGTTGTTAATTGTCTGTAAGTCATTTCTGTCTCATGGTGACCCCAAGTACAGAGTAGAACTGCTTCATAGGGTTTACAAGCCTGGGGAGATACAGATGCCCATAACAATCTGTGTGGCGAGGTTGGGGTGTGGGAATGAGAGGTTGAGGTGCCAGTGTGTGTGACCATTTAGAACACATGGCCAGGCCTATCTTCTGGGTAGATTCGAACTTCCAACTTTAAAAATACAAAAAATCATTTTATTGTAAGTTGAATGAAGTAGAGCAGATCATCACTTATACTTTCAACAAATCATATACTTGGTGTCATTTCAACTGAAATCCTCTCAATGTAATATTGCTTGGCCCACTTCTCTGTTTCTCATTTCCATCCCTTGTTCTTTCCTCACCCTTTAATTTTGTTGAATGGTTGACCATTCTATGGTGAGCATATCTTATTTGGGCTTTGTCTCCCCTACATACCTATTTATTGCTTTGCTGAAAATTGAGCCACGGGGGTGAGCGCAGTTATTGAACCTTCAACCTTTTGGCTAATAGTCAAAGTTAAGGCAAGCACTTAGCATTTATGCTAATCAGGGACTCCTACCCATCTGCAAAACTAGGCTAATAATAAGGAGTATCTCCCTTAGGAGTCCTGGTGTGGCACTGTAGGATAAGTACTCAACCTCAAGGTTGGTTTGAACTGCAAGGTTGGTGGTTCAAACTCACCAGCCACTTCTCAGAAACCCTATAGGGTCGCTATGAGTTGGAACTGACTCGACAGCACTTAATAGCAACATTAGGGAAGGGCATCTGGTGTGGTTCTGTAGGATAAGCACTGGACTGCAAACCACAGGTCAGCAGTTCAAACCTACCAGATGCACCTTGGAAACCCTGTACAGGTTCACTATGGGTCAGAATTGAAATTTTTTTTTTTTCTTTCTTAATAGTTTTACTTTGAGACATCATGGAAAATTCTGATACACACATGGAAAAATAAAACATGATCATAGTTGATAGTTGATAAAACATGATCATAGTTGATAGAAAGCTTTGTTAGGTAACAACACAGAAGCTGAAGTTGAGTGTGACATGCTGCAAGCTGAGAGGAATTAGTATTCTTCTCCTTCTTCCTCCCCTTCTCCTTCAACAGAATCCACACCAAGCTCCTCATAATCCTTCTCAAGGGCAGCCATGTTCTCACGGGCCTCAGAAAACTCTCCTTCCTCCATCCCCTCACCCACGTACGAGTGAACAAAGGCATGCTTGGCATACATCAGGTCAAATTTGTGGTCTAGGCAAGCCCAGGCCTCAGCAATGGCTGTGGTGTTGCTCAGCATGCACACAGCTCATTCCTTGGCCAAGTCTCCACCAGGTACCACAGTGGGAGGCTGGTAATTAATATCAACCTTGAAGCCAGTGGGGCACCAGTCCACAAACTGGATGCTACGCTTGGTCTTGATAGTGGCAATGGCAGCATTAACATCTTTGGGAACCACATCACCACGGTACAACAGGCAGCAAGCCATGTATTTACCATGGCGAGGATCACATTTCACCATCTGGTTGGCTGGCTCAAAGCAAGCATTGGTAATCTCTGCTACAGAAAACTGCTCATGGTAAGCTTTCTCAGCTGAGATGACGGGGGCGCATGTGGCCAGAGGGAAGTGAATATGGGGATAAGGCACCAGGTTGGTCTGGAATTCTGTCAGATCGACATTCAGGGCACCATCAAATCTGAGGGAAGCAGTGATGGAGGACACAATTTGGCTAATAAGGTGGTTAAGGTTAGTGTAGGTTGGGCGCTCAATATCGAGGTTTCTATGACAAATGTCATAGATGGCCTCATTGTCTACCATGAAGGCACAATCTGAGTGCTCCAGGGTGGCGTGGGTGGTGAGGATGGAGTTGTAGGGCTCGACTACAGCTGTGGAAACCTGGGGGGCTGGGTAAATGGGGCACTCTAGTTTGGATTTCTTGCCATAATCAACAGAGAGGTGTTCCATCAGCAGGGATGTGAACCCAGAACCGGTTCTCCCACCAAAGCTGTGGAAAACCAAGAAGCCCTGAAGTCCTGTGCACAGTCAGCCAGCTTTCAGATTCTGTCCAAGACCAGATCAATGATCTCCTTGCCGATGGTGTAGTGCCCACGGGTATAGTTATTGGCAGCATCTTCCTTGTACTAAACAACACCACTATGGTGGCATAGTGGGTTATGCATTAGAGCTGCTAACTGCAAGGTCAGCAGTTTGAATCCACCAGTTGCTCTGTGGGAAAAAGATGAGGATTTCTGCTCCTATAAAGACCTACAGCTTCGGAAACTCTATACAGGATCGTTATGCGTTAGAACCGACTCGACGGCACATAACCACCACCACCACCACAAACAATCACCTTAGGAGAATGCTGTGAGGCTTGCGTGTGTGAAGGGCTTAGAGCAGTGCCTGACACACAGTCATCATTGGTATTAGTACAGTTATTGTGCCCATAGCATTATCTCCCTTGTTAAGTCTCCAAACTTCTTCAGGGTGCTGGCATTACTTCATTTATACGAGCACACAGGGGAGGCAAACAACAGTGCAGGGAGGGAAATACTGCCAAAATTGCCTTTCCTCTGCCTGTCATGGTGTGGGATAGGCGTAGGTATGCCGTGAAGAACCTCCTTTTATTAACATGGGTGTAACACCCTGGACTTTCCAGACAAGCAAGAAGGTCAGTTTCTCTGGAGTAATGGCAGAGCAAAAAAAGCAGATGCACTCTGAGACTTCTTTCACCTTGTTGGGGTGGAACAAAGTGTATGGAATGGGAGTGAGGAGACTGTAATGAAGACCACCAAAGACCATGAGGCTATTAGAGCCTGAAGCCACCCCAACCTTCCAACACCTTCACTGGTAATAGAGATTAGACAAACAGAGTGATCGACCCAAGGTCACAGATTAAGGGCTGGGATGTTTTGCTGAACACCATCTTCACATTCTGATGGAATATATGCAATAAAGCAATAAGATACTGTTACCAGTTGGAGTTCATTCTGACTCATGGCAACCCCCTGTATATGAGAATAGAACTTTACTCAGCAGGGTTTTCAATGACTGACTTTCTTCTCATGCACCTCGAGGTGGATTTGAACCTCTAAACTTTGTTGTTAACAATTGCATCACCCAGGGATTCTCAGATATTGTTGTATTTATGAACACATGGTCTCAACTTCAGACTTCAAACAGTCCACGTGGGGCTAGAATTTCTCTTCTATGTAAGGCCAAACTCCAGTATCAGTGGCTGGCACATGTATGTGCATTAAGAACGAGTACAACATCAAGGGTTTTATGTATGGTTGTTCTGAGTCAGAATTCACTTGACAACACTGGAGCACACACACAAATGTGATCCTAAAGGCTTCAAACCCAACAACTCTTGGTCCTACCCCTTTCCATGCCCTGGTTGTGTACTTCGTCCCCTGGGGCTGACTGTGATTAGTGGCTGGGAGGTTTCCTAACATGCCTGAGGTGGATGAGCCTCTTGTTGGATGAAATTTATGACCCTCACTTCCTCAGAGAGACTTCCCACGATGAATTGTTGAACATTTCTGACCTTACCGCCCCAAACAAGAAAAGGGTGGGGAGAGAAGGGGAGGGGAGGGGAGGTGAGGGGAGGGGCAGAGACTGTGGGAGGATGTAGGGAGAGGGAGGCCCCACTTGGCCAGATGTCCAGAGCTGCTGAGCTGGGGAGCTGCAGATGCCCAAGACAACCTGCTGGGGCGCAGGATGCAAGGTCAGGATGCTGGTTGCTTTTAGAGCTGCAGGTTGTTTGTTGGCTAGTGAGTGCCGTTCTGCCCTGGACCATCCCCCTCCCTAATGACAATGCGTCCTGGCTTGGGAAGCTCAGACCCAGCTTGGCCCACTCATGTGTCATCCAGCAAAGTCATAGAAATGTCCTCTGTGGAAAAAAATTCCAGAAATGCCTTCCGCAGAATGAATTGCTGGACAGGACTAGGCAGAGAGACGATGTTGGGCTTGTTTGCTGGTTTCGTGGATGCTCATTCACCACGGGGAGATGTTTAGATACTCTTCTTTTTCACCATCTAGTCCTTTCTAAGACAAAGTCCTGAATGCCTCATGAGGGTAGTCACTGTTACTCATTCCTTCATCTCTTTTGGGAGGCTAGCTGTATCTAGAAAAGTCTGTAGATTCTAGAGTCACTTGGGATTTTAACAAAAGAACACTGATATCTGCACCTCCCCGTGCCCCAAAGAGTGATTTGATTGGTTTTGAGTGAGGCCTGGCCATCTGGGTTGTAGTTATTGATGATTCTAATAGACAACAAAGTTTGAGAATCACTTTCTAGGGGGAACATCAGTGGCTCAGTGGCAATCTTCCATGCAGGAGACTCAAGTTTGATTCCTGGCCAATGCACCTCAAGTGAAGGCCTGGCCTAGCCATCAGTGAAGGAGGCTTGTGTGTTGCTATGATGCTGAATAAGTTTCAACAGAACTTCTAGACTAAGATGAATGAGGAAGAAAGTCCTGGTGACCTTCTTTTGAAAATCTGCCAGTGAAAACTTTATGGATCACAACAGTCTCATCAACAGCTGATCATGGGGGTGGGGCCTCCATGCTTTAGGGCAATTCCATCTCAGCTAACAAGAACAACAACCTTAGTTTAAGGCCTCTTCTAACATTGACTCTCTAAAAAGTAGTCTTAACTTTATGCTTGTACTTACAGATTTTAAGATTAAGTAGAAAGTAAAGTCACTTATTAGGGAGCTGTTGTTGTTGTTGTTGTTAGGTACCATTGAATCCGTACCGACCCATAGTGGCCTTATGCACAGCAGAACGAAACACTGCCTGATCGTGGGCCAACCTCACTACTGTTGACGCGCTTGAATCCATCGATGCTGCCACTTGGCCAATCCATCTCTCTGGGCGTCTTCCTCTTTTTCTCTGACCCTCCACCTTACCTCAATTATTATTATTATTTTAATTTGACTAGTGACTCATCTAAACTGTATACAACTAAAATAAAACTGAATTAACCAAAATGTTCTTTATTTTGGGGTAATGAGGTGTGGGGGACTCCAGTTCCTCTATTATCTATTCAAATGTACCAACTGGCAGGGTAGTGTCATTACTGAGACCCTGTTGCTCTTGGAATAAAGACACATCTGCAACTAGGTCCAGCGTCTTATTTTCCTGAGCTGCTGTCACAAAATTCCACAAAGTGATGACTTCAAAGAATATGAAATAGTCTCACTGGGGGCTTGTAGTCCAATTCAGGGGTCTTCACCATGTGTATTTCTTCTGGATTTCTGCTGATAGACAATGCTTTCCTCTGGCCATATGACTTTATTTTATGCCTGTCCTTCTTTACGCTATCACTCGGAAGGGGTTAGGATTTCAGCTACTCTGGTCTGACTTTGTTAAAACCCAAACCAAACATGACTATGACTCATAGTGACCTTGTGTATTAAAGTAGAACTGCTCCAGAGGGTTTTTAACGGTTGATTTTTCAGAAGTAGAGTGCCAAGCATTTCTGAGGCAACTCTAGGTGAATTGGAACCTCTAATCTTTCCGTTAGCAGTCCAGTGCATTAACTGTTATTGGTAGATAAAAAATAACATGTGTTCCAGGATGATACATATGGTTAAATGCTTATCTACTAAGCAAAAGGTTGGCAGTTCAAATCCACTCAGAGATATCAGAAGATAGGCCTGTCAATCTGCTTTCTAAAGGACACAGCCTTGAAAACCCTATGGAGCAGCTTTACTGTGAACCAGAATCACTGGATGACAACTAACAACCACCACCACTCAGGGACTTCGGACGGCTGGTAGATGCAGAATAGTGTACTTGTATACGGAGTTTTGGTGGCACTGTGGGACAAGCATCTGGCTGCTAATCACAAGGTCGGAGGTACAAACCCACCAGCTGTTCCTTAGGAGAAAGATGAGGTTGTCTGTTCCTGTAAAGTTTTATAGTTTCAGAAATCTTATATAGGGTTGCTGCTATGAATCGGAATGGGCTTGATAGCAATGGCGTTTCTCTGGGTTTTATATATCAGATTTTGAAGAGCAGAGATGTCAGCTTGAGGACTAAGGTGCGCCTGACCCAGGCCATTGTGTTTTCAATAGCCTCATATGGATGTGAAAGCTGGACAGTGAATAAGGAAGGTCGTAGAAGAATTGATGCCTTTGAGTTGTGGTGTTGGAGGAGAATACTGAAAGTGCCATGGACTGCCAAAAGAACCAATAGATCTGTTTTGGAAGAAGTGCAGCCAGAATGCTCCTTGGAGGCCAGGATGGCTGAGCTTTATCTCTCCTACTTTGGACATATTGTCCGGAGGAAACAATCGTTGGAGAAGGATGTCATGCTGGGTAGGGTGGAGGGTCAGAGAAAAAGAGGAAGACTCCCAATGAGATGGATCAGCCAGGTGGCATCATTGATGGACTCAAGTGTGGCAGCGGTAGTGAGGTTGGCCCAGGATCAGACATTGTTTCGTTCTGCTGTGCATGGGGTTGCTATGAGTCGGTTCCGACTCGATGGCACCTGACAACAACAACAATAACAACATATGTCAGATTTATTTGATATGTAACAAGAGTAAAAAAGTGACACTTGTAATTTTGTGTCTCAGGCATCGTACATACCTGTTGCTGACAAGTCAATTCTGACTCACAGCAACACTTCTTGCAGGACAGAGTACAACTGCTCCATAGAACTTCCAAGGCTCTAGTCTAAGTGGCAAGACCTCCACATCTTTCTCCTGTGGAGCAGCTGGTGGGTTTGAATCTCTGTACTTTCTGTTAGCAGCCTAATACTTAACCACCGCACCATGCCTTATATTAGATATTATTGTTGTTGTTAAGTTTCATCGAGTCAGTTCAGACTCATAGCAACCCTGTATAGGGTTTGCGAGGAGTGAATGATAAATTCAAACTGCCGACCTTGCGGTTTAGTGCTTATCTTACAGCGCCACACCAGTCAACATTCCTGTAATAATACCAGTGCTTCCGTGCTGCACGGCTGCTGTGTGTGTTATTGAGTTGGTACCGACTCACAGTGACCCTTTATAGGGTTTCCTTGGCTAGAAATCTTTACAGGAGCAGGTCTCATCTTTCTTCAGTGGAGTGGCTGGTGGATTTAACCTGCTGATTTTGTGGTTAGCAGCCCAACACACAACCCACTAGGCTGTGCTAGGTTCTTCTTTATTGGGTCTACTGATTTCAAGGTTTCTAGACTAATGACAATTGTTACTCTCTCAAATGCAAAGGGAAGCTCTGTTCCATGTAGATTTTAATGCTAGATTGTATTTTCTCCTCTTATTAACATCTTGCATTAGTGTAGTGTATTGTAACAATGCATGCTGCTGCTGTTGCTGTTATGTGCCATGGAGTTGATTCCGACTCAGAGCGACCCTGTACAGCGTTTCTGAGGCTGTAAATCTTTACGGGAGCAGAAAGCCAGCCCAATACGAATTCACTTGTTCTCAGTAACCAAAGTCCAGAGTTTACATTAGGATTCTCTCTTTGTGTTGCACAGTCCTCTGGGTTTTGACAAGTACATAATGTCATGTGTCCACCCTGACAGTGTCATCGAGAATAAAATAGCTTCAGTGTCCTAAAAATATCCTGTATGCCACCAATCTATCCCTTCCTCTCCCTACCACTACCAGTCCCTGACAACTACTGATCTTTTCACTGTCTTTGTAATTTTGCCAGGAACACTGATGATGCGGTGGTTAAACTGGTAGGCCACTAAGTGAATGCCTGATGGTTTGAACCCACCAGCCACTCTGAGGAAGAAATACTTAGGGAGTGCTTCCTAAATATTCGCATCCCTGGAAACCCTATGGAGCAGGTCTACTTCACCCTATAGGGTCATGATGAGCCAGAATCAACTCGATGGCAATAGGTTTTTTGTTTTGTTTTTTAAAGGTTTTGTCTTTTTCAGAATGTAACTTAGTTAGAATCATACAGTATCCAGCTTTTTCAGACTGACTTTTTCACTTAGCTTTTCTGTTAGAAGCTGGATTATATGATGAAGAACATAGCATCAGGATAGGAGGAAGACTCATTAACAACCTGTGATATGCAGATGATACAAGTGGTTGCTAAAAGTGAAGAGGGCTTACCTTACAGTACCACACCAGGACTCCCTATACCTATATATCCATACAGACACATCCAAGGGTAAATTTTTAAAATGCATTATTACAAAATCACAGAAACCTTTATTAAACAAAAATATCAAAATGTGAAACTATTGTTTCTCAACATATGCTTCATCTAGGTCTATATGTTCCTGAGGGTAGTATTTCCATCTTTCTAACCCACCCCAGAAGAATTCTAATTATTTGATTTATACCACATCAGAATGGCAGTTTGGGCATCCTTGAGGAATTCAGACTGTATTTCTTTTAAGGGTTCTTTGAGTTTGGGGAACAAAACCAAGTTTGAAGGAACAGGATAAGGACTATAGAATTGATGGGGTAAGGTTTCCCAATGAAATTCTCATAGGATAGCTCTTGCTTCCCTTGAAGAATAACCAGCTTTATGGCCAAGATGTAAAAAAGAATTCCTTGGCACAACTTTTCTGGCCTTTTTCTCACCAGTGATATTTTCGATTTTCTTAAAATGTCTTCCTAATAGGCCCCTGCAATCATCATGTGTCCTTTGGGAAAACATATCAAGATAATACCTTTGGTAGTATATACCCTTTGGTTGGTGATGATACATGGAGGGGAATGTAACCATGGCAATGAAACGATATATGATAGGATGAATGTAAAACTAATGTTCTTCCATGTAAACTATCACATAATTCACATTAAAACATTAAAAATAAAAAAAGAAAGCACTGCATTAAAAAAAAAAAAAAAAGATAACACCTTTGGGGTCCCCCAAACCAGCTGTCAGAACCTTCTGAGCTGACTTCTCTGCCTTAAATTTATATACATGCAACACAGGTAGTCTCCAGCTTACAACGTATTCAAATTATGATTAAATCTCAGTGTACCTGGAACCTTGCATCTTCCTAGGAGAAAGTTGTATAAAAATACATGCAGGGGTTATGGAAAGAAATGTTGAGTTATCTGAATCTGCTCCAGTCATTTGGTCAGGATAATATGATGGACAAGATCATTGGGGAAATCATCTATATGACAAGAATGCTGAATTTAGAAATGATATTGCTAATATGAAATAGCCCAGAGGTCAAGAAGAAGGGGAATGGACAGATCTGGAGTTAATGGATTGTGAAGAGGAAAGAAATGCTGAAGGACAAAGAAATAATGAAGAAAAGGAAAGAGAGAAGCTATCAAAAACATTTATAATGGAAGGATTTGCTGGAGTTTTTTCTTTTTTTTTTCTAAGCTAAATCAAGGTGTCAGTTGCTTGAAGACATAGACTCAAACAGTGACCCACTTTATAAGTCAATAGGCAGATTCTGGAAGCAGTGAGATGTCACCATAGAACACATGAAGGAAAAAAGAGAAGGCCCATACAGGCAAATCTCACTAATTTTCTGACTAGAAATACCATCCGCATTCCTAAGGACAATCCAGATAGTCCAGAATCTTCCACTAGTGGAGTTATCACAGCAACTGACAAAATGTCAATATCATCCAACTCTTCTTCATTGTTGGAGTACATTTTTAATGATTTGTGTATTTTTATGCATGTATTCTATATATCTATAAGTTTATATGTAATGCTTCCAACCCACAAAGGCAAATAAGGATTGGATTTGCAAAGATCCTGGTAATAGAAAGCAGTAGTAATGAAAATTTTAAATAAAAAAGAGGCACTTAACTTTCATCAGAACTGACTTACAACAATCATTAGAAGAGGTTCCCATCATCAGCTGGGGACGACCTGTTTTTCTGAAGAACCCTGACTAATATAATTCCCAATCACTGTTTCCTTATATTTTTGCAGTTTCAATGTAGACCATTGCCTTCAATTCAATTCTGACTCACAGCCACTCTTCAGTACAGAGTAAAAAGTGCCCCATGGACTTCCAGGCCTGTTAATCTTTACGGAAGCAGAGTACCACATCTTTCTCTCTCAGGGAAGTTGGTGTGTTCAAACCGCTGACCTTTCAGTTGGCAGTGAAGTGCTTAACCAACATGCCACTAAGGGTCCTTAGTTTAAAAATTCCATCAAGTGGATTCTGACTCATAGTGATCCTGAATGGGTTTCTGAGGCTGTAAATCTTCATGGCATCAGAAAACCTCATCTTTTTCTGCCATGGAGTTCCTGGTAGATTTGAATCATCAACCTTGAGGTTAGCAGTCCAGTACTTATCCTATAGTGCCACCAGGGATCACATTTTGAGGAAATTTATATACCCAAAGTATGGAATTAGATGCATTTAATATGTCACCCAAAGTAATATGCCTGGTAATTCTAGATTTCACATTAAGTGTGTTTCATGGAATTCCACAAAGGACACCCTGACTCACTGGGTTCTGTCCAACTCTTCAAGAGAAGCGTCATGAATAGGTCTCCTCACAGAGCCTGGAATGTCCTGGGGTCTGTGATGAGCTTTGGACCACCCTGTCACCTGCCCTGCCACTTGCCCTGCCTGGAGAATGAATAAGGCTGTCAGGCTTTGGAGCAGGGTTACAGAGCCAGAGCCCTGTGTTTGTTGCCTGAGGAACCAGCCCTGCTGTCTTTTATCCCTTGGGCCTTCCTTACTCCCAAGTCCCTCTTGCTAACACTAGAGATTCTTTACCCCTCCCCTAGGCACCTCTGGGCACCCCAGGCCACAGGCTGAGGTTAAGATCCTGTCCCTAGGGCTGTTGTTCTCTGTGGCTGCCACCCTCCTAGTGCCCCTCTCCCAGCCCCTTCCTAGGTCTAGGATGACAGAACTTAGTGACCTTTTTACAGGAGCACTTCAAGCTTTTGTGTGGAGCAATTGGTCTTCCTACTTTTTCAGTAAGAGGGCAGGGTGATGGAGTTACGACTGTCAGCCTGTCCTGAGTACAGCAAGAGTGATGGAGCGGCAGGGCCTCTGAGTGACAGGGGCATCCCAGCACCGCTGCAGTGGTGGCAGCAGCAGGTTCTCCTCACTCCTAGCCTCCAGGTGACTCCATCCCTTCTTTGTGTATGTGCCTGTGCACATCTGACCTCCTCCCTCATCATCAAGTTGAAACTGCTGTAGTATTGAGTATTACCTTCCTATTGCTACAAGTCCCTGGTTGGTGCAAACAGTTAACATGCTTGGCTGCTAACCAAAAGATTGGAGTCTACTCAGAGACACCTTGAAAGAAAAGCCTGGTGATGTACTTTCGAAAGATTAGCCACTGAATGCCCAGTGGAAGACAGGAAGACGAGGGATTGCCCTGAATCAGAATTGACTCAGCAGTAACTCAATTTATTTTATTTTATTTTTTTAAACTGTCAAAAGGTCACAATTCCTGCAGTGAGCTGTGCTTAACTTTGTGGACAGACTCACATCCTGTTTCTGACTTCATTGTGTGACTCCAAAAAGTCACCCCATTTGTTTGGATTGTCTCAGATGCTTATTTTTCCTTACCTCAGGTTCCATTAGGAATGTAAGTATAGAACACTTTCAGTCCCCTGGAAAGAGCCTTGCGCATAATCTAAATTATATTGTGTATATAGTACAACTAGAAGCCATTGGTGCTTCAATGGTTAATGCACTCAAATGCAAACCATAATGTTGGAGGTTCGAGTCCATCCATAGGCACCTTGGAAGATAGGTCTGGTGAAATACTTAAAAAAACTCAGCCACTAAAAACGCTAGGGAGTACAATTTTACTCGGATGCACATGGGGTTGCCAACAGTCAGAATCAACTAGACAGCAATCAACAACGATGTAATATGACCAGAAGAACTAATTGGTGCTTGACTAACACCACTAACGGCTCTGAAAGAATCATATTAGAAGGTCTGGGATCAAGTGGGAGAAAAAATATGGACTAAAACTAAAATCGTAAAAATACCAGGCTTACTGGTAGGATTGAGACTAGTAGAACTCCTGAAATTATGGCCCTGTGTCCCACTTCAGATCTGGAATTGAACTCACCCCCATGGCTCAATTTTCACTCAAACAATAGACAGGTCTATAGGGGGAGCAATAACACTAGGGAGGTACACATACCTTAGAATGATGAGTCATTTGGGGGAAAAAAAAAAAAAAAAGCCAGTATTTACTCAATGACAAGATTTGGAAAAGTTAGGAAAGAAAGTGGAGTGGAAATAGAAAATGCAAGGAAGTGGGATAAATGATGTTACAATGTAGGGCTTGCAATCTGTCAGATGAAATAAAATGTGTATGACGGGTTGAATAGAGAACTGATTTACTAAGATGGTGGACTAGGCAGATGTGCTACTCAGAGCCTCAGCAACAAAGATAAGGGAGACCAAATGAAACACACACAGCTGGAAATCCTGGAACCCTGAGCTTTAGAGGAAAGGTTGGAGAAGTGAATTGAACATTTACTAGGAGGAGATGCTGAGCGGAGGGCAGTGAAGGAGGGAGACAGACTAGTGAATGGTCTCCCAGCCAGATACGAGATGGCCATTTTGAACTTTTGCTAGCATCTTCAGAGACAGGATGCTACTTGGCAGTGCAGTTTCATGCTGGGAACAGACATGTTTCTTGTTACCTCCACCCCCAGCTCCCCTGTTGACCAGAGGTGCAGCCAAACCTCACCGTCAACCATTCCCAGCACAGTAGAGAGGTTATGAGTGGTTCACAGCACCAGAGTGAGGTGAGCACCAACTTTGCTTTCTTGGAGCTGGGGACATGAGTCAGCTGTGCTCCAGCTATACAGAGTCTGCAGAGCCACCTGACCAGCCTTGAACTAGCAGGAGCCTCTGTGGTTGGCCACCCTATCCCTGGCTACCCTTTTATCCAGATGGACAATGCCTGGGTCTATAGGAATCATTTTGGCCCAGGAACACTGCCATATCATTCTTCCTTACCTCAGGTAATCAACCACCTTGATTAACAGGAGTCCTCCAGAGTTTTCTCTTTGGGTCCAGCACCTGCACTGTTTGTTGTTGTTTTTTCCTCCTCTCATTGTTTTTCTTTTTTCTACTTCTTCCTTTCTCTCTCTTTCATTCCTTTTTATCTTTTCTGTCTCTGATTTCATTTTTTCTTCTTTTCATATGTTTCTTTCCCCCCTTCTCCTTCCTATTTTTGTCTCTTGATCTTTCCTTTTGTCCAATGATCTTTTACATTTTTTTCCCTAAAAAAAAAGTTCTCTCTTATTTTTCTCTTCTATAAACTCAATTTAAGGAGCTCCAGTAACATAGTGAGTTATGAGTCGGGCTGTTAACTATAAGGTCAGCAGTTCAGATCTACCAGACACTCCATGGGAGAAAGATGAGAATTTCTGCTCCTATTAAGATTTACAACTTCAGAAACTCTATACAGGGTTACTATGAATCAGAACCAACTTTACAGCACATAACCACCACCGCCACCACCATAAACTCTATTTTACTAATCACCATTTCTCTTATAGCTATTATATTCTCTTTTTCTTGTTACTGCCTGTTTTTTCTCTCTTTTTTTCTTTTTCACTACTGCTTGCTTTGTTTTATTTTCTTGTGTGTCTTTATGCGTTCTCTACTTGCTCCACCTGAAAGGAGACAGAAACCATGCCCACACACTCACGACACTCCAAACCCTCTGCAGATCCACCCACTGGGCAAGAACCAATACCAGCGTCTATATCAACTGATCAGCAGTTGACATCAGCCAAATCTACCCTAAACTGAGCAGAATGAATGGGGAATGGAAAACTGGACACATGTTTTTATTCTCAAATTACACCCACCAGGAGGCAGTTGGTATGACCCTAAGAACATACCAACAAACAATCATCAATTAAATACAAACACAATGACACCACAATGTTTCAGAGAGAACAGACAATTTCAGTTGAGATACAGGAACAAGAGAGAGTGACTCAAACAAATGTCCATGATACAGAGCCAGTAAATATTTCTGAGGAAGAAAAGGTCATGGAACTACTTGAGGAAAAATTCAGAAGAGTGATATTTAGGTGATATCTACTTTCAAGAGCTTGAGAGAAAAATCAAAGAAAGCAAGATCATAAAACAAAACTTCAGAAGAAATCATAAAAATGCTACAAAAACAAACAGACAAAATAAATGAAAAATTTTAAGCAATACAAAACCTGCAAAAAGAAATTCAGAAGATTAATACTAAGATATCAGGAATGGAATATGCACTGAAAAGGCAAAAGAGTCTATTTGAATCAACAAAAGCCATAATTAGAGTGAACTTGAAGATAAAGCTCTCAATACTAGTAAACTAGAAGAATAAGCAGAGAAAAGAAGGAAAAAAAATTCAAAGAAAGTCTAAGATATATGTGGGATACCATGAAGAGGAATAACTTATGGATTATCAAAATTCCAGAACACAAAGAGACATTAAAATGCACAGAGAAAGTTGTTGAAGAGCTTCTAGAAGAAAAGTTGTCTAATATTATGAAAGATGAGAAGGTGGACATTCAAGAAGCAGAAAGAACACCATGCAAGGATGGCCCCCAAATCATCAAGATATTAGTAAACTTTCCAAAGCCAAAGATAAGGAAAGAATCCTGATAGCAGCTTGGGAAAAATGAAACATTATCTATTAAGTAGAACCAATAAGGCTAAATTCTGATTTCTCAGAAGAAATCATGCAGGCAAGAAGACAATGGGGTGATATATATAAAACTCTGAAAGAAAAAGTTGCAAACAAAGAATCAAAGCCATTCCTCAAATACCATGGTAAAATAAGATAAACAGAAATTAAAGGTATTTGTAATAATCAGACCAACTTTGCAAAAAATATTAAAGCATAGTCTTTGGACTGAGAACCAACAACAGCAGACAACAACTTCAGATTAACAAAATTCAATTCAGATATGTTGTATTGTTCAGTGCCATTGGGTCGGTTGCGCCCTATAGCGACCCTATATAGGGCTTCCAAGGAGCAGCTGGTGAGCTTGAACCTCCAACCTTGAGGTTCAAAGTGACCTTGTAGCCCCATGCATTAACCCAAAGTGCCATGATTTAAAGCACTATGATTTAAAGCAAAACAACTACCAAAATCTCCAAAGAAAGATGAGGCTTTCTACTCCCGCAAAGATTTATAGCCTTGGAAATCCTATACAAGGTCACTGTGAGTCAGAACCCACTCTACAGAACTTAACAACAACAAAGTAAAACAAACCTACCTGGCTGAAAATGGGGAACCAGAGTATGATTTATAATGAAGGCAATTACAAAGCAAAACGAGGTTATAGTGCAGCAAGACAGAGATGTTTGGAATGTAGTTAGCAATAGACATCTGGAGTTAGGAGAGATGTCTGGGCTCTAGAGAGAAATCTGAGAATCTTCTTACACATGTTGCTAGTAGTTGAAGCCATAGGTGTTTGAGATCATCAGAGTGTAGAATAAGAAGAAAAGTCTATTTTGATGAGAACTCGGGGAGCTCTTTCATATTTAAAGACCAGAGGAAGAAGAGCCCACAAAAGAAAATTAGGAGAGAAGTCTGAGTGGAGTAGCCTTATATCATGGAAACCAAAGAAAGAGAATGTTTCTACAAAGGTGGTAGTACAGAGAGGCCAAGAAAGACAAGACCTCAATCACTGAGATGAAATAAGGTATATGATATGTTGA
>NW_006408567.1:10219423-10225087 GCF_000296735.1 Chrysochloris asiatica | reverse complement strand
ATCAATAATTACACAGAATGTAAACGGAATATAAAGGAATTAAATCTACCAGAGTGTAGCAAAATGGATAAGGAAACAGGATCTTTCAATATGCTGTTTAGAAGAGACACACTTTACAAAGACAAAAATTAGAGTGAAAATCAAAGCATGGAAAAAGAATAGCAAGCTAATGGCAATCAAAAACAAGCAGGAGTGGCAATATTATCTCTGATAAGAGATATCATGATTAAAGCCTCTAGTTGAACAAGAGGACATAATCATAATAAAAATCTATGCTCCCAATAAAAAAGCCTTAAAATGCATAAATCAAATTCTAATACAAATGAAGAAATAGAAAATCTCCACAAGAATAGTAAGAACTTTAAATATACACTTTTAATGAAGGACAAAATAACTAGAAAGAAACCATTCCCCTTTCAAAAAGGAACCAGACAAAGATGACCTTTATCACCACTCTGATCTAATATTGTGCTAGAAATCTTAGCCAGAGCTACAAGACAATAAACAGAAATTAAAGGCTTTCAAATTGGCAAAGAAGTAAAACTCTCTTAATTTGCAGATAATTATGATCCTATACTTAGAAATTCCCAAGGACTCAGCAAGAAATTATTGGAACTCATTGAAAGATTCAGCAAAGTAGCAGGGTATAAGATCAACATAAAAAATCCATTGGATTCCTTTATACTAACAATAGGAGGTCTCAAAAGGAAATGAGGAAAATAATATTACTTGCAATAGTCACTTAAAAGAAGAAATGCGTAGGAATAAATCTAACCAGATGAACAAAAGACCTATACAAAGAAAACTACAAAAACACTACTGCAAGAAACCAAGAGACCTACAAAAATGGAAGAATATACCATGGTCATCAAAATATTTAACACTGTGAAAATGTCAACACTATCCAAAGCATACTATAAATATAATGCGATTTCAATCCAGTTTCCAATATCATTCTTTAAAGAAATGGAAAAATTAATCACCAATAAATTCTATTTACTCTCATTTTTCTGAAAACTGAACAGTTTTCTAGACTCCCTGGGCAGGTTGTTTGAAGAGAGTATCTGATCTGATATATTTTCCAACTTTGGGAGATGACTTCCAAAAAGATCATGATTATCTTGTCTCTCTCCAGGGGGAAATAACAAAAGTTATTTTTTATTGAGGTCCCATTAAATTAATAGATTAATTTAGGGAAAAGTGTAACCTAAGTAATGTTGTGACAACTTATTCAAGAAGGAAGCTTTCTATTTTTTCAAGCCTACTGTGAAACCTGCAGAATAGTTTGTGATTTTCTTCATATAAGGAAGAAGTGGCATATTTATTTGCCTTAGTCTACGTCTGAATAATCTAGCAAGCTTATTTTGCTTGCAGATCTTTCTCATTTTGATTTGGTGCCTTGTGCTGGGAGAATGGTGGCTCAATGGGAGAATTCTTGCCTGTCATGCTGGAGATCTGGATTTGATTCCTGGCCAATGAACTTCTTACATAGCCACCACCTCCCTGTCAGTGGAGACTTGTATGTTGCAATGATACTCAACATGTTTTCACAGAATTTTCTGACTAAAATGGGCTTGGAAGAAACCCTAGAGCTCTCCCTCCAAAAATTAGCCATTGAAAACTTTAGGAATCACAAAGGAGATGGGGTTGGCACACAACCGGGCAGCATTTCATTCCATTGTACATGGGGCCAACTTGATGCCAGCTAACAGCAAGCCTCTGGTTGAATGCAGACAGTGTAACTTTGTGAAGTTGTTGGACCAATTTGGACCAACTGTGGGCAGAAAACACCATGTCTCATGGTGCCTGCAAAAACACATAGTAAAGGTATGTGTGAAAGTCTGCTTAGAATTTGCCATTTATTTCTGGAAAATAAGGTATTTTGGACCTTCAGCTGGAGCAAACAACCCTTAGAAGTCTGAAGTGCATTTTGTTCATCCCCATCTTGTAAATTCTCCTCATTCTCCTCAGCCCACAGAGGAGCTTCTTGCAATTAACTGGAACCAAAGAGTGCTGAGTTGAGGGCCCGAGTGAAACCGTGCACAGCCTGGAGGGCCATTGTTGGGGAGTAGTTTTCTTAGTCACACTTGATGTCTGGCAAATTACCAAAGGCTCAGACACTTCAGTTTGTCCAAACTCAGAGCATTCACTGGCGCTGATTAGCCAATTGCTCAAAAAAGAGCCACACACAATTCCAAGTTAGCTTTATCTAAAAACAGAGGACCTACTCCACAGCATTGCCCCTTCCCCAGAACACTCGCCCTCTCCCAGCCTTTTCCCTAAACCTGTTGGTGTGAGATGTGTGTGCAACTAAAACACCCTGTGTCATGGTGCCTGTGCTTTTAAAGGACAGCAATTTCAGAAAAATCTCTCTCAACAAGAAAGTGAAAAGAAGAAAAGAAAGATATTCTCCAAGACCCAAAGTAGGGTTTTGGAGAAAGGCAAGTAGGAGAAGCGAGTAGCCCAGGTACCCAGGCTCAAAGGGGACAGCTCAAGAGAACTCATCTTCTGCCCTTAGAATTTCTTATAAAATACCCACCAAATCCTCTCAAAAGCACAATACTTTTTAAAAATGAAAAAAGTTTCATTTTTTCTGGTTGTAAAAGTAATTCTTAATTATAAAAAAGAAAAATCAATAAGTAAGCACCCCATCCCCCAAAGTAAAATTCAATCTCCCACAGATAAACATTGTTAACATTTGGACAAATGTTTTCCTATACATTTCTTTATATCTACACAATGGTACAAAATTGGGATCATATTAAAACTAATCCTATATAGACAGATATTTTGGTTGATTCCTATTTGGTTTTAATTATTAAAAGCAACTTTGTGATAAATTTTCAAGTGCTTACGCTACACTAATATTGAAAAAAGTTTTGAAACAGTGTTGCTGACTCAAAGAGTAGTCATTAATTATTTATAGAATATACAAGTATGTTGCTGTTATTTATTGATATCTAGTTGATGGCAACCCTGTGTTTGCAGAATAAAACTGCTCCACAGAGTTTACAAAGCTGTGATATTTTAGGAACACTTCACCGGAACACATCGCCAGCCTCCTTCCGAAGCTCCACTGGTTGGGTTCAAACAGCACCCTTTCAGATCATAGTCAAGCACTTAACTGCTTGTGCCACCCAGGGACCACATAATGTATAATTATGTTGTTGTTTAGCACTGTCGAATCGGTTCCAACTCATAGATACCCTGTATAGGGTTTCTGAGGAGCAAGTGGTGAGTTTGGACCACTGACCTCCAAATTTTATATATAAAAATTGCCAGGGCTTTTTATGAATCCAAAGAACATAAATGTCCACAGGTTTTAGACGTAGACAGTCTTTTAGATAATGTACTTTTTCCCCCCATTCAAATCATGTGTACTTGACATTCCTTAAGCATAGTTCTATTAATTGATAGTTCTAGCAATAAAAAAAGTCTTACTACTTTTAAACCCTCAACAGGTTTATACTCCCAAATCTCTGAAGAAAGCTTCCTTTCAAAGGTGGGAAGTAGACAATAATAAAGCAAGACTTCAGTGATAAAGAAGGAAGGAGGAACTAGCTTGTATGGAAAGTAACTAGGCTGGATTCTGTGATCAGAACAAATATCTAGACGTGAGTAAGGAGAAAGCTGCTTTTCACATGAGCTAAGTTTGGATCTCAAGTGCTGCATTCCAAAGTTAAGGCAAGATAAAAAGTTAGACACTGGGTCACTACAGCAGATTTTTTGGTTCACTTTTTTATGTCGATGTGATTATAACTATTATTCTTGTTGACCTTTTGTGCCTTTTTTTCTTAATTAGAAAGACTTAAAAATTACAGCATCCATGAATAAATATAACTCTTAGCTCCTTATTAACTAAATGCAATCGGGGAATAAATACAGTGAGTGTTAAAAAAAAAAAAAAATGGAGAATGGAAAATTGTTTAAGTGGCCAAAGAAACTTTATCCTATTGTGTCTCAGGCCAAGCTATGCCAGCTATATGTAAATGTAAGCAGTGGCCTGTGTTCATGTGTCCACTTTGAAGTTGCCATCTGAATTTAATTCTGCCTTTGTGAGTAAATCAGGCCATTACGTTTAATCTCACTTAATAGTAAGAAACGTCCTTTGTTGTTTTCTATAGGCAACATATTCTGCCCCTAACATATACAGCCTGGTATTCACAGTTTACCATTAATCCTCGATGGCTGATAATTGCTTCATCTCCAAGTCCTCTGTCCAATTCACAAGGGGCTGATTGCAACTATTCTTCCCCTATACATTAATGCACTGTTTGCGTCTTGCTTCTTTGGCGGAGTGAGCCCTATCAGGCTGTCCACATTTTCTGGGCATGTGGGCGTATTGTAAGATGTTAAATTAAATTCTGCGTTGACCCCCCTAAACACCAGAATCCATTAGCCTTGCAACTTAGCTGATTGACAAGTGAGACTACTTTCCACTCAAAATCCTGCAATAAATACCAACAACAGGCTAGATATTTTGTTTCTAGGCAAAGTCTGGGGTCTTCTTCCTGCTGTCTTTTAATTTACATTTTTCATGTTCACAGCAGGATCAATTGCATTATTGCCATGACTTTGCTTCCTTGATCTTCCATTCAGTTTGGCAGTCTTACTGCTTCTCTAGGAAAAAAAAAAAAAAAAAAAGACTCATTAAACCCAGAGAAGCAACATTCATTGCTTTAATGTGTGAAATTATTTTCTCCTTGATTCTTTTTGTTTTTTTTAAAAAAAGTATTTTCAACGGTGAGTCTAGTCTCCACTTGCTACCTCTCTGAGTCACTCACACGCAGATCTGAAAAGGCAAAAGACCAGTTGCATGAACTGCCTTGGTCTTTTTCCTGTTGCACCTAAGGTAACAGAGACGCTAATTTTAATGTGAAGCCTTACAAAGAAATGGGCTTTCCTTTCTGACACCCAGTCATTAGATGGGCAAGAGTTGCCAAGCGTTTCTCATTGAGCTAATTCAGAAATACTGTCATTATCAATTTGACTTTGTGGTATTATTGGCAGTTTGTATCTAATTCATACTAACCACATTTAGTATCGAGAGTTTGGACAGTCGCCACAGCACATACATAACTATCTTATTCCTCCAATAGCTTTGCCTAGCTTTCTGTGATTTCAGCCTCCCTGCCGTTATCAGGACTCTTGGATACTCACATACCTACTTTTTATTGTGTGGTTGTTGTTTTTTTCTTATTACAAAAGCAATCTTGTCCAAGCAATTCTATTTTACATATCTAGATCATCATATATTTTAATATCATGTTTCATCTATTTTAATATATTATATATGTATTTGTTGTTGTTGTTAGGTGCCATTGAATTAGTTCCAACTTATATCCACAACAGAATGAAACACTGTCTGGTACCGTGCTAGCCTCACAAGAATTGCTGTGTTTGAGCTCATTGTTACATTATATATAATTATATTATACATTTAATTTTAAGTGGTGTGGTGCTACAGGATAATGCATTGGACTGCAAGGTCGGTTTGGATTGCAAGGTAAGTGTTTCAAACCCACCAGCCACTCCTCTGAAACCCTATACAGGGTCACTGTGAGTCAGAACTGATTCTACAACACTTAACAACAACATAAAAGAATATAATTAGATATTATAATGATCTTTTATATATAATTACATTATACATTTATATATGAT
>NW_006408567.1:10213568-10218793 GCF_000296735.1 Chrysochloris asiatica | reverse complement strand
ACATTCATCCTATAGCACTTTGTTTCATTGCAATGATCACCATCCCCTGCTTGTATCATCAAACAACCAAAGGGTACACCCCCCATGTCTGGCCCCGGCTGCCAGCCCACAGCCCCTCTCCCTCCCTGAGGCCAGAGTCCCCAGCCACTCTATCTGTCTACATCATCATCTCTGCCTCCATTCCTAGTGTCACTGCCTTCCCAGACAAGGTCTCCCACTTCACTTTTCTCCCTTGATGGTTACAGGGATCTCTGTTCCTGGACTACAAAATCAGCCACTCCCCTCCTTTTGATATTATTTACATTTACCTTTCCAACACTCACTGTCAGACCTGATAGCAATCATTCCCTATTGAACCACAGGAGTCCTTTCCCCCTCACCTTTTATCCATTATCTTTTAAATCCATTTGTCCACAACTTTGTTGTGTGTGTGTGTGTGTGTGTGTGTGTGTGTGATATATCTATATTTGTGTCTCTGTGTGCATATATATTGTTGTTTGTGAGTCACTGAGTTGATTTCAACTCATAGTGACCGTGTAGGACAGCACACAGTTTAGTTATTTTTATTTAATGGGAGCAGGTATACAACACACACATAAACACACAACACACTTTTGTAAAAATGCAGTTAGGAGCATAGTTTCTTAACCTCCTCCCTCCACCAAAGATATTTTCTGCTGTCACTAAATATTCTTCTAAAATGCCATTTTAATGTTGTCACTTTTTAAAAGGAAACTAAGTTTTAAAGTATGATAATCAGATAAGCTAGGGTCTAGATAAAATTTTGCAAGTGTCTAATCAGAAAGCTACTTTCAGAAACACTGCAACTTAAGGGCATTCTCCATTGATGAGCCTTAATTGGGAGCCTCTTTCAATCCGGAATCTTCCTTGGTATCCATTACCGTGTCTACTAACTACCTTGGTCCAGACATTACAAGGAAGAGTCTGTGACCAAAAGGAATTACAGAAGTCATTGTTTCTGACCCTTCTTTTTTTAATTAAAAAAAGAATGCATTTTTTTTTGCTGTAGAGAGTTTTGAAAATAGAAATAAAGAGAAACAAACAAAAAGTGTTAACATGTAGATGGATGTTGGAATCACACTGTTTTATAATCAACTTGCATCCTGATCATTTCCCCTAACATTTAATATTCTTATAAAATTCCCTACAGTGACGACATAGAATTCTTATATTATAATCATTTCCCCTACCTCATGTGCTTGGACACATGTGTTGGGTTTTTTTAATTATAAAGTTTTTTTTTTTTTTCTTATTATAAAGGATGCTGCCGTGTAACCAAATAATATGCCTGATTGTTTTCTTGGGGGAAAAAATCCTTAAATGTGAAGTCAAAGCATTAGATAAAGGTCATCCAATTTGTGTTGATTTTGAGTGGTGTTGTCCAGAAACTACTGAAGAAAATATTGACTCTTACTGCATTTGTTGGGATCTTTTATAGAAGTGTGATTCTCAGAAGAAAAGCTCAAATTCTCATAATGGTTCTGGAAAACTGAAGAGAAGTTTCTATTTAGTCAACCATGTAGCTTAGCTACCCAGCGGCTCCCACACAAGGAGAAACGTGTATACATGTGTGGGGTGCAAAACACAAACACGAACACCCAAGGTGCCTCCCAGAACCTGGCAGAGAGGTGACTAAAATAAGAACAAGGATTCTAAAAAAGGCAAAACTCTGGTGACAGCAGTTGCCAGGGGGTGGAGGAGAGAGAAATGAGTAGGTGAAACACATTTTAAAAGCAGCTAAGCCTTTCTGCTTGATACTATAACAAAAGCTGTATGACAGTTTGCATTTAGTGAGCCAGAATATAAATTGTGGACTTTAGTTAATAGTAAAGTATCAATATGGTTTATCCATTGTAACAAATGTACCACACAGGTGCAAGATGCTAAGAATAGGTATAATGGTGTGTGCAGGGGAGGAGGGTACATGAGAATTCTGTGCTTTCTGAGCAATTTTTCATACATCTACTACTGCTCTGAAAAATAAATAGTATTGATGATAAGATAATAAAATAAAAACAAGGAGGAAAAATAGAACAATCACAAAAACGATGTCATCTGCTGTTGCTGTTGCTTCTAAGTGCCATTGAGTCATTTCCCAACTCATAGCAACTGTGTATAGAGCTTTCAAGGAAGGGCTGGTGAGTTTGAAGCGCTGACCTTGCGTTTCAAAGTGACCTTGCAGTCCAGTGCTTTATCCCACAGCGTCACATCAGGACTCCCCAAGTAGGTCAAAATCATGTTGTGGATGTGAGTTACCAAACATCTTCAAAAGACACAAACAAGGTAACAGTAGTTAGGAGTGACGCCAAGTTATTGACTTAACGACTGCTGTGTTGCTATGCTTGCAATTCAAGCACGACGCCTGTGTGAACTTGTTAGAATTTAGTTCTTCTGAAGAATCTATAAGTGATTTTCATTTTGTTGCAGTTGTTAAGTGTTGTAGAGTTGGTTCCAACCCACAGTGACCCTGTATAGGGTTTTCTAGGAGTGGCTGGTGAGTTTGAACGGCCAATATTACAGTTCAAATTAACCTTATGTTCCAGTGCTTATCCTACAGTGCCACACCAGGACTCATTTATATATTTTAAGGAGCTCTGATAGCATAGTGGTTCCAAGTGAGGCTACTAACCTCAGGGTCAGTAGCTCGATACTACCAGCCATTCCATTGGAGAAAGATCAGGCTTTCTGCTCCTGTAAAGATGTTCAACCTCTGAAACCCTATTCAGGGTTGCTATGAGTCAGAACAGACACCACCACTACCATATATATGTACTGGTGGTGGTTATATGTATGTATGTATATCTATCTATCTATCTATCTATCTATCTATCTATGAGTCCTGGTGTGGCACTGCGTGTTAATGCACTGGACTACAAGGTCATTTTGAACCACAAGGTCATCAGTTCAAGTTCACCAGTCGCTCCTCAGAACCCTACACAGGATCACTATGAGTTGGAACTGACTCGACGGCACTTAACAACAACAACAGCAACAAAGCATTTTAGTCAAGAAATCAAACAACATAACTGCATGAAGCAAATCTGTTACACAAGACCTCTTTAAAGTGTTCAAGAGCAAAGATATCAGTTTTGAGATATTGTGCACCTGATCCAACCCATGGAATTTTCAATAGTCTCATATGCATGTGAAAGTTGGGCAGTGAATAAAGGAGACTGTAGAAGAATTGGTGCATTTGAGTTACGGTGTTGAAGAAGAATATTAAAGGTACCATGGACTTCCAGAAGAACAGACAAATCTGTGTTGGACTAAGTACAACCAGAGTGCTCTTCAGAAGCCAAGATGGCCAGACTTCATCTCTCATACTTCAGGCATGTTATCAGAAGGAACTAGTCCTTGGAGAAAGATGTCATGCTTGGTAAAGTGGAGGGACAGTGAAAAAGAGGGAAACCACCCAACAAGATGGACTGGCACAAGATGTATTCATGTATTTATACATCAGTCAAGATGTATTGATCATTACTAGTGATTGGAATGCAAAGATTTTGAGCAAAGAGGAAGGACCAGTAGTTGGAAAATATGGCTTTGGCAATAGAAATGATTCTGGATATCGCATGATAGAATTCTGCAAAATCAATGACTTGTTAATTTCAAATACCTTCTTTAGACAGCGTAAGAGATGATCTATATACAAGGACCTTGCCAGATGGAATATATAGAAATCAAATTGACTACATCTGTAAAAAGAGACAATGGAAAAGCTTCATATCATCAGTAAAAACAAGGCCAAGGCAGATTTTGGACAGACCATCAATTACTCATATGCAAATTCAAACGGAAGCAGAAGAAAATGAAAACAAGTCCACAAAAGACAAAATTTGACTTTGAATACATCACACCTGAATTTAGAGATCATCTGAAGAACATTAAACACTAGAGACTGAAGACCAGAAGAGTTGTGGGATGACATCCAGAATGTCGTGCAAGAAGAAAGCAAAAAGTCATTAAGAAGACAAGAAAGGAAAAAAAGGTCAAAATGGATGTCAGAAGAAACACTGAAACTTGCTCTTCAGCGTAGAGATGCTAAAGAAAATGGGGAAAAAATGAGAAGGTACAAGAGCTGAAAAGAAAATTTCAAAGGTCAGCTCAAGAAGATAAAGTCAAATATTAAAACAAAATGTGCAAAGATCTGGAGTCAGGAAACGAAAAAGGAAGAACACGCTCAGCATTTCTCAAGCTGGAGGAACTGAAGAAAAAAATTCAAGCCTCGACTTTCGTTATTGAAAGATTCTCTGAGCAAATTATTGAATGATGCAGAAAGCATCAAAAGAAGATGGAAGGAATACACAGAGTCACTGTACCAAAAGGAAATGATTGACGTTCAACCATTTCAAGAGGCAGCATATGATCAAGAGCCAATGATACTGAAGGAGGAAGTCCAAGGTGCATTGAAGGAATTGGCAAAGAACAAGGCACCAGGAATTAATGGAATAAAAACTGAAATCTTTCAAGAAAGTGAGGTAGCACTGAAGGCACTCACTCATCTCTGCCAAGAAATTTGGAAGACAACTATCTGGCTGACTGATTGGAAGAGATCTATGTTTGCCCATTCCAAAGAGAGGTGACCCAATGGAATGTGGAAATCATCAGACGATATCTTTGATAGTCTATGAGAATAAAGTTTTACTAACATTAATACAGAAACGGCTGAAAGCATGCATTGACAGAGAACTTCCAGATGTTCAAGCCAAATTCAGAAGAGGTCATGAAACAAGGGATATCATTGCTGATGTCCAATGGATCTTGGCTAAAAGCAAAGAATACCAGAAAGATGCTTATCTGTGCAAATAATCCGAGAAGTTGGGTTATATGAAGAAAAACATACCATCAGGATTGGAGGAAGACTCATTAACAACCTGTGATATGCAGATGATACAACCTTGCTTGCTGAAAGTGAGAAGGACTTAAAATACTTACTGATGAAGACAAAGACCACAGCTTTGGTATTGATTGCATCTCAATGTAAAGAAAACAAAATTCCTCACCACTGGACCAATAAACCACATTCTTATCAAAGGAGAAAAGATTGAAGTTGTCAAAGACTTCATTCTTCATTCATTCTTGGATCAACTATCAACACTCATGGAAGCAGCAGTCAAGAAATCAAACGACGTATTGTGTTAGGCAAATCTGCTGCACAAGACCTTTTTAAAGCATTGAAGAGCAAAGATGTCAGCTTGAGGACT
>NW_006408567.1:10211505-10213228 GCF_000296735.1 Chrysochloris asiatica | reverse complement strand
ATTTCTCAGACTCCACCCCAGATTGAACCTCACTGAGAGTAAAGGCAAGAATTATACCACTGAGAATTATACACTGTCTCATTTTAGAGGTATACTTAAAACAGCAACAACAGCTGCAGAGGTGTGTGTCACTGATGCTGCATTCCTCAGGAGGGGCTGCCATATAGTCTCCAAAGTAAATAAGAGAACCATCTGGGAATTGTTCCCTTCCACTCTCCCAAACGGCACTGTGGGCTAGAGCACTGGACCACAGGTCAGTTTGAGTCACAAGATTGGCAGTTCAAACTTACCAGTGACTCCTTGGAAGCCCTATACAAAGTTGCTATAATTGGAACTGACTCTACAACACTTAACAACAGTGTCCCAAATGCCTATGGTTCAAAGGGGAAAAAGACAAGATTTACTGCATGGGCTTGTCTACACTAAGAATGATGGACAATAATGGTTCCAGGTACTCAGTTGACCCTCAAACCCACCAGTTGCTCCTTGGAAACCCTATACAGTGTTGCTATGGGTTGGAATAGACTTGACAGCACTTAACAACAGCAATCGTCGTGAAAGGTAAACACTCTTATCATGCCCACTTTACAGGTGAGTACGTTGGTATTATCAGATGATTTTGAGTCGGTTTCAACTCATAGTGATCCCGTGTGAGAGAATATGATTTTCTAGGCTCAGGAGTCCTGGTGTGGCATTGGAGGATAAGCACTGGACAGCTAATCACAAGGTCAGTGGTTCAAACCCACCAGTCACTCCCTGGAAACTGTACTCAAGGTCGCTATGAGTTGGAACTGACTTAATGGCACTTAACAATAACGGTGCCAATCTTTACAATAGGATCACCAGGTCCTTCTCCCGGGTTGCTGCTAAGTGAGTTCAAATCTCCAGCTTCTCCACTGGCAAGCTACTGCTTAACTGCTGTGCCACCAGGGATCCTTATAGATAAGGATATCAAGACTTAGAGCTGAAGTATAAATTTTTGCAAGGTAGCAGAACTCAGAAACTGGGAGCAGGGATTTAAACACAGGATTCTGGTACCAACGCAGGCTCCTGAGCAGAGCACCAGGATTCTCTATTATGCCCTGTCCCTTTGTCCTGGAATCAGAGAGTAGGGATGGTGTCTATTGGGGTTTGAATTCCCCCAGTGCCAGGCTATTACTCCTGTGAGCTAACGTCACTTCTGGAAATGTTCTCTCTCCCCTCTCCCATCTGGTCCAAGGAGGCAGTGGGAGACTATGGCCTCAGGGTTGACTTGAGAATGATCCTTTCAAACCAGGAGGTGGAACAGGAGTCTTGCCTCTAATGCTTTGCCGAGCCATGTAGGACTCTCAGGAGAAATTAGTAACATTTGTCTGCCTTTATTTAAAATCATTGCTATTTTATTCATTGTAGATTTCTGTATTAATTTTGATAGTTTAAAACATTACATTGAAATATTATTCATTATGATGTGCTTTGCTTTGGTTTTTCACCACTAGTTTATCAGTTTGTCATACTGTGGTGGCTTGTGAATTGCTGTGATTCTGGAAGATATGCCACAGATAATTTAAATACCAACAGGGTCACCCATGGTGTACAGGTTTCAGATGAGCTTACAGACAAAGACAGACCAGGAAGAAAGAGAGATTAACTACTTCTGAATTTAGTCACTGAAAACCTTATGAATAGCACACAAACACTGTCAGATATAGTGCCAGAAAATGAGCCCCTCAGGTTGCAAGGC
>NW_006408567.1:10200185-10210474 GCF_000296735.1 Chrysochloris asiatica | reverse complement strand
AGACCAAAATGGATGTCAGAAGAGACACTGAGACTTGCTCTCCAGAGTAGAGATGCTAAAGCAAATGGAAGCAATGAGAAAGTACAAGAGCTGAACAGAATATTTCAAAGGTCAGCTCGAGAAGACAAAGTCAAATATTACAATGAAACATGTAAAGATCTGGACTCAGAAAACCAAAAGGGAAGAACGCACTCAGCATTTCTCAAGCTGGGGGAACTGAATTAAAAATTCAACACTTGACTTTTGTTATTGAAAGATTCTCTGGGCAAATTATTGAATGATGCAGAAAGCATCAAAAGAAGATGGAAAACAGGGTAGGGAATAGACATAAGATAGTTTGGGTGCTTGCGGGGGTGCAATACTCTAGAAGGGGGAGGGGAATGGAAGAACAAGGTAGATGGGAGAACAGTTAGGCCGATTTGCATGGGCTAAGTGGGGCAGAGGTAAATAATGATGCATTTGCAAACTTGGAAAAACAGGACTCTGGGATACAGGGATTAAGGCATGGTTTGAATGGGTAAAAGAGGGGAAATACTGTTAAGATGCTTGTCTGTTTTTTGAATCTTGTTTTCCCTTACCTACTATTGTAAAATAGACTCTTGAGGGGGAGAAAAAGGAATAGCCAGAAACATCACCATAGAAAGCTTGTAAATCCGTCTTGTGCTGTGGAGTTGGTTCCAAATCATAGTGACCCTGTACAGGGTTTTCTTTACAGGAGCAGAAAGCCTCATCTTTCTCCCATGGAACAGCTGGTAGTTTCGAACTTCTGACCTTGAGGTTTGCAGCCCGATTCATTACCACTACACTACCAGAGTATAACTGATTGGAATACCTAAAATGGTTTTTTTTTCCCAGTGAAGGAGGTTTCCTGCAGGGCCTTTGCATTGCATAAGACCATAGGTAGAATCCTGATCCTCATCCAGAACATTTTGAGGTGGGACATTTCCACTGAAAGGACAAGCAGAGCAGCCTGGAACGGCTAGAAGAAACAGAAGATACTTCTTGAAAGAAAGACTGGCAGGAAAAATAAAAAATATTAATGGCAATCTGAATGACTACTACAAGAACAAGCAAGTTGTTTGCCTAGGAGCCATCAAGGCAAGTGGTCAGGTCCTCTCAGGGAAAAGCCCCTTCCAAGACAAAGATTCAAAGGGAATACATGAGCAGGCATGTGGTCTTGCAACTGAGCATGTTGGTCACCGATAAGGAGAAGTATGGGGGAAAACAGCAATGAAGTTGTGAGCTAAGTCTGACCACGTTCAATAGACTCCTGTCAACCTGAGTTGAGACCTGGTTGGCCAGCAGTATGGCAAGACCTGGGGACTCCTGGGCCCAGGGATAGGGACATGGCCAGAGAGGACTAGAGCGGAGAGTGAAGGGTCCAGCTGATATGAAGCAAGGGGAGATGCACAAGAACACCCATAATTGCAGATAGTACCCGTTTGATCTGGCTTCAATGGCTGAATGACTAGAACTTGACTAGAGGAAAAAAAGAGTAATCTGCTACAATTTGATGAATTTGATCTATGTTTGTGGATGTAGTAGCTCAAAAGAGGGAATGAATCTTTACAGTGAGGATCCTTCTCACCTCCTTGGTACACAGGGTGGACAGGGATGGGCAACTTTGACACTGGCTACCCAAAGTGCAGGGGCTACAAAGGCACGAAATGACTGGCTTACACGCTTTCAAGAGGGATCCTAATTTCAGAGGGTACCGGAGAAGGTAGAATTTTCACTGAGTGGTTTCCAACCTGTCTGGACGGGGATGGTAAAAGGAGATGGGGTCAAGACTCTTATAGTTCAATAGTGAATAATTGCTATCAGGACTGATTGTGAGTTGTAAATGTAAAGGTAGATGTTTTGTAACAAAAGGTAGATGTTTTGTAACAAAAGAAGGGGAGTGGTTGATCTTGCAGTCCAGGAGCAGAGGACCCTGGGACCATCAAGGGAGAAGAGCAGACTGCGGGACCCTTTCCAGAGAAGCAGCGACACCAAAGATGGAGGTAGAGATGATGATGTGGAGAGATGAGTGGCTGGGGACTTTGGACTCAGAGAGGGAGAAGGAACTATGTGCTGATAGCTGGGGGCAGGCTTCTGGCATGTACCCTTTGGCTGTTTGATGATGCACACAGGGAATTGTAATCATTGCAATGAAATGAAATAAGATAGGATAAATGTAAAGCTAATGTTCTCCCATGTAAGCTATCACATAATTCACAATAAAAACTTTAAAAAAAAGAGGAAGATGGAAGGAATGTACAGAGTCACTGTACCAAAAGAAAATGGTTGATGTTCAACCATTTCAAGAGGTAGCATATGATCAAGAGCCAATGATACTGAAGGAGGAAGTCCAAGGTGCATTGAAGGAATTGGCAAAGAACAAGGCACCAGGAATTGATGGAATAAAAATTGAAATCGTTCAAGAAAGTGAGGTGGAAAAGGAGGCACTCAGTCATCTATGCCAAGAAATTTGGAAGACAACTATCTGGCCAACTGATTGGAAGAGATTGTATTTGTGCCCATTTCAAAGAGAGGTGACCCAATGGAATGTGGAAATCATTGGACAATATCTTTGATAGCCGATGAGAATAAAGTTTTACTAACATTAGTACAGAAACGGCTGAAAGCATACATTGACAGAGAGCTTCCAGAGGGTCAAGCCAAATTACAGAAGAGGTCATGAAACGAGGGATATCATTGCTGATGTCCAATGGATCTTGGCTAAAAGCAAAGAATACCAGAAAGATGTTTACCTGTGCTTTATTGACTACGCAAAAGCTTTCGATTGTGTGGATCATGACAAGCTATGTACAACATTGTGAAGTATGAATATTCTGGAACACTTAATTGTGCTCATGAGGAGTCTGTCCATGGACCAAGAAGCAGCTGTTCAAACAGAACATGGGAACATTGAATAATTTTAAATTTAAAAAGGTGTGTGACAGGGTTGTATTCTTTCACCATACTTATTCAACCTCTATGCTGAGCAAATAATCTGAGAAGCTGGGTTGTGTGAAGAAAAATGTGCCATCAGGATTGGAGGAAGACTCATTAACAACCTGTGATATGCAGATGATACAACCTTGTTTGCTGAAAGTGAAGAGGAGTTAAAATACTTACTGATGAAGATCAAAGAGCACAGCCTTCGGTATGGACTGCATGTCAATGTAAAGAAAACAATAATCCTCACCACTGGACCATTAAACAACATTCTTATCAATGGAGTGTTACTGGAGTCGCTCTGAAGGACTTACCAATGCCATTTGGGTTGTAACAAAGGAAGGCCTTTATTGTGCTAGCAGGTGGCTCAGTGGATTCATATCCAGAGGCTGAGCCCCGTCTTCCCCATGTGAGGATATTTTATAGGGAATAGGGGTTTATACATGAGTTCATTTGAATTTGGCTAGCAGGGGCCAACAGCTTCACGGGGTTACCTGGGATTGGTTCATTCAAACATACAGTGGGGAACTCTGTATGAACATGTAAGACAGAAGCAGAAGCAGGTGAACATTAGCTCAGGGCTCTGTTCCCTCCAGAGGTGGGTCAGGAACATGAGATTAGCCTGGGTAATCACATGAGGCTGAGGTGGTCTGTTGCTTATTTCCTGGAACGTAAATCTTGCTCCAGGAATGAGCTATGAGCCTAGGGGACATGGGGGGCCAGCGCCTATTTCTGCAGGCCTGTCTGCCTCAGGAGAAAAGATTGAAGTTGTCAAGGACTTCATTCTTCTTTGATCAACTATCAACACTCACAGAAGCAGCATTCAAGAGATCAAACAACGTATTACATTAGGCAAATCTGCTGCACAAGACCTTTTTAAAGTGTTGAAGAGCAAAGATGTCATCTTAAGGACTAAGGTGCACCTGACCCAAGCCATGGTATTTTCAATAACCTCATGTGCATGCGAAAGCTGGACAGTGAATAAGGAAGACCGTAGAAGAATTGATGCCTTTGAGTTATGGTGTTGGAGGAGAATATTGAAAGTACCATGGGCTGCAAAAAGAGCAAACAGATCTGTGTTAGACGAAGTGCAGCCAAAGTGCTCTTTGAAGCCCACTTCGTCTCTCGTACTTCGGACATATCATTGGAGAGGGATATCATGTTTGGTAAGGTGGCAGGTCAGAGAAAAAGAAGGAGACCCCCAGCGAGATGGATTGGCAAAATGGCAGCATCAATGGGCTCAAGTGTGGCAACAATTGTGAGGTTGGCCCAGGACCGGGCAGTGTTTGATTCTGTTGTGCATAAGGTCACTATGAGTCAGTACCTACTTGATGGCACCTAACAGCAACAATGATGTTTTTGGTGGTTTTGGACATTGTTTGCCCCAAAGCAAATTTCACATTGCCTTATCCTGGTCCTTCTTTCCTCTCAACTCCTTACTTCCTCCTAAGACCCAGGTAGCAAAAAATAGACCTAATTGATTTGACTTTACTTTGGGAGATGAGTTTAATTAATGTGAATCTTTTTGTGACTATACCCTATTATTTAATTAATGAGTTTGAACTAAAGCATAATTGTAATTTAAAATCTAAGCATTAATAAGGGCTTGGTGAATATCCTTAGCTGGTAGTCTTTTTTCCTCCCTCCCTTCCTTACTCCTTTTTTTTTTTTTTTTTTTGCATTAACTAGCATTTCTAAAGAAGAAAATTCCTGTATAAAGGCTGAAACTTGCTTTGAACCATGTTATGAATTAAATTCTATTCCAACCCCCGAATAAAAAACATATACAAAAACCAAAAATGTCCTCATATAGTATCTATAAACATGACCTTGCTTGGAAATAGGGTCTTTAAGAATGTTATCAATTAAGTGAACATGAAACCATGCTGAAGCACAGTGGGTCTTAATCCAATATAAGTAATGTCCTTACAAAAGTGAGAAGAGACTCCTCCCACAGAGACACAGGGAGCAGAACTATTGAGGACTAAGTTATGCTGCAGATGCAAGGCAAGGAATGCCAAGAACTATTCTTATAGAGGGGGTGGGGGCAGGGGGCAGAGGATGTTTCACCCTGCCAAGGCAACCACAGTTCCAATCATCACATTGTTGTTGCTAAGTGCTATAGGATCGGTTCCAACTCACAGCCATCCTGTGTAAGGTTTCGAAGTACTAACTGATTGGTTTGAACTGCAGACCTTGTAGTTCCAAGTCCATTGCTGATCTTACAGTGCCATACCAGGAGTCCAGCCATCACATTTGTTGTTGTTAAGTGCCATCAAGTCAGTTCTGACTCACAGTGACCCTGTATAGGGTATCCGAGGAGTGGTTGGCAAGCTTGAACCACCCACCTTGTGGTTCAAACTGACCTTGCAGTCCAGTGCATTAACGTGTAGCACCACACCAGAACTTCTGACCAAATATAGCAGGTTAATTTTTATGTTGATAATTTTGTATGGCTTGCAAACGATCTTAAAATTTTGACAGGAAAAAAGATTCACCATACCTGTTCTAGAACTTCCAGAGAGCATGGCCTTGCCAACACCATAAATTTGGAGAATTGTGAGATATTCAACTTTTGGTTTTATACGTTTGTGGTACTTTGTGATGGCATCTCTAGGAAACTACCATGTTTTTCACAGAAAACATGCCCATATAAATCATGAGTGCAAGGAGGTTGTGAGATTTTCAAAAAGCTATATAACCTGCATGTTATTTGCATAAAAATATGGTAATGCAAGTACCGCCTTCCAAGTTTAAAACTAGTTGCCATTGGGTCAATTCTAATTCATGGTGATCTCATATGTGTCTGAATTGCACTCCATATGGTCTTCAATGGTTGATTTTTAGGAAGTAGATTGACAGGCCTTTCTTCCAAGGCATGTCTGAGTGGACTTGAACCTCCAATATTTTGGTTGTTGTTGTTGTTGTGAGGTGTCATCAAGTCGGTACTGACCCAAAGCGACCTTATGCACAGCAGAACAAATCCTGTTATTAAGTGCTATGGAGTTGGTTGGCCCAATCCTGGCCCAACCTCACCGCTGTTGCCACGCTTGAGTCCACTGATGCTGCCACTTGGCCAAATCCATCTTGTTGGGGGTCTTCTTCTTTTTCTCTGATCCTCCACCTTACCAAACATAATATCCTTCTTCAGTGACTGGCCCCTCCTGACAATATGTCCAAAGTATGAGTGACGAAGTTTGGTCATCTTGGCCTCCAAGGAGCACTCTGACTGCTGTTCTTCCAAAATGGATGGCAGCACATAATATTTTGGATAGTAGTTGAGTATATTAACTAATCAATTAAACTCATGCCCTAAATTTAGACAACTTTGGTAATAAAGATTTTGTGTCAACTTGAATAGATCAGAATTCTCTGTGGTTTATCAGTTGTTGTTGTTGTTAGGTGCCATTGAGTTGGTACTAGCAGCCCTATGCACAACAGAATGAAACACTGCCTGGTCCTGGGCCAACCTCACAATTGTTGACTCGCTTGAGCCCACTGATGCTGCCACTTTGAAAATCCATCTCTCTGGGGGTGTTCCTCTTTTTCTCTGACCCTCCACCTTACCAAACATGATATCCTTCCTCAGCGAATGGTCCCTCCTGACAATATGTCTGAAGTATGAGAGACGAAGTCTGGCCATCCTGGCCTCCAAGGAGCACTCTGGCTGCACTTCTTCCAACACAGTTCTGTTGGCTCTTTTGGCAGCCCATGGCACTTTCAATATTCTTCTGCAACACCAGAACTCAAAAGCATCAATTCTTCTATAGTCTTCCTTATTCACTGTCCAGCTTTCACATGCATATGAGGTTATTGAAAATACCATGGCTTGGGTCAGGCTCACCTTAGCCCTCAAGCTGACATCTTTGCTCTTCAACACTTTAAAAAGGTCTTAGTCAGCAGATTTGCCTAAGGCAATACATCATTTGATCTGTTGAGTGCTGCTTCCATGAGTGTTGATAGTTGATCCAAGAAGAATGAAGTCCTTGACAACTTCAATCTTTTCTCCATTGATAAGAATGTTGTTTCTTGGTCCAGTGGTGAGGAATTTTGTTTTCTTTACATTGAGATGCAATCCATACCAAAGGCTGTGCTCTTTGATCTTGATCAGTAAATATTTTAAGTCCTCTTCACTTTCAGCAAGCAAGGTTGTATCATCTGCATATCGCAGGTTGTTAAGTTGTAGTAATTCCCCATGATGATATTTAATAGGATACAATCACTTTGATTATGAGATTGGCCATAAACAGGCAATCAACTGAAAGAAAGTTTCCTCTGGGTGTGTGGCCTGCAATCTCTTTAACCATACAAAGTTAAAAGGAGACAGAAGTGAGCAGAGAAAGGGAACCCTATTACCACTAAGAAGAGCTTCATTTGGACCGTGGTCTCTGAACTGTGAAGCTCCTAGATCCAGGGGAAAATTGATGCCAAGACACATGGAAATATCCAAGGAAGGTTGGGTCTACAAATGCTGAAAGGAGACAAGGACTTTCTCCACACCAACAAAGAGAGAACACCTTCCCCTACAGTGGGCACTCTATCCTCTAGTGGGACTTCTATCCTGCTTAACTGTGAGAGAGTAAATTTCTGTTTGTGGTATTTCTATTATAGCAGCATATTAGATAACGTAGACCATGACTGAAGGCACACTTTGGGTAAGTACTTCTTATATTGGCACGTATAGGTAGAAGCTCTTACTCACAGCAGTACCAGGACTTCTTAGACAAAGGAGTCATTGTTTTGAAGAGTCACACAATGCCCTCCCGCCTTGATGGCAGAGAAGCCCAGCATCTTGCCTGGAGGCGCTCTGGGCCTGACTGAGCCTCATTCAGCCTCCATGTGCAGAGATGAGTCAGAGAGTGACTTCATGTTCCCAGCCTGGTGTTTACGCTGCTCACCACAGCCCGCTTGCTACTGCTTGGAGCTGTCCTAAGCTGATGCTTTGCTGCTGCAGAATGACATCTAGTCAGTTTGTCACCTCTGCAGCCAAAACAGCTGAAATACTGTGACTTCTGAGGAGCCTATTGTGTGCTAGTCAGTTGGCGAAGAGAAGAAATTGTGGTGCCCTCCCCCAGACACCTTGGAGAAGCCTTCTGGCTTCCACGTGGGTTTGGCACAACAGCATGGGTCCTGGCATGGCAGAGAGCCAAGCTTAGAGGATGTAGCTATGGAGTAGGACCCCTAGTCATGGTGACCCTCTGAAAAACAGAACAAAATGCTGCCTGGCCTAGTGCCATCCTCATGATCAGTTGGGGAGCCAACCATTGTGATCCACAGAGTACTCACTGACTAATTTTTGAAAGTAGATCACCGTCTACTCAGTTATAATAACAAACCTGTTCAGTATCATAGCAACACTCAAGTCTCCACTGACAGATGGTTGGTAATAGCACATGTGGTGTACTGGTTGAGAATTCTACCTCTGAACCATCGCTTCCCACTCAATTTAGCATAGAACTCCCTAAGAAAGCCCCTCAGAATACACCTGTGGTTTTTCTTAAAGCTAAGGAAAGCCTTATGTTAATGTTAAAAGGGGCTGGAAGCAGTGTTGATCATTTGAAATAGATTTTTTACTTGGCACCATTTGATGCTGTCGTGGATTCTATGAATTGTAAGAGAAAACAGGTATGATTGAACTTTTGCTTTCTGAAATAATTCTTGTCTGTACATATCATAATCTAAATCGTGCATTGCTAGCCAATGGGATGACAGGACCGATAATAGCAACAACAAAATGTAACCACAATGACAGTAACTAGTGCTTATAGTTACCACCTGTCTGCCCTCCAGTGGTGGCTTCCATGTTCCTGTGATGCTGGACACTATACCACTGGAATTTCAAATACAAGAAGGCTGACCTGTAATGGACAAGTGTCAGTGGAGCTTCCAGACTAAGCTAAGGAAAGCCTTATGAATCACAACAGATTATACTCTTACATAGTGCTGGCAGATGAGCCCCCAGGTTGGAAAGCACTTCACAGTGGCCACAACTAGGGATTCGCACAGACCAATGATCTTGAAGATGGCACAGTGCTGGCAACGTTTCATTCTGTTATACACAAGCCTGCCATGCATTGGAGACAACTCAATTGCAAGTAACAACACAATGGTTATGGAGGATTATGGGTGCTAATAACTGTCTCCTTTGATTTCCAATGAATCATAATAATCATCACCCTAATCTTAGAGGTAAGGAGACTGACACAGTAAGCGTTTAAGCACCAGTCCAAGGCCACACGGCACAACCAACTAGGGCAGTGGGCTGATAGGACTTTTGAGAGAAGACAAGAATCGGAGGAGGGAGGATGAAAAAGGCGATTGATATTTGATTGTGCTTGAACACAACTCAGCTTTCCAGGAGTGGAGGATAGGAGGGGGAAATGTAGGACCTCCATGCTCCAGCCTTAGCCCAACTTTATTTATTGTTGCTCCACGAGTGGTAGGTACAGTAAGAAAGTTGATTTTATCTCCTAACTATGATTGTACTCCGCTGTGAATAACCAGGATTGAAGTGGTTGCTTTCTAGGTCATTTCACCTTTACTTTTTGACCAGTAAAACCATGAGAAGTAAGCAAAACAAAACAAGACAACGATAACAAAAATAGCTAAGCTCCCTGTGATTGGACATTTAGGTAGATACATGTTTTCAAATCATCGTCAGAAGTCTTCTGTACTGATTTCGCATCTGCTCAAGTCTTGTTTTTTATAACCAGTTGCCATAGACAATCCCATGTGTGTCAGAGTAGAACTATGCTCCATAGGGTTTTCAGTGGCTGAGTGTTTGGAAGCAGATTGCCAGGCTTTTCTTTGCAAGCATCTCTGGTTGGACTCAAACCCCGAACCCTTCGGCTAGGAGCCAAGTGTGTTAACTGTTTGCACCACCTAGGGATTAGATGCTAACTCTGTTGGTTAAACTCTAGTTTGGACAATACCTACTGATCACTACCTGGAAAGTGAACACTCCCTGTTGCAGGGATTGATGGAGGGTGTCAGGGACATTTAATGTCCTGAAGCATTCATAAAGTCTACTTTCTGTCTCACTCACAATCCCTGACTAATACCCCACGATGCTGTAGGATAAACCCTAGACTGCTAACTGCAAGGTCAGTGGTTCGAAACTACTACCAGCCACTCCTCAGAAATGCTATACAGGGTCACTATGAGTCAGTCAGAACCTACTCAATGACTCTTAACAACAACAACAAAAACTTCAACCCATGATAGCAGCTACTTTTAGACCTGGGAACTTGAAAATAAAAACAGAGCAGCACAGTAGATAATACCCACTTGACCTGGCTCCAATGACTGGATGATCAGAGCTCAACCCAAAGAAGAAAGAAGAGGAAAAA